>NC_133545.1:30615000-30943750 GCF_048773025.1 Camelus bactrianus
TCCCTGATTACAGAATCTCCACCTTCCCTTTTTCCTTTCTGATGGACATACCATACCCACCCCTCCCTCCTGATACCCAAGGGATGGAGAGTTCTCCCAAGCCTTCCCTGGGTGTCTAAGCCATCAGGTTGCTTGCAACTTCACAGAGATTATTCTTTAGAAAAGCAGATCATTTAATATAATAAGCATGTACAACAAGCTATCATATTTCTGTTATGAATTAAATCAAATAATGATATGCTACTACTTTATACTTATAACATGTCATATACAAGTGTGTATACATAGGGGGATATTATACATAATAGCAGCCCAAGTGCTATTTACCTGCTTTAAATTCTAGGTTTATTTTAATAGGAAATAAAAGCAGCCTTAAAAAAAACAGTCTCCCTTAAAGGCAGTAAATAAGCTTATTTGCATGTCTTTGGAGAAAGTTGAGGCAATAGGAATCTGGCTTACCTATTTGGCATAGTATGCAAAGTAGGATTGGCTGGATCAATTAGAGAAGTATCTATTTATGAAATGTCTGGCTTCAATGAAAAGAGCTGGTACAATTATGAACTGTTGTCTTGACAACTGGGAAGGACTGATTGGATCATTTTATCAGTAGGGTTGCTGATGATTTCAAATACTGAAAAGCAAAAGCTACCAGAAAATAGTAATGGACTTAGGTGGAGAGAGAAGAGAAAAAAAGTGCGTGTGTGTGAGGGGCATCTGTGTTTGTGGTGTGTGATTTTGTATACAAGGGTGCACGGATATAGGAGTTATAGCAAAAGGAGTTTTCACCAAAAAAGACCATGCAGATTTCTTGGCAAGAGCCAGAGTTGCTATTGTAAATTTCCTAGTCAGTTTCAATGTCAACCTAAGCTCATATTTGAACCTGGAATCAGGGCAAAAGCATTATCGCTCTGTCACTTTGTTGCCAGAAGTGGAATTTTTTTTGTTAATATTTTACTGTTACATCTGACAGGATTTCACATTTTCTGTAGCCCGCCTTTAGTACATTGAACTGCCAGACAGAGAAATTAATACCCTGAGTGACTGTATTTTAATTAAGCAATTTCATGCAAATTACAAATTTTAGATTGCCAAATAATATATTGCACAAAAATTGTAGGCTGGCTGATCTGATATGCATGGAGTATTACTCTTCCAGGCACTGTGCATACATGGGAAAATGAACAAAAATGCTAATTTCCAATCTACTATGCAAACGGTAAAAGATGCCTATTTAGATACATATGCTTTTCTTAGGAAGGGTAAACAGTTCTTTAATTTAATATAGCTGACACTTGAAGATGTGTTTTTCTCTTTTACAAAGATAATTTTTACATTGAACAAGTAAATGAGAATTCAAGTAGAAAGCATCTTGTTAATGGTGACTAATAAAAACTAATATTGCATGCAGTATAATGATATTAAACCTTGTAACTGGTACATAAAGCAAGATCATTCCTATTGTGACTCTGTCAATGAACATCAAATATACTTGCATATTAAATATATACTTTTCAACAGAAGAAAATGTTAACCCTTTCAGCAAAAGACTAAGCTTCCCGGTGGGATTTTACCTTAAAATAAAAATGAAGAGGTGGAACATTGGAAAGAAAAAAAGAACTATTTAAACTAAACACTTAAAAATATTCTGTCTACTTTTTAGCTTTTATAACAGACTTATAAAGCCAGAAAAATCAGGAAACGCCTTGTTAAAGATGTAAGAACATATAGAACATACTTTTTTTTCAACATTCAGAGCTTAAAGAGCTAGTCTGTATAAATGGACTTTAATAAAAGAATCATTTGTTTCTGTTTTCTCCATATTTTCGTGTCGGAACATAAGGGGAGGGAAGAGATTACACTTATCTTTTGCACATGGCTCCTCATAGCGTTCTCCAGATGTGCCTCATCTCTTGTAAAGGTATATTCTTATTCATAAGAACACAGTTTGATACTGCATGAACAAAAGGCAATATAGGATTTAAATGATGCTGGGGTGCCATGACTTTTCCAAAGTAAACATTCGAAGTAGAATTGGGAAAAAATTCAACAGAAAATTCCAAGAAATCAGTAACAAACCTTGCAAGATGATCTCTCAGTTTTTGAGAACACATCCACATGCAAGTTGAGTTCATCCAGGAAAGAAATTGATTTTAGTATTTTTGCAGAAGAACTTTCCAAGTCATTGCTGCTTTGAAGAGTTTACTATCTCTTTCAGTCCCTTGTTTATTCTCCCTCACACATACTGCTAAGAAGCTGGGATAGAATTAGAAAAATATTGTCCTTTTTAACTTTAATAACTCTGTTTTTTTCAGAGTAAACATCACCATCTCTAGTTTTGCTCACACAGAGACTCAGAATCTTGCTTCATAATCAAGGAAGGTCTAAACTGGCCAAATCTTTCTTACCATGTCTGTGGTGGTTTTGGAATTTGTGCCTTTATAAACACTACGTAAGTTTGATAAGAATGATTGAACCCAAACCACAAAATGAGCACAATACGAATTTGATTTGACAGTTAACTTATGCATAATACACATTCTTTGAGCTGTGTTCCTGAAATAATTACTAATACTCTCCTCGATAAAGAATTGATGACAACTTTCAGCTTTATCTTGTGTGTTTGTGTGTGTGTGTGTGTGTGTACTCATGTATGGTCTCTATTCTAGTGCAAACCAGATTTGAGTTTTGCTGTCCATTTTCTGTGTTCTGTTATCTTTGGCCACAATGATCAGCTGCTTTCTTCTAAAAGGGCACTAACACTATTTGCAGAAAGATTTTTAATCAAGATTGAAGTAGTTGATGAAAGTTTCATTTCAAATTAGGCATTTATGAATGACCTCGGGGTGGGCCTCCAGGAAGATTGGACCAAATCCAAAACTCCTTGAAGGCACATCAGAAGTAAGGAGCTGGAGAAACAAGATGAAAACTCCCAAGTTTTAAGGATTAGGGATGGGCTTATAAATAAGAAATGAAGCCAGGATGTGTTGATAAGGTGGGAAGGGAATTGGCCCAGGCCATGTGCCCATCTCTAAACCAGTTATTGTGCGGAGATGGAAGCAGGGCTCTGAGTGCCCACATCTGGCCCATGTCCACACCTGGAAACCAGGAAGTGTGGTCAGACCCATCTAAACCACTGGACCTGAGTCAAGGAAAAGACAAAGCTTTTGATTCTGTTCCCAGTAGACTGAATGGTAAATAAGACAGTGTATGTCCGTGACAACCATAATCTAGCTTTTGAAACTTGAGCATCTTGTCTAATTGTTCTGAGCCTCAGTTTTTTTAGCTATAAAATCAGAACAATCAGACGTTCCTAGAAGTTGAGAAGGGGAGGTAATTTATGTAAGCTGATTCTCAAGCATTGAACATATAAAATAAGAAAATAAACTTAGTAAGTGACTGCTTAAGAGCATGCTTATACTAAATCAAATATGCTGTATGTGTATATTATGTCAGTGTTCTTATATTCACAGTTATTTTTTTAGAGATGTGTTTGGGAAAAAAAATTTAGTCCACAATGTAAATAGTTAATTGTCTCTAGGTAGAAAGCTAATGGAAATAAGTCTTTCTTCAGGTTTTCTATGTTTTCCAGATTGTCTTTAATAGATCTATCCTTCTTTGTGATGTGAAATAAATACTTTTAAAATAAAATAGCAAAAATGTGTTGTTGTTATTATTAATACTGAAAATATATTTTTCAACATATATTTAAGTTCAAGAATTCTTCCTCACAATTCACTAGGTACAAAGGATGTTGGACCACCAATGTAATATACCCATTTAGTTGTTTATTGTCATTTTCTTTATATCAGCGTAAATGGGCCTATTCAGTTAAAATGTTTATACTAAGTATATGAGGAAGACCAGCTGCCTTTAAAGAGTGACTAGTAGATTTCATGAAAAGTATGTAATGCAATTATTACTTCTTTAAATAGAAACCCAGTGTCTAAAATCATAATAAAATTGTCCTTTAATATTTATGCTACTAAGTGATTCTGTGTTGGGTTGAGTTCAAGGAAGTTTATAACCAAAGATATCAATAGGAGCTAACAACAGTATCATTTATCTGGCTATACCTGTAGCATCGCTGTTGTACTTTGTGTGTGTGTGTGTGTGTGTGTGTGTATGTATGCAGACACATGTGAACACACATAACACACCTATATTGAAATCCTTTTATGAAACCTGCTTTAATCAATGGTATCTTCATAACTGTGCTTTGCGAAATTGTAACCTTATCGCACACTGATGTACCTCTTGCTATAAGAATTCCCACCAAGGCTAAATAGATTTTATTCATTAAGGTTTGATAGTATAAGGATAATAATAATAAGTCAAAGAAAAAATAAACAGTGGAGAAATACCACCAAGGTTCTTATAGTTTAAAGGAGGATATAGGACTGAAAAGAAATGCAAGAAATGTAACTACTATTATGGAAATATGTATCAAGTACAGTGAGAACACAGGAGAAAGACTTGCTAAGCCTGCCATGGAGAGAGAAAAAGGGAAGCTACAGAGGTGATAGCATTTGAAGGGAGTCTTAGAAGCTGAGTTAGAACCTACTGTTAATCAAGTGAACAAGGAAAAGGGGCAGCATAACAGAGTCCAGTGTAGCAGAGGAGTCACATGCTGCAGGGGTAAAGGTGATGTTTAGGTTGTATATTGATGGTCAGCTTTTTTTTTTTTTAATTTTTCGTTTTTAAATAATTACAGATTCATAGGCAGTTATGAAAAAAATGTATAGGAAGGTCCTGTGCACCTCATACCCACCCTCCCCCAATGTTAGCATCTTGTCCGTTACAGTAAATATCAACACTGTGAAATTGGCATTGGTATAATTTGCAGATCTTGTTGAGATTTGACAAGTCATCCATACACTCGTGTGTGTGTATGTGTGAGTGTGTGTATGGAGTGGTTCTAATCGTTTATCACGTGTATGACTCCTGCAGTAATACAAATTCAAAACTGTCCCATCACCACAAAGTTCCTTTATGCTAACCATTTATATCTCCCATCAGCTCCCAAACTTCTACTCTCTACCCCATACTCCCCTCAAACTCTAATCTGTCAACCACTAATCTGCTCTCTACCTCTCTAATTACATTATTTCAAGAATATTATGTAAATGTAATCACAGAGAATGTCACTTTTTGAGATTGGCTTTTTTCCACGCGATGTGATTATCCAGAGATTGATCCAGGTTGTTGGATGTATCGTTTGTTCCATTTTATTGCTGAGTGGTACTCCCTGGTATGAGTGTCCCGAAGTTTGTTTAACCTTTCACTCACTGAAGGACACTTGGATTTCCCCCAGTTTTTGAACTATTATGAATATTCCCATACATGTTTTTTCTGGACCATGAGTTTTACTTTTTCTGAGATAAATGCCTAAGAGTGCTTGGTTGTGTGGTAAATGCATTCTGAATATTAATGAAAATTGCCAAACTATTTTCCTGAATGGTTGTGTGACCTTACATTCCCGTCAGCAACTTATGAATAATTGACATTTTAAAAAAATGTATAGTTACATCTCTATTTTAGGTTACTTTCTATGTGTTAAAAAGTATCAGCTTTTATAATATGATATATATAGTTTCCTTTAAATATAAATATATTAAAATGAAAAATGAGCTGGCTAAGATCAATATAAACAATATAGCTTTGGATTTTTGTTTTGGATATGGCAAAAATAAGCAGGTGGTACAGGAAGAAGGGAAGTTTGGGAAACTGACATGGGGGGTTAGGACCTTTACTTTGATTATTAAATATTAGATAGCTTTGGTTTCAAGTCTTGTTCCATCACTAACTAGCTCTGATTCAGTTTCTTTGGTATATTTTACTAGTCATATTAATAAAATAAGTAAATTTAGTAGTAATTAATAACAACATGATTGTTGAGAAAATAACTGAGACAATATATGTCACATACATAGCCTTTGCTCAGTGTGTTGTAAATCTCTTATCTGTTTCTGTAGAGAGCCATTGTCCAGGCTAAGTAGACATGTGACCATAGTATGCAGAGATCATAGAGCAATCCATAACATACGGATGGAACTAAAAAGAAAGTTTAGTGGTGCTAAAATGTAAAGTTGAAAAGGGACATACTGCCTAGTATATAGAGATTAACAGTAGCAGTAGACTTACCCATAATATGGAAATACCCCCTCCTATTTATTCTTCACAAGGTAATAAGTATCAGTTCATAGAACAAAGTTAAAGGAACTCTCTTCAAAGTCACAAAAATGAAACCTAACCATTTGTGATGTGAAGTTTGATATTCTTGTTTCTTAGTTTTCAGCTGGAGTCTCCCCTTTTGACTCCAGACACTCAAAAGCAGACTGTTGGGTTAATTGAGAGGAAAGGACTTGGATGAGTCAGAACCCAGACTTCAAGAAGGCATCTTAACTACTTCGCTAATTGTGTCATTCCATCAAATTACTTAATCTCTCTAACCATCTATATTCTGTGTAAAATAGACTTAATATTTTCTCTAAGGACTTCTGAGAATTAAATGAGATAATATCTTCATGACTCCTGACACACAGTTAGAACTTACTGAGCAGTAGCTGTTTTTATTTTGGGGGTTTGAAAAATGTTTCTTCATTTTTAGTCTGGGGTTAAGTCAAACTCACTTATGGGTAGAACTGACTTTGTTGATCTGAACTGAAGCTTCCTTTTTGCAAACATTGTCAAATGGAGTTTCTTAAGAGAGTCTTTAGAGGGATGTGCGTGAGGTTAGAGGGGGTGGGAGGTGTCCTGTGTGCCTGTCTATGTAAACTGTTTATTTCAAACACTCACTACTCATTCATTCACTCACTCATTCAGTAAATGAGGACAATAGCCTTAGAAGCTGAGGAGTAAGATCCTCAACATGTCCTTGTTCACCAGAAGCATCCCACTCAGCCATAGATGCTTAGTATTGCACAGCTGACTCATTTGAGCCACTTTCTTGGTTTTTTTTTTTTTTTACATTTTTTATTGAGTTATAGTCATTTTAAAATGTTGTGTCAAATTCCAGTGTAGAGCACAATTTTTCAGTTATACATGAACATACATACATTCATTGTCACATTCTCTTTCACTGTATGCCACCACAAGATCCTATATATATTTCCCTGTGCTACACAGTACAATCTTGTTTATCTGTTCTACATTTTGAAATCCCAGTCCCTTCCCACCCCCCATCCCCCTGGCAACCACAAGTTTGTATTCTATGTCTATGAGTCTGTTTCTGTTTTGTATTTTTGTTTTTGTTTTTTGTTTGTTTGTTTGTTTGTTTGTTTTTTGATTCCACATATGAGCGATCTCATACGGTATTTTTCTTTCTCTTTCTGGCTTGCTTCACTTAGAATGACATTCTCAAGGAACATCCATGTTGCTGCAAATGGCATTATGTTGTCAGTTTTTATGGCTGAATAGTATTCCATTGTATAAATATACCACCTCTTCTTTATCCAGTCATCTGTTGATGGACATTTAGGCTGTTTCCATGTCTTGGCTATTGTAAATACTCCTGCTATGAACATTGGGGTGCAGGTGTCATTTTGAAGTAGGGTGCCTTCTGGATATATGCCCAGGAGTGGGATTCCTGGGTCATATGGTAAGTCTATTCCTAGTCTTTTGAGGAATCTCCATACTGTTTTCCACAGTGGCTACACCAAACTGCATTCCCACCAGCAGTGTAGGAGGGTTCCCTTTTCTCCACAGCCTCTCCAGCATTTGTCATTTGTGGACTTTTGAATAATGGCCATTCTGACTGGTGTGAAGTGATACCTGATTGTAGTTTTGATTTGCATTTCTCTGATAATTAGTGATATTGAGCATTTTTTCATGTGTGTATTGATCATTTGTATTTCTTCCTTGGAGAATTGCTTGTTTAGGTCTTCTGCCCATTTTTGGATTAGATTGTTTGTTTTTTTCTTATTAAATCATGTGAGCTGCTTATATATTCTGGAGATCAAGCCTTTGTCAGTTTCATTTGCAAAAATTTTCTCCCATTCCATAGGTTGTCGTTTTGCTTTACTTATGGTTTCCTTTGCTGTGCAGAAGCTTGTAATTTTCATTAGGTCTCATTTGTTTATTCTTGCTTTTATTTCTATTGCTTGGGTAGACTGTTCTAGGAGAGTATTTTTGAGATGTATGTCAGATAATGTTTTGCTTATATTTTCTTCTAGGAGGTTTATTGTATCTTGTCTTATGTTTAAGTCTTTGATCCATTTTGAGTTTATTTTTGTATATGGTATAAGGGAGTGTTCTAGCTTCATTGATTTACATGCTGCTGTCCAGTTTTCCCAACACCATTTGCTGAAGAGACTGTTTTTATTCCATTGTATATTCTTGCTTCATTTGTCAAAGATTAGTTGACCAAAAGTTTGTGGGTTCATTTCTGTGCTCTCTATTCTGTTCCATTGGTCCATATGTCTATTTTTGTACCAATACCATGCTGTCTTGATTACTATAGCTCTGTAGTATTGTCTGAAGTCTGGGAGAGTTATTCCTCCAGCCTCTTTCTTTTTCTTCAGTAATACTTTGGCAATTCTAGGTCTTTTGTGGTTCCATATAAATTTTATTATGATTTGTTCTAGTTCTGTGAAATATGTCCTGGGTAATTTGATAGGGATTGCATTAAATCTGTAGATTGCCTTGGGCAGTGTGACCATTTTAACAATATTGATTCTTCCAATCCAAGAGCATGGGCTATCTTTCCATTTTTTTAAGTCTTCTTTAATTTCCTTCATCAGTATTTTATAGTTTTCCATGTATAAGTCTTTCACCTCCTTGGTTAGATTTACTCCTAGATATTTTATTTGGGTGCTATTTTAAAGGGGATTGTTTCTTTACTTTCTTTTTCTGTTGATTCATCATTAGTGTAAAGAAATGCAATGATTTTTGAACATTAATCTTGTAACCTGCTACCTTGCTGAATTCTTCAATTATTTCTAGTAGTTTTTGTGTGGACCTTACAGTGTTTTCTATATATAGTGTCATGTCATCTGCATATAGTGACACTTTTACCTCTTCTTTTCCAATTTGGATCCCTTTTATTTCTCTCTCTTGCTTGATGGCTGTGGCTAGGACTTCCAAGACTATGTTGAATAGGAGTGGTGATAGTGGGCAGCCTTGTCTTGTCCCAGATTTTAGTGGGAAGCTTTTGAGTTTTTCACCGTTGAGTACTATGCTGGCTGTAGGTTTGTCATGTATGGCTTTTATTATGTTGAGATATATTCCCTCTATACCCACTTTGGTGAGAGTTTTATCATAAATGGGTGTTGAATTTTATCAAAAGCTTTTTCTGCATCTATTGAGATGATCTTGTGGTTTTTGTCCTTTCTCTTGTTGATGTGATGTATTACGTTGATTGATTTGCATATGTTGAACCATCCTTGTGTCCCTGGGATAAACCCAACTTGGTCCCCACTTTTTTATGTGCTATTGGATTCTATTTGCTAGTATTTTGGTAAGAATTTTTGCATCTATGTTCATCAGTGATATTGGTCTGTAATTCCCTTATTTGGTGGTATTTTTGCCTGGTTTTGGCATCAGGGTGATGGTGGCTTCGCAGAATGAGTTTGGGAGTATTCCCTCTTTTTAAATCTTCTGGAAGAGTTTGAGAAGGACTGGTATGAGTTCTTCTTTGTATGTTTGGTGAATTCCCTGGTGAAGCCATCCGGTCCTGGACTCTTATTTGTAGGGAGGTTTTTTATTGCCAGTTCGGTTTCATTTCTAGTGATCAGTTTGTACAAGTGGTCAGTTTCTTCTTGATTCAGTCTTGGTGGACTGTATGTTTCCAGAAACTTGTCCACCTCCTCTAGGTTATCCATTTTGGTTCCATAAGTTTTTCATAATATTCTCATATGATATTCTGTATTTCTATGTTATTTGTTGTAATTTCTCCATTTTCCTTTCTTGAGCCACTTTCTTGATACTGAAGGGAGTGATCAGTCATTGGGTTTGGACACAGAGTAAAAGGGAAGGTTGCAGAGTGAGGGACACTTGTACTTACTCATAGAGACACTGGAGAGAAAATTTGCTTTAGTTTTCCTACTAATAACCTTCACAGAGATAGGGAGGATTGGTGATAGTGGTGCTTTGTTTTGGTCCATCACAGCAGTCATAAGGAATATCAGCTAGCCTTTTCAATTTTGAGAGACTTTATAATGTTAGTAGGAAAGAATGTTTAAAAGAAGCTCAGCAGGATAATGGGGTCTCTCTTATCCCCTTTTAAATTGTGGATTCCCTCCTTATAATTGGTAGGAAATTTACTGACAGTAAGATGGACTAGAAAAGAAAAATGGTCAATAAAATAAACAGGTCATCAGAAATATTTGAGACTACATGTTGGAAGTTGTTAAGGTTTACTTCTTATAGAGTATTTGTCTTTGCAGCATTTAAATTTTATTTGATGCAGTAATTATGGGTACAGTACTATGAACTGTAGATTTAATAGAGAATAGCCTTATAATTACAATATCACCATGTATTTCTTACTACATAATTAAATGGACAACAGCATTTCAGGAAAGATTTGAATTTCACAATGAAATTTTCTAAATTGGCATAATACCTTGGCATTATTAAAGCATTTTGTTTTTATTTTATTTTAAAGTTTTAACTGGATGATATACTAGAGTGAATGCTTCTTATGATTTTTAAAATGATTTTTGCAACATTAACTTTTATAATATGAAACATAATTAAGACAATGAACATAAGAAATGGTATCTATCCCCCAGATTATGGTGCTCACTCTCCTTGGTCCCTGCCCCACCTTTCTTACCATTCTCTTTTTGCCTTGCTTTTCATTTGCCTTTACTTGGAGGATCTTTCTAAATAGGTTATTTTTGTCTATTTAGAGCCAACATTCCAAGGGATATCCCTGTTCTTCCCAATAAACTAAACTGCCTTGTTTTCAAAGATTTATAAACTAATTGGACTCAAGGTAGGATCATTATTTCTCCTAGAAGAGTATCCATGTTTGTAGAAGAATTTTGACTAAATTTTCAAAAAAATATATTTTACACAAGTAGAATGCTGCATTTGGGGACAGAAAACCTATGTTTTAGCCTCAGCTCTGCCTCTTGAAAAATTTGCAGAATGGACAAATCACATACTTGCTTTGACACTCAGTTCCCTCCTCTGAAAAATGGGCATGATAATTTTGACCACTTAGTATGGTCACTATGAGGATTAAGTGACACGATGGAAGCAAAAATGACTTTAAAACTATGAAACATTGTGCAAAATAAAGTATTTCTTTTAACGTCAAAATTAATCTTGGAAGAATTGATGTCTTTTCACTTATGTGACATGTTTATATAAATCTTAAATATAAAATTTAAATATAAATATATGCAACTTCTATTTTTCAAGAACCACTACTCCAGATTGTGAGAAAAATTTATAGCTGATTCTTCATTGTTTTAAATCAGATCATGATAATTATTTTAAACATATAAATATTATAAAATGTGAAATATTGGGCTGTGAGGCTTGATATAGGGTAACATTTCTTGTGCATTTATTCTATAAAAATGTATTTTAAGTTCAAGTTTTCTTCAAATAATTTAATATTTCTAAAGTTATAGTATGCATTGCTATAATGAGTATTTTTAAATTTTTAGATGACTGATATTACCTAGACAAATGCCATTCATGTAAAGGAAGCAAAAACATTGTCAGATATTCAAAGAATGAGGAAATTAATTAGAATTGGATGCACAAAGATAGATGAAATAAAGCAAGAAGCAAATATAAAAGAGAGAATATTGGGGATGTAACACTTTGGTGAATTTAATAAGAATTGAAATATAGATTGTCTAAATTGTTTCTAATTGGAGACAACATCAAATTCATGGTAAAATGACACTTGAAATAGAAGTCATATAATAAAAATCAATAACAATAATAATTGTGATCCATAACCTCTGATCATATTAGTAAAGATTTGCTGACCTGACAGTAGAAGTGTAAAATATTTCTAAATTTTGCATGTTGCATATGGAGAAATCAGAAGTTATTTGAATCAAAAAACAAGACAGTTATTTGTCAAATTAGAGTAAAAATTAAAAGTGAAGAAAACACTTCTTGAGGCAAAAGGGAAAATAAAATTATGCTCAACCATATTCAGTATATACTCTGAAAAAAGAGTATTAAATATTCAAAGTTAAAAATGTTAAAAAGTTAATAGAAATCCTAATGAATAATACTTTTAAAAGATATTTTAAAATTCAAATTGAAAAATGAGAGTAACTGAAAGAACAGTGAAAGTAGGTCAGATACAGAGAAACAAAATAAAGAGGGAGGAAACAATACAGAAGTCAGATAAAACAGAATTTAAAGTAAAAACCATAAAAAGAGACAACATGGTCATTTTGTATTTGATAAAAGGTGCAGCTCACTTTTAGGCAGTCCTTATAATAGTTGAGTGTTTATGTAACAAAAAGAATGCCAACTAATTATATAAATGAAAAGAGGTTAGAAATGGAAGAAGAAATAGAAAATAAATATTAGTAGCTGCTGTTTATCACCATCTTTCTAGGACAAATCAGGTAACAAAAAGCAAGTGAGTGTGTCAGAGATACCAAGCTAATTGCCAGCATGCTGTTTACTCATATGCAGGGCAGATGAATCCATAGATTGATTTTATCCAACCAAGGGGAAAACAGGTTTGATAGAAGAGAAAGTGGAGAAAGGGAGGGAAAACGAACCACAGCTAATAGGAGAACAGTTTTCAGTTTCCACGTATTTGGAGTAAGTGATTAGTGGTCAGTTAAAAGGCAGTGTGTCTGGCCCATCTGTTCTTCTGCAGACCAACTAAGCAGTACCAGAGAAAACGGTTTTCAGTTGGTTATGGATTCCTTAGAAGACCTCACATGTCTATTATTGTCTTTGTGACAAGCTGCCTCCATGGAAGCTCTGCTAGAACCCTTTCTAAAATATCTCTGCTTTAGTTCCATCGGATCTTCACTATTTCCCTGCTCAGTACTACTCAGGTATAATCATGATTTGTCAAAATACGTATGTATATAAAATGCATGCAAAATCTATGAAATAAAATACTTCAAATTGTTAAGACAGATGGTTCTGGTGGCATTACTAAATGTGATTTTTATTCTCTTTGTAAACTTTTCCCCATTTTTCCAAATCAAAGAAGTTTGTATTAGTTTTATAATCAAAAACCTAAAATTTTTATTTTTAAAAACAGTAATTGATCCCAATCATTGAGCAACCAAGGGCTTTATGTATGTTACTTCTTTCAGTCCTTCAGCAAAACCCAATATAGTTCATTCCCTCATTTAGAGACAAAGAAATTGATACTGAGAGAGGAGAACTGATTTATCCAAGGATCCACTGGTTCTATTATTTTGATTCACTAAAAATTAGTAACATGTCCCCTCTCACCACTCGTATTCAACAGTGTACTGGGGGATCTACCCAAGAATAGAATATGAAGGTATACGGATTGGGAAGGAAGACATAAATCTGTCTTTGTCCTCAGAGGACATGATCACCTATGTAGACAGTCAGGAAAAAAAAAAAAAAAACCAAAACTCCTGGAACTAATAAGTAATTATAGCAAGGTGTCAGGAGACAATATTAATATGCAGAAGTCAGTTGGTTTCTCAAATACCAGCAGTGGATGAGGAATTTGAAATTAGAAGCACAAAACAATTCATATTATCATTTCCCAAAATGAAATACATGGGTGTAAATACATACAAAATCTATAGGAAAACTATGAAACTCTGATGACTGAAAGCAAAGAATTATATAAATGCAGAAATATTTCACATTCATGGTAAGAAGACTCAATATTGTCAAGATGTCAATTCTTCCTAGCTTGACCTATCTATTTTATTCAAACCCAATCAAAATTCGAGCAAGTTAATTTGTGGATATTAAGAAACTGATTGTAAAGTACATATGGAGAGGCAAAAGAGCCAGAATAATCAACACAATATTGAAGGAAAAGAACAAAGTTGGAAGACTGACATGACCCGACTTCAAGACTTACTATAAAGTTATAGTGCTGTATAATTCCACCTATATGACATTCTGGAAAAGGCAAAACTATTGCAAGAGTGAAAAAACTGATGGTTGCCAGGGTTTGGAGTGTGGAGGATGAATGAGTAGAACATAGATGATTTTTAGGGCAGTAAAAATACTCTGCATATTACTATAATGATGTATTTAAATATTTATCATTATCTGCTCGCCCAAATCCATAGAATACACAATGCCAAAGATGAACCCTAAGGTAAACTGTGGACTTTGGATGGTTATGATATATCAGTGTAGGTTCATCAGCTATAACAAGTGTACCAGCCATAACAAGTGTACCAGCCATGGGAGATATGAATAGTGGGGGACTCTGCATTTTGGAGGGGCACAGTGTATATGGGAAATCTCTGTACCTTCTCCTCCATTTGCTATGAACCTGTTCTAAAAAAGAAAGCATTAATTTAAAATAAACCAGTTGGGGTGGGAAAGTATCAGCAAGTGACTAGCAACCAAGATTAGAAGCTCAAGAAAGAATGATTGGTTCTTTTTTCAATTCGTTTATTTCTGCAACAGTTTTGGTTTTTTAAAAAATACTTTATTTACTTATTATTGTATTATTTTAATTATTTTATTTTATTTTGGGAGGAGGAGGTAATTAGGTTTATTTATTTTTAGGGGAGGTACTGGGGATTGAACCCAGGACTTCATGCACGCTAAGCATGCACTCTACCACTTGAACTATATCCTCTCCCCAACAACTTTGTTTTCATGAATGAGATGTACTCCCTGTCCTATCAGTGCTCACAGCCTATTGGTGACACTGGCACTTAAACACTTTCAATAGTGTGTATGTATCACTGAGGGCTGGGAGTGGTTGACTGTGCAGGTGGAAGTGGAGGTAGGGGAAGGTAGATCTTCACCAGAGACTCTGATTTCCAAGAGAGTCCTGTAGTGATGAGAGAAAAACTGGGTATGAGATCATCCTTGAGTCTGAGGGTTAAGAAATAGAAGGAAGTCGTTCACTGGCTCAAAAAATATCTCATTGCCAAAAAAATAGAAGTTTGTGAATGAATGCTCACAACTTGAAATAAGGAGTAAGAAGTATAAATAAACCAACAGAGACATATTTTGGGTTACAGTGAAATTTTTTTTTAATGTTTGAATTTGGAGCTAGACTGCTTAGGTTTGCTCTGCCACACGTTAACTACATGGTCTGGGGCAAATAACTATCTTTTCAGAGATCAGTTTTCTTCATTAAAAGGCAATTATAACAGTACCTATCTCACAAGTATAGAAGAATTAATACACATATATCTCTTAAAACTGTGCCTGGTATGTTTGACGGAAAGAAGGGTCAGCTTGGCAGGCACAGGATTAACAGGAGGGAGAATGAGAGGGAGTCAAGGTAAAAAAAGGAGAGCAGTGACTAGGGATTTTACTTTTGAGTGTGATGGGAAGCCATTGGGGTGTTTTCAGCAATGCAGTGGCAAAATCTGACATGTTTTAAACTGATCACGCTGCTAGTGTTTTGTGAATAAAGAAAAGGGTGCAAGGATGAAAACTCAGTGACCTGTTAGGTTATTGCAATAATGCGGAGGAGAAATGATGGTATCTTAGCCCAGGAATTAGTGCTAAGAGGACCAAAGATCCTCTGTGCAGGATCTCCATGCACAAAGGTTACTTGTTATCGTGCTAAGCCTGGAAAATTCCGATACGCAGCTAACATTGCTGTATATAGTCTCCCTACCCTCTGATTATGAAACAGTGATGGCTCACCACACAACTTGCTTCTTTTCTTTAGCAAACAAACATATTTGTTTTAGATATCATTAGTGATAGTAGAGGAGCTAAGGCTGGTCAGTTATTACAAATGAAACAACTACTTATGACTGAGGTTAGAGCTTACGGTTACTAACTGGCAAAATATGATATGAATAAATAAAACATTCCCAAATTTTACTACTTATTTCAAAGAATGTCATTTGATTATATTTGAAAACTATATGAAACACAACTGATAACATATTAATGAAGTTTTTTTAAGGTCTTGTTTATTCCAAAGTTAAGTGTAACTGTTTCTTCTTTCTGACAGATAGGATGGGAGTGAAAAGATGTGAAATCTGAAATTTGGGGAATGATATCTCTCTACTGTTGTCTTCCTGTTTATAGACAGGTAGGAGGGTGGGAAATAGAAGCCTATGGTTTAGACAAGCTTATTAGATCTACCTTCAATAGTCAAAGGAAGGAGTGGAGCTGCATTTATCAGTCATGGGTAAATTATGTCAAAGAAAGTATAAGAAATATGTTTTGAAATTACTGGGAGGCAAAGGAATTTAGAACAGGGAGAGGCTGAGAAAGCTAAAGTCAATTGGAGAAAGATGATTTAAAGAGATTTAAAAAAGAGGCATGATTACTTTTTTCACTTCCAAGTTATTTTCCTTGTCATGATGTGACTCTTCCCCAGCCTTCCTTAGTTTTCTTGTGAAGTTGATGTTACAACTCCAATGTCTTCTGTTAAGTAGTGATGGTACTAATGTTTGTAAATCAAGCAAAATATCTGGGATCCATATTGAGATGTTAAGTCAAAAATGTGAAGACTATGACAGAAGTGGGAATTTTGAGCCAATGTTGACGAGGAAAGCAATAGACATCTAGCCCCCATGGTCTCTAAAGAGATTTGGGGACACATGGACCTCATTGCACATGAACTGGATTTTGAGCTGCTCTGATTTGGATCTCAAAAAACGGAATACGTTGGCTAACATGTGAGTTACTGTCTCAGCTGGGTGCTGATAACCTGTAGTGATTGTATGTTGGGGATGTGAAACTCAAGGGATAAGTGAATCCCACTTGCAGTATTTGGACAGGTCAGTTATCAACGTCAGGGGTTTTCAGATCCTCTAATCTTGATTAAAAACTTGCCTGAACATTAAAATCACCTTGGTGGCTTTGAAGCCATATATATTTGAACTCCATCCTTAATCAATTAAATAAGATATTAATGCATAGTCAAGTGTAAAAACCATAGTGAGTATCAAATAACTGTAGAACAGTTCAGCCTAGAATATCCTAGCCTGTGATTTCCTATTTTTCAGAAGTCAAACATTAATCAGTGGGTGAAAAAAAATGGATCCCCAACTATGTAGAACTCACTTTATTAAAAATAGTAGAGGAGGAATACTGTTGTATTAGTCGTGGTTCTACCCTTAAAGAATTTATAGTGAAATTGAAGGAACTGGGATTATACATGGTAAATAACTATCAAAATCACTCTGTGGCTTTCAGTATTAAATAACAATATGGGGCAAGGTAATCAGAATTGCTTTAAGGAGGAAAGTGTCCCCAGGTTACTCAGTAATTCCTGTTTCTTGCTTTAGGAGGACCCCAGTAAAAAGCTTATAAATAGGTAGTATTGATCCAAGTTACTTTTCTAATATTTGGAAATACCATTATTATTGAAGCAATGTCCCAGATTCTAGAAATTGTGTTGTTAACACGTGGACATGATGGAAGAGTTGCAAACTATAGACTGAATTTTCACGACTAGAGTTTTATGTTGTTCATCAGATAAATCATACGGCAAAATTGATCAGCTAATATACGTAATTGTCATTATTCTTTCTAGTAATTGAGGAGAAATCATAATCAGTTCATATAAATGATAATAATTACTATCGCTTTCATGCAATGAAAAACGTTTGGTTTTTCTCTTCTTTATTGTTGAGTTTGTATAATCCATAGCCTAGTAGTGCAGACCAGCAGCTCTGGAGCTGAACCTCCGGGGTTTGGATGTTGGCTCCTTTGCCTTCTGTGTGACCTTAAACAATGTAATTAATCTCCCTTCCTGTTTCCTCATATATAAAAATGAGGTGATAATACTATTTTTCTTTAGGAATTGCTGTGGGAATTGAATTAGATACTAAAAGAAAAGCACTTAACGTAAATGAAATGCATCTGTCATATAGTCTGTCCTCAATAGGTGTTAGCTGTTATTATTATCTCAGTTCTCTTTGAAATCACGTATTAATTAGTGATAATTATTTTCTTCGATAAACACAACAGAAACTGAAAAACAGAAGGTTGCTTTATTTAAATTTCATTTAAAATTTTTAAAATATTTAATTTGAATTAATAACGGAGTTCTTCAGTCTCCATAAGCATCCACTGAAACAGTAACACAAACTGTAACCTTTAGCAAGTTAATCATCTCTTTTGGGCCTCAGTTTCTCATCTGTGCAATGGGGATAATCACACTTCATTCCTCCGAGGATTGTCATGAGGATAAAGTAACATATGCAAAGCAGTTAAAACAATATGTACCACACATTAAGAACATGTGTTAGTTTTTATTCTCATGTTTATGGTTAGTTTTATGATTGTGCTCCTCTCACGATCTTCCTCTTTGCCATTCCCATGGTTCTCCAGCCCCCTGCGGGGTCCTTCAGTGGAGCCCCTTTGCCCATGTTAATTTCCCTGGTTACTTGTGAGCTTAAGGCAGCAGAAAATGACTACCAGCTTATTAATAGCATTTCAGCTGAAACTCATTTTTATAGAATGTCCTGGGAATTATACATTTTAAGCCTTTCATCACTAATATTCTTCTGTTGAAGGATATTCTCTAAGTGTAGGTGGCGAAGAGCCAAATCTCATCGTCACTACCTTTGAGTGTCGTGGGCATTGAGTGGTGAAGGAATAGAGTGGGGATGAGGAAAGACTGTTTTCTTGAACTTGACTTCACTTTGTATCTAAGGTCAGTGCAAAGGAACTGTTTCTCTTTTCTAAGAGGAAGGGAGAATGGCTTTTTGACTTCTAAAATCTGGAGTGGGAATAACTGAAGATGACCAATGTGAACTTCTCTGACTCCATGATTTTTCCATAGTTTGGCACTGTTGTGGTTTATGTTCCTGTTTCTGAGGCAAATAGAAGCTGTCACAATGGTGCTTTATGTCTTGTGTGGCCATGTACCGAGATACTTTAGGAAAATTATGATGAAGACAGTAATTTTTAGAAAATATACCATTAAAACAGGTTTTCCAGCACTCCAAAGAAGAACAAATTAAACTCACCTTTTCTTTTTTTGACATTTTAGTGGTAAGAATATTCTGATAAAACTAAACAGGAAAATTGTACTATCTCATTCTCAAAATAATCAACTTAGGCAGCATTTCTGCAGTAAATTTAAATCTAATCTGCATTATTAAATAAAAAAAATGATAGTGCTCTATTTTGTTTTACCTGCATTTGAGAAGAGGTCCCTTTTAGCTAATGGAAGAGAACAAAAGGAACAGACATAGTATTTTAAAAACAGCACCCTAAGGATTTTTAAAAACCAGAAAATTGAAATAACTTTGTAAAGATGGCATTATATCATTTTTTTAGAATTTCTTAAAAAGCTTCTTTCATTAAAAATCTCCCCCAAACTGAATTCCTTATAAAAGAAATTACTCTACTCTTTTTTTTTTTTAGTTTTGCTTTAATGTCAGTACTCAGGTTTATAAGTGCAGTATTAGAAAAACAATGGATTAATAATAGATGTCATATGATGCTTTTATATTTCATATTATGTTTGATTCCTCATTGCTTTTCTCTGTTGCTTTAATTCCTAATCACTCTCCCCCAAACAGAGAGCATCTGCCAATTTCATTATATGGGAACTTAATAATACTTAATTAAAATACAAAGCCCTAGCTGCTATCTACCATTTAATTGAATGTGATTTAAATAAAACAATAATGGAAAGTATCAGATAGTTCATATATATTTCTGTTTGAAAAAGGATAATATCTTGACTATTTCTTCAGAGTAACCATAGGTTTTGTAATTTTATCTATGCTGTAAAAAGAAACTTTGCAAAATATTATTGCTTTTTCTCTCCTTCTAGCACTTAAAACTACATCTCCTTGTAGCTTTTTAAATACTAACTTTTCTTTTGGACATTCAAAGCAGTGAGTGCCATTACATTTTTGTGTATCTTAAAAAGTTTTTTCTAGATCTGAGTTTGTAGTGGTTTCAAAACATTCATCTACAGTGTCTAATAAGATGAAACATGCTTTTACTAATTATTTTTTGCTTGCAAATTTTGATGAAAAGTGTAACTGCATGACAGTCTGTTAAAAGAATATCTTTGGGTAGAAGTGATAATTATCAATTACTTACCAGTTGCCCTGGAAAAGTGAAGAAAGAACAGTAATAATCATGGCAGAAGCACTCAGATGCCATGAACTGTTGTTTCCTCTTTGTTTTTCTTTGTGTCCAACATTAATTTTCATAAAACAAATAGACAGGTATAGAAATGTAGATCGCAGAAAATAGGAGTGAAATAGGCATTGTGTTTAGAAGTAAATATGTATTTTATTAAAAAGTCAGAAAGTGATCTTCAATATATGTTCTTTATTTTGTCTTACTTGCTTCAGATCATTTTTTTAAATGATACGTTACAAATTCAGTTGAATTCTCTTTTGTGCCCTTTCCCTGACTCATGCCCCTCTGTTGCTCTCTATCAACACGAAGTTCCTATTTAGTTTATTTAGTTTGGCTGTCCACAGTTTTATACTTTTATAACATATTTGTAAAACAAACATCCAGAAACAGTTCACTGCGATATTCCTGTAAGGAATTACAAAGTTTCAGTGGTAAACCAAGCTGGGGGCAGAAGAAACAGGTGGTACGTGAGAGCTATGTACAGGTGGGGATTAGTATTTCATCACTGACTTGTTTAGACCTACTGACTTTTTGTTGGTTTTATTATTGTTTATAAATTCTTTACAGACAATGGTCCCTCTTACTGCTTGCATTTAGACAGGACACTCCCACTATTCTCCACCACCCCACTTCTTAGTCTGTCACTGCAGAGTATAAGTGTGCTATAATTTCAAGATTCATTCTCTTTTTGTGATCATATGAGTCAGTGCTACTCAAAGTACATGGTCTGCAAACTGCTTATACCTGGTTGGTGATGAGATAAAAAGATGGCACTATAATGCATTAGTCTAATGTTTCCTTCATCCAGAACATCATACCATAAAATAAAATACAACAAAACAAAATGTGTAAACGAGGTGGTCTAGCTGAAGCAGAATATGTGCAATAATTTGTCTTCTGTAGCAAGCCCCTTGCAGCAGGATGGTAACAAACTCTTCACAGAGCAGTACTAGGCACTTTGAGTAGCACTGATTTGGGGTGGTTGCAATTTTCTTACATATTATTCATAATTCAGGGAATATGCTTATATGTGCTTCCTGATCTATGAGTGCAAGAGTTTCTCTGAGCTTGTTCCTAGATGAAGAATTGCTGGAAATTGGGCTATGCTCATAGTCAGCTTGCTAACCAGTAAACTGCTTTCCAAAGTCATCGTACCAGCTAACCTGACCAGCATGTTGCAAGTTTAAATTTACCCAAAACTTTACCAGTAGTTAGAAATGTCAGACTTTTCTTTTCCAATTGAGTGGGAATAAAAAGGTTTATCTTTGTCATTTTACCCTGCATTTTCGTGATTTCTAGAGTGGTTGTTCATCTTCTCATATTAACCTATAAATTCGCTCTTGAATTACATACTTTTTCTTATTGATTTGGGGACTCATAAATTTTATATTTCAGATAAATATCTTTTGTTGACTATAATGTCTTCTCCCAAACTCTTGCTATATTTCAATTCTGTTTATAATTTTTTTCTTTTGGTCTTATTAAAAAGTTTTATTTTGATGTAATTCATTAATCTTTTCTTTTATGATTTAAAAACATTTTCTCTCTTCTTTCAAGATATTTTTATATTCCACGATCATAAATAGATTATCCATATTATTACCTATATTTAAACATTTAAAAATTTTCTTATTTAAGATTTTAATTTACTTTTTTTTGTTTGAAGTGAAATCAAGATCTAATTTTATTTTATCTTTTTATATGGATAGATGTATGTGTTCTGATACCATTTAAAAATTAATATGCACCCGATTCATGAGTTTATAATACTCTTTCGTATACATTAAATTCTAGTACCTATGCATAATGTCCTGTTGCCTTTACAGTGTATTAGCCACTATGGATTTTGCTGATCTTGCACCTATAACATGCTATTTTATTTACCTTCTATCTGATAGAGTAAGGCTCTTGGTCCTGTGGATTTTTCTGCAAAATTATCTTCTTTATTCTTATATCTTCGCCTTTTCATATTTGTTTTCAAGTTATTTTTCATAATTCAGTAAATTCTGTTAGACTATTTCTTGCATTTAGTTTATGGATTAATTGGAGCAAAATTTACATCTTTACAATTTTTAGTCTTGCTATCTGTGCCGTTATCACTCTATGAAATCGAATCTTCCTTTGTACCCTCAATAGCTTTCAGATATTTTGCATCTCTTTTTTTTTCTTAAAGCTTTATTGAGATATAAGTGACATACAGCACTGTTTTAAGTTTAAGGAGGACAGCATAATGATTTCACTTATGTACATCATGAAATGATTATCACAAGTTTAGTGAACATCCATCTCATGTAGATACAAAATTAAAGAAATAGAAACAAATTTTTTTCTTGTGATGAAAACTCAGGATTTACTCTCTTAACAACTTTCATATATAACATACAGCAGTATTAATTCTATTTATCATGTTGAACATTACATTCCCTAGCACTCATTTTTCTTATAACTGGAAATTTGTGCTTTTTGACTGCTTTCATCCAATTCTCCCTCACCTCACCCCCTGCCTCGGGTAACCACGAATCTGATTTCTTTTTCCTATAAGTTTGTTTGTTTGTTTTTGAAGTGTAATTGACCTGCAACATTATGTTAGTTCCTGGTACACAACATAGTAATTCAATATTTGTGTCTATTTCAAAGTGATCACCATGATACGTCTGTCATCATACAAAGATACTACAAAGGTACTGATTATATTCTGCACACTGTACATTTCATACTTATGACTCATTTATTTTACAACTAGAAGTTTGTACTTCTTAAAGTCCGTCACTTATATCTTTCCTCTCCCCACCCCCCAATTCTCTGGCAACCACATATTTGTTCTTTGTGTTTATACCTCTGTCCTGTTCATTATGCTTGTTCATTTTTTTTTATATTCTACATATAAGTGATATCATACAGTATTTGATTTTCTCTTTTTAGAAGGGATGCTTTTGTTGCATCCTGTAGATTTTTTAATCATTGTGTTTGCATTTTCAATGGTCTCCAGGTATTTCTTGATTTCTTTAGTGATCTGTTGGTTTTTTGGTAGCATATTGTTTAGCCTTCACACGTTTGTGGTTTTTGCGGTTTTTTTCTTGTAGTTGATTTCTAGTCTCAAAGCACTGTGATCAGAGAGTTTGCATCTCTTTATTAAAATTACTACTTTTTTTGTTTTTTTATGCTATTTTGAAACTCTTGTTTCATTACTACATTTTACATTTGGATGTGTTTCTATATAAGATTGTTTCATACTGATTTTTAACCCAGTTAATTTACTGAGTTATATTATTAGCTTTAAGAATTTAAAAATACATTCACTTGAGTTTAGTTAGCTAGGCAACCATATTGTGGCTTTTATTTCTAATTTCTGTCTCCCTGCTTTATCTGTCATATTGCATTGGCTAAGACCTTCAGTATATTGTTGCCTTCTTAAGTTTAAAGGGAATGTTTCTTTTCTTTTCTTTTTTACTATCAAATATGATATGTGCTTCAGAGTTTAGGTACATAACCTTTGTGGTAGTCATAAAAATGCACCTTGCAGACTCAACCATTATAAAGAATAGTAGATCATTGACCAAGGGCCCCAGCTGCTGTGCTCTGAACTTCATTGCTATGTTTGCTCTGAGATAATGCATCCCATGGGCTTCTTTCAGCCACTGACTGAGCATAGAAGGATACTAAGTTAAGACCATTCCTAGAAGACATGGGGTTCCACTGATAACTAACTTTGACTTAAGGATTCCCTGAAAGTCTTGCTGAATCTTTCCTAAACTGCCCAATAGTCTGGGATACTACTGTGCAGTCTTCCCTTCACTTCTCTTTTACTAAAGGTCAGGCTTGCCTCATGCTCTGACGGGCCTCGCAGCCTCCTGGCCCCCTTCTCATCTTCTCCCATCCAGTTATTTAATTAAATCCCTGTAGAATTAATCCTATGCTAGTCTGTTCCTTAGAAGACCCCAAGTAACAATCTTTATCTAATAAAAAAAAATTCCTTTCATTCCTACTATTGTAGGAATCATTTCCTTCTAGTAGGTAAATTAAATATTTTGGTTCATATTATCAATATTTCTCTTACAAGATCTTATGGTAGCTCACAGAGAAAAAAAATGTGACAATGAATATATATATGTTCCTGTATAACTGAAAAATTGTGCTCTACATTGGAATTTGACACAACATTGTAAAATTATTATAAATCAATAAAAAATGTTAAAAAAAATTTCTCTTTAGAGGAGTACAGTGTCAACTGAGACTTTATGCGATTATCCCTACACTTCATTTGCCTCTCTCAGAGACTTGTTTTTTATTTGTTTGTTTTCCTTATATAATTGCTTGTTCAAACTTGGAGAAACTAATATGTGCTGGTTTATTATCCACAGTTTTCTCTCCACTTTCTTTTTGTCTAGAAAGAGTGGTGAGACCAAGTAACTTTCCTGGTTTTAGAAGGCTTCTATTTTCTCAAGTTAATGGCATGTATTTTCTCCTGAACTCCTTACCCATACCTCTCAGTTTGTTTCTCTCCAAGTTGTTTGTAGGATATCAACACATATTTTAAAGATAATGTTAACTTGTCCTTCTACATAGCTTCTGGGGTGGAACAGTAGCTCTTCGTAGTTTTTTGTTCTCTTTCTCTGTATCACTGGATTTCATATCTCACAATTTAGGATGTGCACTTGCATCCTATTATAAATGCTGCTGTATGTTTTTCACTTGTTTCCTGAAATTTTTTATTGCTCTTCTTAAATGTTAGGAAGGAATCTTTTGTAATTTTCCTTCTACAATGCTATTATTCCCCCAAAGTTACTTTAGTACTATTTTTACATTCAATAAAAATGAAAACAATGAACCTATATTAATTCAAAATGAAGAATCAACTTTGAAGTAAATGGTATTTTTCTGATTATAGGCTCTTATTTAATATATCAGAAATACCATCCAAGACAGCTCCTCAGTTACAAAATTTGTGAATGAAACTAATTGGTCACAAAAGTAGAATTCTAACATACAAACTGTTAGTAAATTTACTGCAATGCAAATATGTTTTCAAAATATACTAGAATATATGTAGGAAGGGATGGGAAATACCTTAAAAACCTACATATAGTCTACACTTAAGTAAGCTCATACTATGAGTGAGTCACATTTGGGAGAAAATGAACACAGGCATCAAGTGGATGTCTGTGTGCAGAATTATTAGGCCAGGATTTAGTAGTCTGGGGGTACTGGTTCAGAACATCTAGCCTGGCTCTGACCCTCATGGTGAGCAGAAGGCTGGGGATCAGTTCCCAGCCTAGGATGCACATAGTCCACATGATTGATGAAAAAAATAGAACTTCTAGTCAGTTTGGTTAATTGAACTGATATAATAAACTCCTCCATACCAAACCCACAGCAAAAATGTATAACATCTAACAATTTAATATCTACTTAAGCAATCTTAAAAATATGAAACAGCAATTCTTGATGAAGAGGCGATTAAGTGAATGGTTTATGAAGGTATTGGAACTAGGAGAGAGTTTTAATGCCTATGTTGAAGACAGTAATTTATGAAATATTTCTCTTGAAATAACTCAATTCAATATTTAATATGATTGAATTTTGGGACCCTTATTATTATATTATAGCAGGATTTGATTATACATAGCCATTCTGGAGATGAAAAAAATAGTAACTGAAATTAAAAACTCAACAAGTGGTTTATAAAAAAAAGAATAAGCTAATTGGAAGATGAGTTTGCTGTACTGAGGAAATCAAACATATTGGTGAACAAAAGATAAAGAAATAGAAAATAAATATAAATTAAAAAAAAAAAACTCAGAGAATAAATGATGAGAAAGTCCAATATACGCTAAACAGGAGTTCTGGAAGGAATGGACAGGGAGGTAAGAGAGGAGATGAGCTGACAGAGAGATAGATGAGAATTTCTCAGAACTGAATGAAAATAGGAGTCATCTTGTTGAAAAAGCATAGTTTTATATGACTAAGTTTATAGTAGTAAAATTAAGGCAGTGTGTGTTTATGTTCTAAAGCAAATATAAAACATAGTACTTATTTATATTTATTTCTAAATATGTAATTGCTAAACATTTTCAAATACAATGCCATTATGTTCTTAAGATACCAAAAAAAACAAAAAACAGGAACAAAAAACCCCCAGGATTACAAGCAGTAGAAGGGAGATAATCCTCTGATGGAGGGAGGCCAAACAAGCAAACATACAAATAAAAACTACAGAGATAAGAGGTATAACAGGAGTGGGTAAAGAATATTATGATTATGAGACTGGAGAGAAGAGGGCACATTCTGACCCCAAAAAGTCACAAAGTCCTTAAAATGAAATGGTACTTAAGCCCAGTTTTTCAAAAAGACAAATAAGTAACATATGAGCGATTACGGCTTTAGCAAAGTGAAAGAAATAATTCTATCCAATATGTACACATGCATAATCATGTGGGAGCCCACATCATGTTCTGGGACCTGCAGATAGTCTGATAGGGCAGAGAGCAGAATAAGCCTCAGTCAGTGCAAAGTGCTGGAAGTTCAGGCACAGCACAGGATGCAGCCTGAGTTTCTACTGGAAGGAGATAGTCCTTATTCTAAGAGAACAGACCCACACGAAGTGTAAACTGAGGTCAGCCTGCAGACTGTCTCACTGGTCCTCAGTGAGGTAAGTGGAAAGGTGACAGTGAGCATTTAGAAACTTTTAAAGCAATTTGGCATTACCAGGAAGCCCAAGTGCATGACTACATACTTCACAAAAGTGTCATACCAAGAGATGTTAGAAGTTAAAAGCAAACAAACAACGACAACAAAAAACTGGTCCTTCCCCATAGATAGTTTGATGGGGCTTCCAAAGCATTCTAAGTTGGAGAGGAGCTATTACAGTGGGGCAACCATCACAAATTTGTATATGGAAAAAATCAGATTATAGTAGTTAGGCAAGTTGCTGAAGTTCAAATATCAAGTAGTGAGGCACAGTTCTCTGGGTTCAGTGGTATCAAATATTTACACCTTATGGTGAATTTAAGTTATTCTATGTTCTTGCAGGAAATGAAAATACATCTGTTCCCTATAAAGGAACATATAAGGAACATACTCTATAGCCTCCCTTACTTTCCTCAAATCTGTATAAATGAGAGAAAATATGTATTTCCAAAATCCATAATCGTTTTTGGAAAACGAGGAGACTCCATAGTAGACTAGAAATTGTGAAGAATACTGACAAATTAAGAGCAGATGGTATCTAATAAAAGAAAGAAACCGTAACTCAAGATTTACGAAGGATGATACTATAGCAAAAGTAGTAGTGATAGCAAGCATGCTTCTTCCCAAAGATGATGGACACCTGGAGGAAGAGAAGACACAGAAGAAGATAACAGAGAGATTAGTTAGGCTGAGCTGCCAGAAGTCTCTAGCACATCTGGAGACAAGCAGCAGCAGCAGCAGTGGAATAACTGGGCTTCCTCCAGGTGGGGACAGTGGAAGCAGGATGTTGAATCAAAGAATGAGAACAATAGCCCAGGTAGATAGCAACATTTGTGAGAAGTCAAGAGCAAAGGCAAGCCAAGGTCTTGTCACAGCTGGCGGGCCTGCCCCAGAACTCCTCTCACTATAACACAGAGAAGTAAAAGCCATGTCATGCCCTGCCTCTACCCTAAGCGGACTGTGCATACGAAGCCTAGAAAAGCATCTCAACTCCCCAAAAATGTGCACAATAAAAAACTAATAAAATCAAGGAAAGCCAACATCATGAATGAATAATGATCAACTCAAAAAATAGCACGTCTAAGTAAGCAGAGTTAATAAATTTAAGTTATAGAGGACTTTAAAATAAATTGCATTTATATTTTGAGAGAAATGAAAGGTAGCAGAAATCATTGAAATGGACAATTTAATTATTGATATGAAATAAAACTTTAATTGTTGGAATGAATAACAGAATGGATTTAGGTGAGGGAAAATGAGTTTGTTGGTTGGATGAGTATTCCCAGAATGGAGCATAAAATATAAAATATACACAACATTCAAGAAAAGCCTCATGCAGGATGGATTGAGAATTCACAAATTTGATTCAATAGCAATTGGAGAAAGAAAAAATAAGTTCAATGGAGAGAAAGCAAGTAGAATGTCTTAAAACAAGAGAGACACAAGTTCTGAGATCGAAAGGATTCAGTACATACTCAGTGGAAATAAATTTTTTTAAAAAACTCACTAAAATGAATATCATGAGTTTAGAACAGCAAATGAGAGAAGGCCTAAAAGAGGAACCTTAAAATTTCTTCAGTGTGAGACAGAAGGAAAGATACCCAGAGTATCCACAAATGTATGAGAATCAAATTGCCATCAGATTCCCATCAGTGACCCTGAACAGAAGAATGGGCAGGATGAGTTGGGAGAGAATTTTAACTAGCATTTTAAATCCAGCCAAATGGCTATTCCGTGAGATTGACATAAAGACATTTTCAGGCACACAGTGACTTAGAAAGCATACCATAGATTTCTGAGAGAATACTCCAACAAATGGAATACAGTAGTAGCGGGTAGAATGGAATTAATGAACAAAGTAATAAATGAAACTTAGGGTTGCATAAGTTTTGATTAAAAATGAACAAGGTAGTATTTCCATGGGAATGTGTAAAGAAACTAACTACACAGGAAAATTTATAACCATAGCCTATCAATCACTGGGTAAAGAAATAGATTATATTATAAATGGTATTGGGAAAGTTGTTGACCCACATGGAAATATGTATAAATTCAAATCTCAAAGTGTGTATAGAGTGCAAAGACCTTTTTAAAAACCTATAATTTCTTAGAAGATAATATAGGAAGCTATATTTTGAACTTGGGATGATAAGTATTCTTGTATATACAAAAGCCAAAAAGAACAATACATACACATATGACTATACCTCTAAGTAAAAATATCATGCAAGTAGTAGACTAGACAGAATATTTGGAATATATGGAACAAATAAAGCAATTTACATGTAAATGATATAAAGTACTCCTACTAATGACAAGAAAAAAGAGAAAAAATGTTAAGAGAAAGGATATGAACAAAATATTTTCAGAAAAGGGAATGTACCTGATTGATATATATTAGAAAGTGCTCAACCTCATTTATTACCAGGAAAATGCAAATGAAAGAACCAATACATATTTTTTGAATGTCAGATTGGTAAAAAAGAAAAAATGTGGTAATACCAATGTTAGCAAAGGATAGAGGAAAGAAAAATGTTGAAAAAAACGTGATGGAGATATAAATTGGAAAAGTCATTCTGGATGATAATTTGTGGGTATTGATATTTGATTCCAGTTCTTGGCATGTTCTCTATAGGAGCACCCAGTGTATATACAAGAAAACACAAGTGAGGATGTTTATTAGTACTACTTGATGATATGGTAAATATTTTAAATTTGAAAGTGTTTAATTGACTCACAATATTCAATAACTCCAATAACTCCAGGGAGCATAAATCAGATGCCAGGCATCAGGTAATGAAAAGAAAACTCTACGTCTGCAGACGGCAGTTTCATCTTTTACTTACTGAAACACTTTTATAAATAAACCTAAATAAGATTAGTAGCTACACTATGAAATTAAGAAAGCAGGAGTTATGCTTTATTCCCAGCTATATTATCCATGGACAAGTAATTCAAATTTTCCATCTTTTACCTTTTTCAGCTGAGGGATTTTACCTGAGCTCTAATCTTAAGTGATTGGAAACTCAAGGCATTATCTGATTTGATTTCCTGGGTTTTAAAAGACAATATAAATGTCTACAGCAGATTGTACCTATCTTCGTAGTTGAAGGTGTCATAGTATTTCTCTAGAGTGTATCTCCTCTTTGTTGATATCTTTGTTGTTAATCCTTTCCATTAGTTCTTATTTTAACTTAGTTGATATATTTCATCTGCACAGGGCTGCCTAACATGGTAGGAAAAACATGTGAGGAAAACAAGTATCAGTTACAATATAATGATACCTGAAGTAGCCATAAAACTTGAGAAAATACTAAACACCAGAAAATAAGAGAATTTTTGTGTAAGGCAAATATTTTTATAGCATTGAAATGATAGAGAGTGATGAAGATGAAGATAAAAATACTTTCATCCATATGTTTTGTCAATTACTGTAATACTTTCAAGTTGGTAATAACTGGTCCAACTGGTTTGTTTATTCCCCATATCTTCTATAACTCTTGACTAAACTCATATCATGAAAAGGCAATTCCAGGCATGGCAGATTTCTCTTAGGATGGGTGAGGGGAATAAGAAAAAGAGTAATAGTTTTATTCAGTGCTTAATTTATACAACAAAATGTTATGTGCCAGGTAGCACTCTGGGAGTTGTAAATAAGACAAACCATTTTGCTTCATGGTGGTTATATTCTGGTGCATCAAGAAATTTGAAATTGTTGTATCAGCAATGAAGATATTTGAATTTATATTTTTCATAAATTAGAATCAAATAATTATTTTATATATGATCAATTTTATTACAGTTGTTGTTAATTTTTGCTTATTGTTTTTCCCCACGTTTTATCTTCTGGAGGACAGCCACTCCCCTACCCTGGGCCTAGTGAAGAACCTGGCACATAGTAGAAATTCAATAAAGTTTGCTAATGAGCAAAATAATCAATATCTATGCACCTCAATATCTTCAGCTCTAGAAATAGGGATAATCATAATAATAATAGTACTACCAATGTTTATAGATGGTTGTGAAGATGAACATATACTGTTTAGAAATTTTCATATAATGCCAGGCATAAGGAGCTCAATTTGTTAATCTCATTTGAACATATATTTTAAAACATTATTATACATAAAATCCTTGTGATAATGAATGCTAAGTGAGAGAAAATGTACTTTTAATATATCTTTTTCAACTGTTTTCCATGTGCTCAAAAGGGGGAAAAATACTGTGCCCACCCTCTCCAATCATTCTTAAAAAATCTAAATGTAGCTCTGTGTTCCTGACGGTCAAATTTCAGCATTCATATTTCCTTCTTTCTGTGAATAAATATATTTATATAATTTGCCCTAAATGCTTTTCTGAATAATGAATAGATAATTGTTTTTAATGCTAATAACCATGCCAGGTGTAATTTTTCTTTAATTAAAAATCTCTGTACTACGTGTACAGTAGTGAAATTCTCTAGCTATTCTTTTTGAAAACAAACCACATTCAGGGGGGAAAAATGTGTTACACTCAAAATTTCATACACGATAAGAAATTCATTCCACAAGTGGAGTAAGACCTTTAAAAGACCTTTATCTGCCTCACAGAATAAATTTGATATGCCTTACAGACCATTTTGCCAACTCACCCTCACTGTGCATGCAGATAGAACCATCTCTTGAAAGCGCTAACACTATAATTTCTATTCAGATGATGAAATTGTAATAAAAACAGTTTATTGTGCTACATTTGTGTATGATGATGTATTAGATTGTAGAAAGTTAACATTTATTTTTCTTCTAATAATAATCATTTTTTCAAGATATAATAAATCCACTAAGCTTAAAAACATGTTTAAGCTGAAAGATCCATTTCACAGGGCAGCATGCCCTGCCAGTGGTGCTGTTGAAACTGTTTAAGAACTAAACTAAATACGTAGATGTCCCTATGCCACTTATATAGCTTTCCTATATATTTTCCATAGTATAAGAATTATTGATTTCTTACTAATAATATTTGGATACAGATCTTATTCTTTTAAAATGCTATTGGATTCTAATTTATCCATTTTCTTATTCATTTGTGTTTTTATAACAAGTAAATATTTTCCAGACTTTAACTAATAGGAAAGAAATACTATAAGATGAACTCAAGTAGAATTCATATCTCTGCCTATTAATTTAAATCATTTGACAAGAGCTATGAGGCACTTGAATTTGGTGAAATCAGACCTCTGATTAAAGAATATGGCTCTTTCTATGATGGAATCTTCAAAAACAATTTGTTAAATCATTACATGTTAGAGCTGAGAAGGGTTAGGAACCATGTGGTTTAATACATTGATTTTTAGAAGTGAGAAAACTGATACATTTAAGTAACACACCTAAAATATTTCACATAGTTAGGGGCAGACTTGAAATTTGGAACCCAGATGACTTTCCCCTAATTAAAATGGCCTTTGTGCTGTTCCTTACCTGATCAGATTCTCTTATTTTTAATTAAGAGTTATATCTAACTTGTTAGAAAACATTTATGTGCCAAACATCTGAAAGAATCCAGGCATCCAAAAAGCTGTTAAATTGAGAAACGTTACATAAGCTTACAGTCAGAGGAACATGGCATATTACATTGTGTGTGCATTAATATCAATGAGAATTCAATACTGAGATCAAATGTACAATATGCTGTCAAATGTTTAATAATTCTTCAGTGTCTAATTAAGTCTAAGAAAGCTGCACTTAGGAGTGAGTCATTGTAATTTCATATTAAGTACAATATAATGAACTGGTATAAATAGGATAACACTGAAGAGCCAATGACTTAAGCTGATTGTCTGAAAGCAGGTTTCATGCTACCACAACCTTTTAATATCAACTCAGGCTTCTGTATAAGGCAGAAAGGGAGAAGAAATGCTACACTTGGTGCCACATGAAGAAGAGCTGGATATTCACGGACCTTGAGTGATCGATACCTTTATCATATCTGTGTAAATGTTGTGGGCAAGTACAATTAAAAAGCAAATACCTGGATTTGCAAATACAGGACCAGAGAAGCAGCACTGACCACTTTTGGGAGAGGTTTGCCGTTTCTCAGTGGGGAGGGGCTTAAAGCACTGGAAGCACTGAACCATGTTCATGTGTTTATTGTTTTCCAGACAGCATTAATGGAGACATTAACTATTAGTAACAATATATAATTTATTTCACAGAGCAAAGAAAATTCTTCTTAGTTCACTCTATGAAATACAAAGTGAAAGACCCTTTTCAGATACTGGAAAGGGAAGCTTTCTTACCATTACCTCCCCAAGGAATGCAATAACTCTTTTGGTGTCCCAAGTGGGTAGATTCTTGGAGTCATTGTCATAGAATACTTCCTGGAAAAAGACCAGTCTTGTTTGAGTTTATCAGCCCTTTCAGTAGTCTTCTGAATAACTCTTACAGGAATTGTAGAAAAAAGTTCTGACGTGAAAACACAAAAGTACCCAAACTACACTTTAAAGGGTGTTTCTTAAAATGTCTCCCATGTTTTTAAATGTAACTAGGCTCATAGTTAACAAGTATAAATATATCTTCCGGGGATATATGTAAATATATTTTATGTATGTATATATGTAAATAAATATGTAAATATACTTCCTAAGGAAAACTTGATTTCCCTTCATGGGCATCTCTTTTAGAGCTTTTGCTCAAAGATATTCCCAGACAGTGGAGGATCATTTTTTGATCACTGATATTTTGGTAGCTCAGATACAGCCTGGAATAGCTAACCCTTCAAACAAGCCTCTAGGTTTCCTAAGAGTTTCTGTTTGTTTATTTGTTTGTTTTAAATCAGGTGTAGCATCTCCAAACAGAAACAGTTCACAAAATGAGGTTGCTTACCAACAGTTATGCAGCTGGTGTTCCAGTATCCTATCTGAAAATCTCGGGTGGAGTCTTTTCCTTCCAGGTACAGTTACATATTATAACAACATCCAGAGAATTCTTTAAGAACTCAGAAATCTGGGGGAGAGAAAACATAGTAGATAAGATTAACTGAACCCTGGAATGAAATCAGTGCTCCTTTTAGTATACAACGTTACACACGTGTGTGTGCACATGTCTGTAGAGATATATATGTATATACGTACATATATACACACACAAATAAAAACTAGGGAAATCAATTTTATTTCTGATAAAGTATGGATTCCTTGTCTTTCAAATTTACCTAACTCTTAGTTATGATCATGTTCTTCTCCCATATATATCAAGGCTGACTTTCTTTATTCACAGTCCTTAAGATTTGCAAATGATCTTGGTCCCTTTTGTTGCCATTGTTGATGATTTACTTCTAGCACCCATTCTTTTGTAAATTGATTTCTGTGGTAGTTTTTTCCTTTCCATCTGTACTGGATTATGTCTGCTGTATTGATTTAATGCTTCAGGAGTGGTGTTTCTTTTTTTGCAGTTAGGAGAAAAGGTGATCTGTTTTATGTCTGTATTCCATCTCTCATCCACAGTGTTCTCTCTGCTGTACTGAGACATGGGGAGGATTATTTTTTACTCTCTTGGGCTGAAAAGTAACTTTCTTTTTGAGGTTGAAGTTGAAAACTGATTCCTCCTTTATGCAGCACTATGCCACTCCTGTGTGATGCTGTTAAACACTCTCCCTGGTTGCTGTAGCCCAGAGGACAGCCTTTTGACCATTTCATGCCTACTATTGGGTGGAATAGACATTCACAGACATTGCCCCATTTTATCCCCACAAGAGGTATGCGCAGCAAGAAACGCATTCAGCTCGATTAAATCAATTGCCTGAGGTCACATATCTAGTAAATTGCAGAGCCAGGACTCAAAAAAAGGTCTTCTGACTTTAAATCCCCTGGTTCTTCCATTATACCATATTGCTCTCTATTGAGTTAGTAATTCATTATGATACATGCACTGTCGTAGAAATAAAATGGAGCAGAATGATTGTTTATATGTTTTGTTTTTGAAAAAAATCAAGGTGGCCTACTTTGATGCTGATTAAAATTTTACAAATGTTTCAAGTTACAGACAGCTGCTTAGCACTTTCTGATCAATTTCTTAATGTAGCAGAATGGAATAATTTGAATATCTTTATCTTGAACAAACGGTTATTTAGACTGTATGGCAAGGTAATAGTTTATGGGGTGGGTGCAGCTGGGTTGAGAGTATTAGTGTTTAAAAAAGTCTTCAATTATCGATTGAAAAAATCCTTGCAAAATAAAAATGTTATTACTTATTTATGAGTTATAATTTGGTAAACTTTTAAAATTTATTTTATTGAACTGAAATACCCTCCTATCTTCCTCTTGTAAGTTTATAATAAAGTCTTCTGAATAAAATATTACCCACAAGGAGAATCACCTATTTTTTAAGCTGATCATTGTTTTTCTGCTTAATAGAAACACCATTGCAAATGACCCTGACTTTTATGTCAAATTAACTTTTGTATTTTTGTTATAATTAGTATTTGTATTGAATCAATAACCATGATCAAGTAGGAGACTCTTTGAGAGATTACTTTAACTCCTCATGATTGAATATCAGCCTACAAAATGCAGAATTCTTATCTCTTTCTATTTAAAGCCATTTTTTTCCTTCCTTTCCCCCTCTCCCTCTGTCTCCCCTTGTCTCTCCCTTTTCTTCTTCCTTCCTCCCACCTTCCTGTTTTATTTTCCTTCCTTTCTTCCTTTCATCCTTCCTTCCTTCCCTCCTTTCCTTCTTCCTTCCTTCCCTTCTTTTTTTTACCAAAAATTGTGTTCATTAGGATCTATCAGTAACAAAACCATCTTGCTTTGTGGACTCCCTTGTCTACCACACACAGTAGTGAGACTCTGTATTCCTAGAGAGCAGAGCTAATACACTGCCTCAGTGGACCATCTGAGCACTGTGGAACTCTGGCATCCTGCTGGGGAAATAGTTAATATTTGAGCTGCAGCTGAGGTTACTGAGTTAGATATCGTTTCTGCTCTTTACCATACAACGTGCAGCCAGAGGCTCCTTGCAGAATGACCAACTGTGAAAGCCAACAGGCTATATTGTGGGAAACATACTTTCAGAGAACATTTTCGTTTGGAAATAACGTGATAAAGCCTCTTTTTCTCTTTGTGCTATTTCCAATTAGAAACATCATGAGTGAGTATCTTACCATGTTTTCATGTTTTTTATCTGCTCCAGTGTACACAGGCCAAGAAAGCAGTTGAATGTGAAGGAAAGGCTTGGAGTTAAGAGTGATCAGCCAAGCAGGTAACCTTTCATGTCTCCAGGTTGATTAGATCTTTCAAAATATTTGGACCCAGTTTCAAGTAAAGACAGATACACATCTTGGGAATATCATACTGACATCCCTGATACAGCCATTTCAAGTCATCGGGAAATGCTGTGTTAGTTTCTCTATTCACAGTGTGTTCCCAATTCCAAGTTTGAGTGAGGATTATGGAGAACTCTGATGTCTTTTTCTCCCTTTTGCTTAGTACACTTTCTGTTTTGGCATTTTTTAAAATTGTTTACTTATTTTTTCATTTTGGGGGGGAGGTCACTGGATTTACTTATTTATTTATTTTTAGAGAGGGTACTGGGGATTGAACCCAGGACCTTGTGTATGCTAAGTATGTGCTCTGCCACTTGAGCTATACCCTTCCCCCTGTTTTGGCATTCTTCATATTTCCATTTTATGAAGAAAGGTAATCCATTCCAAATCCCAAAAGCTCTGTTCTTCTTTCTGCTGCATGTAAATGGCTATTCATCATAGTGTTACTTATAAAAGTCTTATACTTGAAAGCTCAGCTGATAGTCTAAATTGACTTATTTTTTCTGGTAAAATTGTTTCCGCTTTCTCTGATGGGCTGATTTAACAAGCAGACTCGTAATTGTTCCTCCTTCTCCACACCCTATATCACACTGGGCAGTGCCTACATGTATGTAGCCTTTGCTTCTTAAGTTCAAGTATTTTACGTGGGCACTAATCAAAAAGTATGACAAATTGCAGAGAGCTCTATGGCTCAACTTTGGCTTTGTTGTTCCAAACTTGGAACATCCTGCCAGTGACATAGCACTTATAGCCCCAGCTATCTGACCAGTTTTGCTGGCTGACCAGCTTGCAGTTTGCTGCCAAGAAGTTGTGTACTGACGGAGCATAATATACATCGATTGGAGTTAGGCCAGTTATTTCATTAGACCTAAAAATGGCCACACTGAGCTTTGGTACAGAGCTATGTATTAGTCATTATAATCATCACCAGCCTCAAGGAAAAAAAAAAAGACAAATTCTTACTTTTCTTACATTGCACTGACAGGACTCCCTTCATCTGAGATCCTATAGCATTATTCCTATGTTATTTGATTCATTCCTGTAATACTCTCTCAAGGTCTAGGACAAGCATTGCCAACTTTATAAGACATGGGTTCTTGGCAGGGAAGAGGTTTGGCAAACAGATTATGCCAAGTCCTGTTAGAAACATAGCTGGAGATATCTCAATGCAGGCAACATTATTCTGTCATTGAAACTTTTCACCAGAAAGGTATGCAGTTTTTAATGGATGAAAATATGATTTTTACATCTAATGAATAAATACATACTCTTTTGCCTATTGTGTGCAAGGTTCTGTGCTAAATTATGGTCAGATGATTTTATTTCCAAGCATAGGGAGGCTAGCATTTTACTGTTTCTGTTTTGCAGTTAAACATTTTTTCTGTTTGGCTTTATTTTAGCAATGGTTTCATAGTTAGTGTTTTTCCTTCCTTTGGGATCATTGACAGTATTTCATTCACGTTTCTTAAACAAAAATTGTATTGTAAAGAAAATATTATACTTCTTTTACATTATTGAAGCTATTCATATCTTATTTGTTTTCAGTTTTCTTCCAATAATTGAAAATAAGTAAAGACTATTGGGATTCAAGGCAAACATAAATCATGAGACAGTATTCCCTACACACTTCCAAAAATTTTGTTTTGAATTAATTTTAGATTAAAATGAGTTGTAAGCATAGTACAGAGAGTTCCTGTGTACTCATCATCCAGCTTCCCCTAATGTTAATACACAACCATGGTGCATATTGAAACTAATACATTAACATAGACACAGCACTATTAACTCAATTATAGACTTAGTTGGACTTCACCAGTTTTTTCTATTCCAGGATCAAATCCAAGGTACTGCATTGCATTTGTCACGTCTCCTACTCCCCGACAATCTTTGATACTCTCTCATTCTTTTCCTTGCTTTTCATGACTTTGATATTTTTTGAAGCATTTACAGCCTTTATGAACCTAGAAAATAACGTGGTTTACATCTGTGGGCTAAATGATGAAATAGAGTACATAGAGGACGTTTTTGTTTAAACTCTTTTCCCCTCTCATCAAATCTTATACTCATTTTAAACTCTACTTGGATTCACTTTTATTAGAGTAGGTGAATAAGGAAAAAAATTGAGGTTAGAACAAATGCCAAAATTACACTTAGTCATGGAATTTTTATGCTAGACTTTAACTTCCAAGATGCCCCCTTTAAAAGAGGAAATGGAGTCAAGAGATAGTGACTTGCCTGTTAGTATGGGTATTTAGTGGCAGAACAGAACAAATTATGACACCATCAATATTAATACATTACTTCATAGCTGACATATTGCCCACATAGACATGGTTTCCCTTGGTTTTCACAAAAATTCTTTGTTCCTGAAACATACTGGGAACATACGTATACCTCAGAGACTTTGCTCCAGCTGTTTCCTCTATCTAGAATGCTCTGCCCATAGATCTCTCTTGGCTAATTCTCGTACCCCTTAAAAATATTTGGTCCAGTCTCGGACTCTTCTTAACACTTACCCCAGTGCCATACTTCATGTTCAGTTTGTGCAGCCCCCAACCTTGATTTCCCCAATCGAATTTTTATAAGGATATTTCACCTTCTAACATACTATATGCCTTTCTTATTTATTAAATTTGGCATATATGATCTGTTTTTGATTCTCTGGGTAAGCTCCAAGAAGGCAGAGTTCTTCGTGCATTGATGAACTCAAGGCAACTAGTACAGTGCCAGACATATAGTGGATGCTCAGTAACTATTTGTTGTATCATTAAGTGAAGACAAGATACAAGAATAATCTATACTTTATAAATTATATCCAGAGAATGTAGAGCTTTGCCCACTGCCATACAGCCAGTAACTGGTATATTTTGGAAGAGAATGATTCTTTTCCCTTTAAAATACAGAATGCAGAATGCAGTCTCTTCTACAGAACCCAAGAGCAATCAGCAGGTGTTAGTATGGGTGCTCTCCAGGGAAAGAAACTGGGGCGTGGGGAAGTATATGACTTTCTTTGCCAAAATCCATGAGTTATGTTTCTACCTTTCTTCTGAGAATGCTGATATGTCAGTCTGCACACTTTTCCTCCTCCTGGGTACTTATATATCCTCTTTAAAGAGAAAATTCATGCTTAAATGCACACGTACATAATACTTAAAAAAAAACTGAGTGAAAGCATTCTGTAGACATTTCTGTAATGTGAAATAAGCTTGGAAGAAATAAAAATAATAGCAGTCATTTCTTGAATATCTAGAATTAATGAGATCATATTAGGCATTTTATATAAAATACCTAATTTAATATGTTATAGAGTCCATAAATATGATCAGATAAATATCCTACTGCTTACAGAGAGTGAATAGCTTATCCAAGTCCACCCAGGAAGTGACAGAGCCAAGATCCAACCATTAGTCTAACAGGGAGGGTGAGAAGCCCATATTAGATACTCTGGATCTGTCTGTTATAGCCTCTTCTTCACCCCTCCTATTTACGCTTGTTTATCTGTTAAAGGATCAGACCAGTAACAATTCCAATGACAATGTCTGTACAACATCTGAACATTTTCAAAGGGCTTCTCACATTGCTATTCAATTTAATTGTCTCACTAATCTGAGAGAGCACATGTATTATTTCAGTTTACAGGTAAAAAAATCAGGAAAGAAGTTATGAGTTGATCATTTATTCAGTAAACTTTCTTGAGTGCTTACAGTATGATAGATATTGCAACCATTTGAGCCCAAACACTTTTTCAGGAAGTTTACTAGTGTAAAATATTTATATAAAATAATTCACAGCTAAAGTGACCCTCTATGAATAGATAGCATAAGAAACAAGAACAAAATAAATAATAACCTATGTACTTTAGGCTACTTTATGTCCTTTAAGTATACTGCCTATTTCTATATCCATTTCAGATTCTACTGAACATGTATGGAGCACCTACTGTAGGATAGGCACTGTGGGAAGTGCTGGAGATACAAAGATAAATAAGACATGATAACTGAACAAGACAGTCTGGTAGTAGAAATATGTGTAAACCTATAATATCCCTACGATGCAGTAGGCAGTATAATAAAAATATACACAGGGAGCTTTAGAAGCAAATAACCTGGAAGGTTATAGAAGATTTTCTGAGGGGCATGGTCTAGTTATTTCAGACACTATCCCATTTTCCCTGCCTCTGTCTTTCCCAGTTCCTCATAGCTGGATCCACTGATGCTCTTATCTGTTTCAGTTATCTCTGAGCTATTGGTATCATATTGACTATGTTCACGAGTCCCCAAGTTGTTCCAGCTCATTCCTTGGATGCTTCTTAAGGCCAAAGACAATGCTGCAGAGTTTAACATTATGTCTCCCTCCATGTAGACTAACGAGCAAGGAATCCGTGGCTTCTTTTTGTATTGAGATAAAGTGTCCACATCCTAAATCCTGAACTCTTGTATTGAAATGCCTGCATTTTGATACCTGGAAGTCAGAACCCACTTTTGTCTCTAAGAGGCCTTGGTGTAGCCTGCTTTACCAAAGGTGCATGGTGGAAAGAGAAAGAGAATCAAATTCAGATGGAGGCAAACATGAATGTGAAGTCTGTCTTTGCCTACTGTCTTTGTCTCTTGTCATTCTTTCATTCAAAGAGAATTTGTTGAGAACGCAGTAAAGTCCAGTCACTTTGGCAGGAACTATGAATATTATTATAAAAAGAAGAAAGGCCTTGCACATGGGATTTTATTTTCTACAAGCAGGGCCATAGAAAACAAATCAGTGACGACAAGAGCATGTTAGTTTGCTAGGGCTGCTATAGCAAAGTGCCACAGACTGGGTGGCTTAAACAACGGAAATTTATTTCACAGTTTTGGAGTCTGGAAATTCAGGATGAAGGTACTGACCACCTGGTTTCTTCTGAAGTCCTAGCTCCTTGATTTGTAAATGGCTGTCTTCTTCCAGTGTCTTCTCATGGTCTCATTCCTGTGTATGTCTGTGTCCTAACTGCCTTTTTTATAAGGACACCAGTCATACTAAATCACAGCCCACCCATATGGCCTCATTTTACTTTAATTGCTGCTTTAAAAACTCTCTCTCAAATATAGTCACATTCTGAAGTACTGAGGTTAGGACTTCAACTTATGAATTTGTGAGAGACACAATTCTGCCCAATAACAGAGTAAGAGATGGTTCTGAAGACAGTATTTCGTGTGATGTTATGAATAAATGGAGTGGTTGGTGGGCTGATTCAAAGAGCATGGTCAAAGGAGTCCTCTGAGGAGATGAGAGTTAAGCCCTTAAAGCTAGGAATGAAGCTGTTGTACTGTTATCCCAGGGAAGGGTGTGCCAGGCAGAGACACTGTAAAGCCCATGAGAGAGAGAGCATTTACAGTATTTGGGTACCTGAGAGTGGTGGTCAGAAAGTCAGGTACTTAGTCTCAGGAACATGATGAACCAAAGAAAGAATCCTCTGAAAATGAGATCTGTAAGTTGGGTTAAGTTTCTAAATTTTTCTGTTTGAGTTTCTGTGGCCATCAAATGCATACAATAGAACCAACCACAGGAAATTGTTGGAAGAGTTAAACTAATAATGAATGGTTCTAGCATCTAATTGATGCGCTGTTTTAAAAAAGGACTTAAAAGGAGAAGAAGCAGCATTTTCTTTTTTTCACACATCATTCATTACATTTGAAATTACACTCCAGGACATTCATTACTATAACTAATTCTGACCTAACTCTAGCAAAATGGAGTTGGCGTATTCACACGTTTTCTATCACCTGACCAGCCTCAATCACTTTACAGCTGCCATCAAAATCTGACAAGTCCATGATCACTGTTCTAAAATACCTTCATTAAAAATATCCTTATCAAACATACTGTCAAAAAATCAGGATTTGATTTGCTGTGTCGTTAACCTCCAATTAATTTTGGGAAGGAAAGTACATTGTAATCATTCTTCAACTATTGAAACAATTTCAGATTTGGTAAATTTCTACTTATAATTATACAAAACAATGCAAGTGTCTTTTTAGATAATTATATCTAATCAATTGTAATATAATCTATTTTAAATCCACTAAAGATATTTCAAAATATCAAACATGCTATTCACTCACATCACATGTATCAGGAAGTAAAATACAAGATATAACATTCTCTGCAAATTGAAACTTTATTAACAAGGGTGACAAATTAATGATGTTTTAGAAGATATAATTTTTGTTTCAAAAGAGAGGGTAGACAGGTTAAACTGGATTCAGATTTTTTTTTTTTTTACAAACTCTGATGCCTCTAATTACCCTTTTTTTCATTCGGTTATGCAGCTTTTTTTAATTTTAGTGGTGCCTTACCTTTCTGAAGCAGCCTGTAAGGAAACATTCTATACCACACTCAATTGTCAGCATTGCCCTCAGGTTGTTCAGATAAGAGTGAGATGCTCAAACGTGTTTTGGACTTTCCATGAAAACATAAAATATCTGCACTATCATCTACACTGACTTTGAGTTCTCTGGGAAATGTTTTTACATACAGAGTTAGCATTTTTGAAGCCCTACCTATCTCTCTTTTCTTCCTTTCTACAAAATGTTGTCCAGGATTCCAAAAAAGTCCCTTCCAAGAAGTATGTTGAAGATTTTGTTATATTTTTAAAAATCACAGTGACTTGTACAAAATATGTTTTCAATAAATTTTTGTCAGATTTGTCAGAATGTCCCATAATGTGATTTGCAGTGTTATCAGAATGATTTGCAACTAATTGAGTTATTTACAGGGGAAGAATTTTGGAGCTTCAATAATAAAGCAGGACAGACAATTATAGTAACTGTGACCTAAGTTTAACTTTTAAATTCTTTCATTTTGTGAATTTTTATCCCTATTACGTGCACATTCCTCATCCAGTTTTTTTAAGGCTCTGGGTTACGCTTAGACCTAGGCCAGAGATGGTGAATCAGATTTTGTCTTGAGTACCGTGTTAGCCATTGAGTGATACCCATCTGAAGCACAAAGATTAGGAGGATTCAGAGGTCAGGCACAAGATCATTAAGATTAAGATAATAAGTTGTGTCTGCCATGGAAGCTGGAAGGGAGTGTTAACATGGCATTTAACCCCCCCCCCCATGAATTCGGGAATATTTTGTAGTAGATTAAAATTTTCATATTCTCCAATTGTTTTACCCTTCGATGGCAACCCTCCTCTATCACCAACCCACCTCTATCACTCTTATATTCACACTCATTTTCTTTTCAAATTTTGCTCTCCGGAAGGAGTGAAAACAGCTCATTAGTGGGCGGTGGGGATAGCTCAAGTGGTAGAGCACATGCTTATCATGCCTGAGGTCCTGGGTTCAATCCTCAGTATATCCTCTAAGAATAAATAAATCTATTTTAAAAAAAAACTCATTAGTGCCACCAGTAACAATACTCGTTCTCATCTTGAACATACATTTTTTTGTCATGCTTTACATATATTTACGTAATACCCTGTAAAATGACTATGGAGTAGAGATCATTCTTAATTTACAGAAAAAGCTTAGACAGTTGCAAAATCTCAGAGCTAATAAGTGCTTAGTTCAGAATTGAAGCCCAGGTCTTTCTGACTCCAAACCTGTGATCATAGCTGTTACACTTATCAAGAGAGTTTAATAATGTTGAACCTCAGGACACATGAATATCAACACGGATCAAGGCTATCAGCAGAGAGGTCAATACCAATGGTGAGATCTCACTTATTTTCCAGTAAATGAACAGTTTTGTTTTGTATAGTTTGTGATATGTCTCCAAAGCCAACCCATACAGAACAGTCATGCTTGGTTAATAGAACCAAAGGGCTTTTGTACATGAAGAGACCTCAGGGACCAACCTTCTTAACATCTTCCTTTTTGGATGAGGTGATAGGGCTTGGAAAGGGATACAATGCCTTTCCCTGGTTCATGGGAACAATTAATAAGTGAAATAAGACTAGTACCCAGGTAGTGTGAGTCTAGATCATGGATTCTTTCTATCACCTAGAATTACTTTTCCGAGCACACATCAAATAATACGAGAAAGGAATCCCATGATCAGGGCAGAAGAAAGAAACTAGTATTAAAATTATTCCATGGGCTAAAGAAAGAAAAAGGAAGACAAGACAAAGCAAGACTAAGCAACTTAAAAGGAAAAAAACAAAAACGAAAATACCTGACTGGAGGATGAGCAAATGAAAAAAAATTCTTACAGCACTCACCGTCTCAAACTTATAGAGCTTTCATACTTACTCATTGAGCAACAGATACAACGTTTTAAAGAAAGAAATCATGTGAATTATATCCCTCTTCTCAAGAATAGAAGCACTATAACTTGCTTTATGTGTTTGTTTCTTCACTTCTTAAAAGTTTATTATGATATGATTTGAGATCACTGAATGTGTGGTGCAGAAATAGTCTCAAACAAAGCCAGAGAGGAGTCACCTTGGCCACTGCAAGTCCCGGGAATGTGACAGCAGCACTCTTGGTACTGTTGGAGAGTCTCCCATAGTCTTGAGAGATTATGGTAGTTCCTGAGTCATGAATTAGGGACTTAGGTTCTAGGACCTGAGACAACACCAAGGGCTCTCTGGTGCTTGGTGATATTTGAAGAAATCTGAGTCTTAGGATTCAAATGTAATGACCAAACAGACTTATCCTCATTGTCCAAAGAAAACCAAATTGCCACATTGCTCTCTTGCTAGTTTAGAGAAAAGAACACCACAGCATAACACAGGACTCTACCAGGTGTCCTTCTAGGGCATTATTATGTAGCCTATCTTAATATCAAGTTTAGTCCTGGGTTTAAAAAATAAATAAACATATAATGATTTCATTTACTATCTTCTCTGTTTTAATTTAAACCTGTAGGTGCACACTTGGTCATTGGAAATGGCTGATCACAGGACTCAGGCTTTTTATTTAAAATGTGGTGTGTGTGTGTGTGTTTGGAGGTATGTTTTGACTAGCTGAAGGTGACAGGCACTTATACAATTAAATTACCAGCAGTTAGGAGAAGCTGAACCAATCATAGATCTTTAGTCTTCAGATTTCTTTCCAAGTCAGAAACTGTAAACAATAAGAAAATTTTCACTTCTTACACAATCACAGAATCAAGATTTTCCTCTTGGAGTTAACAAAACAGTTACTTCCAGTTTTAGTCAAGAACTATAAATCTTAAGAGGTGAAATGTCAGGTTGGTGAGAAAAGGCATCCTCTCGGGTGGAAAATTCTCTATATTAAGTTAATGTTCAGTGATATTTAGCTACCCATTTTGATAAATCGGTAGAGGTCATGTCTCAATGAGAAATTAAGAGTTAAGTGAATAGAAGAAAACAATTATAAATACAATTGAGATTTTTCTTCCAGAGGATGAAACAAAATTAACATGTTTAACAGTATCTATGAACATGGTAATGTTAAAGCATATTACATAGTGATTTCTCAATGGTCAGTCTTTAAAAATTATTGTAGCAGGCAAATAAACTTACAAATTAATGAATTTTCACAAGGAGTTAAAAGATCAGTTTGAAAATCAGAAAAGTTATTTTCTATAGGGCCTCATTAATCCAGCTTCTAAAAGGCAAAACATCTAACTTACCCTACCTTTCAGGTAATTGTTAGGCTACACCTTTTCCTAATGAATGTTGATAATAGTATTATGGAAATTAAAAAATAATTAATGCACTAATTATAGGTTTCCAGATTAAAAAATTCCTTGCCATGAAATCCCAATTTGATGACTGAAATAACTAAATAGGTGAATTCATGGGAATTCATGTAGTTTCTAAGTAAGTTCAACTACAATATAAATATTTTCACTTCAGACATTTTACTACATAAAATTTTTTCATAAACAGCATATAAGCAGCAAATTGCAAAGTAAGAGACAAAATATTTGATAGCTTATGAAAAGCATCCCTGGACCTGACCAGTTAGCTATTTCTCCCAATCTATCTCTTATTTTATATCCAGGAAAGGTTTACAGATAAATTGTCATTTGTGGGTACATTAAACTTGATTTTATTTTGTTGTTTTTGACCATTACTAATGAAGAAAGTCTTATCTCATTGACAGCTATTCATCGACATGTTTAAAAGATGCAAATAGATCTTTTAGGCTTTTCCTTCCTTAAAATAAGAATGAAGAACTTTTTTTTTTTACCGAATTTCTATATTTATTAAATGCCTTGAATGCACATGAGTGTAATTCCATTGACTTATTCTGAGGACAGTATATTCTGCCTTCTTTGTCATTGTTAATATAGATTTCCTCTCTCAACCTGTTGCCCAAATGATGCTCATTTATCACAATGGGACCTGTACACATACATAATAACTAAGCCTCTATATGATACAAAGAATTTAATTCTAGTGTAAAAGTCTAACAGCAAATAGCAAAGACATGGTTAAAAAGTGAGGAAATGGTGTTGGGATTTTGTTAGCTGATAGGAAAAGAAATCTTTCAGCTATCACAAGTGATGTCAGAAAGATATTTCTGTGAACAGGGAACACAGCAGGATTTACTTACAGGTTGTCAGGGGCAGGGGTAACTGAAGCTCTTCCCTGTGGTATTCATTCGTTTCTTGAGTGCCGTTACAATTATTTGCTTCAGCCGACATGATCTGAAATGCATACGAAAAAGCATATAAGTATTCGAATTTTCAATGAAATTCTCCATCCTAATTAACTATAAACCAGTAAAGCTGGGTAGCCTGAGGTAGGTTAAAATGAGAACTTTGCACATGAAAGGCTACACATGCCCCTAAATCTAAGAATTTCCTGCTTGCAAACCTCCAAATCGCTACATGCAACTTTCTTGACTTCAGTTACCTTCTTAAGGGAAGTGAGAGCAGGTTAACCAAGCCAAATAGGAGTCTGTGTCGTCAGAGAATACGTCTTTTTTGTTGTCGTTCATGTAGCGAAAGCCATAGATCTTAATGGGAGTAGACTTCTGGCCTTGTCATGTGAGAATGTGGAGTGGACCAAAGTTAGAATTTAGGCTCTCCTGATTAGCTGAGTTATATCCCTGGGCCCTTAGACCTCAAAAGAGTGATGTTCCTTTAGCACTTTCCTGGGAACGCTTTTAAGAGACAGCACATACTGCTTCATCAAATTATTAGTATGCTTATTTTATCTTCCTTGTAAGACTTGAAATTCTGTAAGGACAAGAACCATGACTTATACTTATTTGTAGGTGTATTTACAGTAATGCCTCCTACTGATCATTGCAATAGTGTAGGCTCAAAAATATATAATTGCTTTTAATAAAAGACAAGTTATGCTATCAATTAAGTGACAGGATGGAAGAGTTCTCAGACACTATCAGGATAGACTGTTTCAACCATGTGCAAAGATCCCTATCTGGCTCCTCATGTCCTAAATGCACTTTCTGTTAGATGCACTCGCTTCGTTGATTTTCATTTCTGCTTATCCCAAATCAGAGGTGAGTTGACACTGACAAATGAATAACCACCACAAAGCATAACACCTGGCTATCTGAAGTTACAGTCTCCTCTCTTCAAATTGGACGCTAGTCATCAGCTTCCTAACCAGGACTACATGCACAGGCAGGAATATCATGGAAGTCAGATGGGAGCTGGCCGGACCCCAACTTCTCCAGCTAATCTGCCATAATAGTTACATTTCTTAACCATGCCAGATGCTGTATCTGAGCATTTTCCTGTTTTCAGTTTTTGTATTTAATCCTACATAGAAGTTTGAATAAGGTCTTATAATCCATATTACAATGTTTATATAGAAACTGAGGAGTTAAATAAAACCACTGAGTATGATTTGGCTCTGTGCAATTTTATGTGAAATCTCCTTTCCTCAAAATAGAACATTCTTTTGGTATTTGATAAACACCAGACATAACAGTACACTGCTCATTTGCCCTTCCATGAAAAGGAGCTCACTGTAGAGAAGATTGACCATTTAGGATCTTTCTTTTTCTTTCTCTCTGTCCCTCTCCAGTGAATTGACTGTGTTCAATTTGACTATAGGCAAGTAATGGGGAAGTCTGTAAGTCTTCACTCTCTGACATCTTTTTGAGAGGAAAAATATAATCCTGGTTTTCTGATTTTCTCCTTTGACATTCCAGGGTTACTGGTAGTTTCTGCTCACTCAGCTCCTCGGCTCTAACATTACATTAGTTAAGGTATTTACTGTAATATTTACAATAATGCCTTCATTGCCTACTTGTTCAGAGAGTGGATTGGGGTATGTGGTTTAGTCTCTAGCTTATTACATGATAATGAAGATATCAGTCATGCTTCCAATAAAATGTTACTGGGAGATTAGAGGATATTTAACCCAGAGTTAGTGTATTTATGTAGGACAATTTCATTCATATTTCTCAATAGTCATTCTTACTTGTATATTCTCTAAATAAAAAAAAAACGCATTATTTCTGAGCTTGTTGGGGCCTTTTGTTGATAGGGCAGTGCAGAGAAATTGATGTTATACTTGGTAAAGTGTTAGTTTCCTTGGAAATTCCTTGTCTTAATTATCTTCCACTGTTTAATCTCTTGATATAATATCATCTAATTTTCTTGGAGTTAACCTTTAATTTGCTTTTTATTTTTAACAAAATATTTTAATAAACTATTTTAATAAATTTGCCTTATAAGTCTTTTTCTCATGTGATAATTTCTGAAGACTGTGTGTCAGAATGTTGTAAAAATTTTTTTGTCGGTGTCTATTAAGTGAACAAGGCTTGCTCAAGGTATCTATGATATAACCTTAATCTGCTCAGGCTGCCATAATAAAATACTATAGACTGGGTGATTTAACCAACAAAAAGTTATTTTTCACTGTACTGGAGATTGGAGGTTCTGGACCTGGGTGCCAGCCTGAAAAGGGCTCTGGTAGGCACTTTCTTCCTGGCTGGCAGGTGCTACCTTATCTCTAAGTGCTCACATGGAACTTTCTTCCGTACACATGCAGGAACAGAGAGTGAACTCTTTCTCTTCCTCTTCTTATACGGCCACTAATCCCATCAGATTAGGATCCCACCCTTATGATCTCATTTAACTTTAGTTACCGCCTAAAAGCACAGTGTCCAAATACAGTTACATTGGAGGTTAGAGCTTCGGTCTATGAATTTGTTTTGGAGGAGAGCACAATTCAGTCTGTAGCATTCCATACATTTCTAATTTGTACTCTACTAATGACAAGGGTTTTAATTATTGGTTGTTCGATTGATTGATCAATTGAGCAATTTCTACATTCTTTGAACACTTGTAGACAACTTCTTACATATCAGGCAGTGTACTAGGGCTGGAGTTATGAAGATTAAGAGCCATATTCTTGCCTGCTCTGAGTTCATGTATAATGGGGAAACCAGTCAGGTACAAAGAATTAGCCTACAGTGTGGTTGATCGCTGAAATCAGGAGACAAGCAGTAGAATTTACTTGAAGACATGAAAGAAGGGAAACAAGAAGTAAATCCATAAGAATGTAGAAGGCTTGAATGACCAACTTGAGATAATTACATTTATAGACTGTTCCAACCAAAAATAGCAGAATACACATTCTTTACAATCTCAAATATAGCATTCACTAAGATAAATCATATTTTGTGCTAAAAAGCTAACCTGAATGAATATAAAAGGATTGGAAATCATAAGGAGTAGTTCAGTGATTAAAAAAAACACAAGTAAATTAGAAATCTATAAAAGAAAAATTCCTGAAAAGCCTCCAAATATTTGGAAATTCGGTTATGCATTTTTAACTAATTTGTGAGTCAAAGGTGAAGTCATAGTGGATATTAAAAATATTTTGACCCAAATAAAATTTTTAAAAATACATCAAAATTTGTTTCATGCAGCTAAAGCAGTGATTAGCCTCAGTCTCTCTCTTCAGAGATTACACCAGTTAAAATCCTTGGATGATCAAGGACTCAGGTGAAGCTGAGAGCTCATTTTGTTTGTTGGAATACCATTTTGGTCAGAATAATTTTGATCAATCTATTGTATTAGTAGCAATTGGTGGGGATAGGAGGTAGAATGAAACATGGGTGAGAATTCTTATTTTAACTGCTTTACTGAGAAATAATTTTCATAGATAATAATGTATCCATTTTAAACATACAATTTTATGAGTTTTGGCAAATGAATAGGGTGGTGAAACCACTAAAATAGGAAACATTTCTATCACCCAAAACAATCCCCTGTGTCACTTTGAAACTGATCTCCTCCCCCAGCTCCCAGCCCAAGGCCCCACTGATCTGCAGTCTTTCCCTGTAGTTTTGCCTTTTCTAGGATAGCTTATAAACGGAATCATACAGTATGTAGTCTTTGTGTCTGTTTTTTCCTTTTTACTTAGCTTTAATGTTGTAGATCTACGTCTATGTTTTATATATTTGTATTTCACTCGTTTTATTACTGAACAATGTTCATCTTTAAATATATACACAATTTGTTTTGCTGTTGTTGAACATCTGAGTTGATTCCAGACTGGGGCTCTTAGGAATAAAGCTCCAATATACGTTTGTTTACAAGTCATTGCGCAGATGTAAGTTTTTGTGTCTTTTGAGTGGGTTCCTGGGCGACATGGTAAGTGTAAATTTCCCAGTATCTTTTCCAGCCCTGAGTTCTACCCTGGCACACCTCAAGCCAGTAAGGCATTCACCACTTTTTGCCTTCCGGAGCTGCAAGTTGATTGGGAAAAGCACTCAGTCAGAGGTGAAGCATACTTGCACATCTCATCAGGAGCTGGTTTCTCTTTCAAAGGTATGTCTCCTTGTAGTTTCTTTCTACCTGCTTTTTTCCCCTATGGGTTCCCGTGCTCACGCATAGTTTACAGACAGCCAGATTTTGAGCAGAATTTATATTTATATTTTAAAATCTCAGGCCTTCTATTTTGGCTGTATCGCTTACAGAATTTCCCCCTTACATATCCAACTGGTCTCCTGCTTTGTACTTTATCATTTGCCACCCTGAGCTGCTGACACTGGTTCTTTCCCTGGTTTGAGGATGTGGGGTGGCTTGTGAAGTATTCAAGGCAAGGAAACCACAAATTCACACTTCTTACCTTATACAGCAGCTATCTTTGAGAATAAACTATTCTCAAGATTCTGCATGACTTGTAATTTCCTGTGCTTTCCAATAGTTATTTTCAATCATTTTGTCCAGATTTTATAATCTGTTACCTGTAGGAAGACTTCCTTGTCATTACCAGAAAGGTCTTATTATTATTATTTTTTAATTTATAGTACTTAACAAAGAAATATCTAGAGAGATGTTCACCAAATGGTAACTAGTAGTTATTTTACAGTGGAGGAATTTCAGATAATTCAGATAATTTTTCTTTTTTATACTTTTCTATATTTCTTGATTTTTCAATTATGTTATCTTTATAATCAGAAAAAAAAAGGACATTCCACTTTATTGCTTTCATTTTGTAAATTTTGCAAGAACAGGAACACTGGAAGCTGGAGTTGAGATATAATTTTAGAGACAGTTAAAGTGCTTTAAGAAACAGAAGAGAATTATTTTGTAATTAGTATAGTTTTATGTCTTTTGCAAAAACCTCCCATTAAGGCGGTACTTGAAAAGATTTGTTGGGCTTTCGCTTGTAAGTAGCTTAAAATTTTGTCTTATTTATGCTATTAATTTGTAATAGTATAACACTTTCTAAAATATAAAATACTGTAGGTTTATGTTGTCTGATTAATTTCAATCATAATTAATATAATTTAGCTGATTTTTTAAAAGTCACAGTATTATTTTTTTTAGGGGCATCTTCTCACCTGAGAAATGATACAAGGAGATAATAATAGCTGTTACTCATTGAGAATTGACCAAATGCCAGCCACTGCTCTAAATGCTTTCCACACTTTTGAGCCATTAAACCCGCTAAATACCCCTTTTAGGTTCAAATGTGATCCTCCTTTTATGGATTAGGAAACTGAGGTTTAAAAAGACTGAGTGTTTCTCTAGGGTGGCTAAGTTGGTAAAGCAGAACTGGGATTCCTTAGATTTGAATCCAGACTGCTTCTATGCCTGCCACCTTTACCACCACACTACACCAAGTCCTGGAGAAATGTGGGTTTGAGGATGGGGAATGGGATCTCATGGCCATTCTTTCTCAAAATTAAAGGGTAGAAAGTATTGCCAAAAAGTTTGAGATCTCCTTCTTCAGAGATCTCAAAAGGCTAAATTGGGCTGACATTTTCCTAAGGTTCTTTAGACATGGTCCAAATTAAAGGCAAGATGATGTCTGAAAATTTCTTCCAGATCTATAATTTAGTATCTTGGTTCTAAGCTATTTTGGCCTAAGGACAAATTTAGAAATAAATATCTTTTCACAACACGCTGTACCCCAGAAGCAACTCTTACTTATTTTTTCCTTGATACTCAATTCTCCCTTAATTTAAACTTCTTAAAAGTCAGACTGCTATTTTTTAAGGTCGGTTTAGTGGAAAGAGTACTTCAGTAATGTACATAGTTCAGTCAGCCCTCTGTATCCACAGGTTCCACGTTAGTGACTCAACCAACCACAGATCAAAAATATTAAAAAAAAAAAAAAAGATAATAAATTCCAGAAAGTTCCAAAAAGGAAAACTTGAATTTGCTGCATGCTAGTAATGTTATTTATGTAACATTTACTTTGTATTTTCAACTATGTACATAGTATTTACACTGTGTTACATATTATAAGTAATTTAGAGATGAGTTAAAGTATATGGGAAAATTGTATAGGTTATACACAAGTACCACATCCTTTTATACAAGGAACTTGAACATCCATGGATTTTGGTATCTGTAGGGTCCTGGAAGCAATCCCCAGTGGACACTGAGGGATGACTGTAGTGTGAAGAAGCCTCTCATTTTTCTCCATTAACCATTCTCTGTTTTCTTACTTATGAAACCTCTTGAGTTTTAACTACATAAATGGCTGCTTGGTCAAACTACAGTTGACCCTTGAATGACACGAATTTGAACTACATGGGTCCACTTATACGTGAATTTTTTTCAATGATAAATACTGCAGTACTACACTATCTGCTGTTGGTTGAATCCACAGGTACAGAACTGTAGATATGGAGGGCCAACTGTAAATTATAGTCAGATTTTCAACTTCTTGGAGGGTAGGTGCCTCTAACTCCCGCATTGTTCAAGGGGCAAATGTTCATTTCCCTGCCTCCCTTTTAGTTAGATGTGGCAAAATGACTAACTTTTGACCAAAACAATGTAAACTGAAGTGAAATATTCCATCAATGTTACATCTTTCAAAAGGAAAGTGCTTATTTTCCACTTTCTTTTTTTCCATTTTCTGCTAGCTGGAAAAATGGGTGTAAGTGGTTTAGTTGCCTTGGATCTGGAGATTAAAACCATGTATTGAGAATTGCAGGGTCAACCCAGGATCACTTTCGTCTGTATAACTAACTGAAAGAAAATGTATTCTCCTATGTTATTTAAATGATGTGTTTTAAATCTATGTGATTTAAATCATATATTTTAAATCTATCCCATTTAAATCATATATTTTCTTCTCTTTATTTATAATAACATAGCTCGAATTCAGATATGAAATTTGATATCTGAAAGTGGGGTATTGCCATAATAAAACCCCAAATATGTGGTGCTGGCTTTGCAATCAGGTGGTGGGAGGCAAGGGGTAATATATTGTAGTCTGGAAAGCTGGTGGCCCTTGTTATACTGGGGAAAAACATTTAGTAAAACAGTTATCTGTTAGCGGTATGTCACATCTTTGCTGGAACTCTAGCTCCAGGGTAGATGGCAAGGAAAAGTAAAGATGTTGGTGTACTTTAGCAGATTTCTTCTACTTTTAGTAAGTAACTAGGAGAGAGATGGATTTAGTCAATTACTAGCAAGTTTGCAAGCAAAAATGGAAAGGAACAAAACCCTTCTAAGGGAGCACTCTCTGTCTCATTAATCAAAATAAATACTGATCTTAAAATGTAAAGATATGATAGTTTTCACAGAAAGGTTTTTTTGGTCATAAAACCAGTGTCAGCAGTCACTAATGACTCCACAATAATGATCTTTTGAAGTCAAGATTTTATCTGGATTAGAAATAGAAAGGCCATCTCAAGTTGAGAGAACAGACTGATTGGAAACTTAATATTTGTTCACTCTTTTCACCTGCTAGCTTTTTTGGTAATTTGATTGTCAAAGAGTAAATTTGTTGAAAAGAAAAAGGGAAAATATCAAATTGGTGAAGAAGAAGAAATATTACTGTGTGTTGCATGACAAATCAGTGTTAAAACACTTAGATCGTAACCAAGACAAATACCTTACAGTACCAAAAAAAGTCAATCTATATTGACAGCAAGTTGTGTTATTTGGACCTTAGAAGGTTAGAAAAGCCAAATATATCTGAACTCCAAACAGCAGAAAGGAGGCTGGCTGCTGAGAGCCTTTCTAGAAAAATGCCATATTAAATGTTCTTAGAAAGTTGGAGCAACCAACTTCCACAGTCAGTTTAAGGATATTGTCCTTCGATCCAAGCTTCTGTTTCAGAAGGCCTCAAGGTAACTGCCATTCAATTGAGGTGGGATAGGGGAGAAGTCTAGTATATAAATGAAAGTCTAAAGTCATGAAAGCTCTAACCAGAGAAGATTCTTTCACTTTGGTTACTTCAAATGGAACTGACTGGAATCAAAGTGATGAAAAGAAATCATTGCTAACCGCAAGGCTGGCCTGCAAGAGCCTGTGGTAGCTGAACCCCTAAAACGACCTCCATTTCCCAGGGCCTGCACCAGCTGTTGAAGGGTGCAAAGACAGAGTCTTCAGCCCCATTTCCATTTGTGGCCACAGAGAAACAATTACAAGAAGGCAAAGGAAGGACTACAGAGGATTCTGGACAAAGGAGCTATTTCCAGAAACCACAGCAAACAGTAGAGCTAGTCAAGGAACTTCCACAGCATGAAGTCTTGAAACGTCACAATCAGCAGGATTTGACAACTCATTTCTCCATCTTCCTTCTTTTGAATTTGAGTTTTTGTTGTAGCTATATTTTTCCAACCCCACCATTGTATATTGAGGGTGGATGTGGAAGGCATGTGTCTTTTAGTTTATAAGTCACGGGACCACTTTCTCTGCTGGCAGTACTGTGCTTCCCCTGGATATACGAGTTTGTGTTGGCTGTAACTCCGAGCTCTCCCCCTCAGGGAGGAGTGAGATTATTTTATGTCAACAATAAAGTTGTGTATGGGTATCTGTGTGGCCAGAGGGTGTTGGCATGGATGTCACTGCTGGGTTTCCTCGGTATCTTTTCTACTTTATTAGTAGAACCTTTACTACTAGTGGTTAGGTAGAGGCTACATTTCTCAGTCATCCTAGAAAGTAGATGAGAGCATGTGATTAAGATCTGGCCGATGGAATGTGAGTAGATGTGATGTATGGAAGTCTGGTCACCGCTGTTAGATAGAAGTTGCTTGCTATTGCCTCTTCCTGCTCTGACTGCTGTGTAGGGGATGGAGTTGAGTGGGTTTTGAACAGGTAAAGCTTTGTCACAAGGGAAACTTGTTTACAGCAGCTTAGCCTGTACCTTAAACATTAGTTACTTCTACCCACAGTTTACTCTATTTTAACTGGCCCTGTGACTTGTGGGCAAACCTTACTGAGCCGGAACTTCTTTCTCTCCAAAAGGAAATACCTTCTCTCTCTATTTGCCTGATTATGTGTGATTCCTGTGTGACAAATGTATTCTAAGAACTCTGAAAAAACTTTAGCATGTACAAATTTAACATCTTTTTTTAATGAATTACAGTTAACTCTGTTAAAAATGATAAGCACCTTAGTACAAAACAGATACTCCTCACATTAAACTCTTCATGAGAACTAGTCATACAATTTTTGGTGTCATTTCTTATGAATTATTCCAAAAAATGTCATATGTACCAAGATGTTTATTAAAATTTTGCTCATTTATAACAGGAGAAACCATAAAGGCTCTGTAATAGAAGAGTAATGAAGCAAGCAATGATATATTATCTTTATAAAATATTATACAGTCATGTTGAGGTGCTGGCTATATGACTTTCACCTTCCAGATGCTCCCCGCTCTGTCACGGGAGGCTGACCTGCTTGGACTTTATTATTAGGTTTCCTTTTCATCTAGTCTTGGCTGCAAGAAACACTGGTAGGAGGTCAGAGGGAAGGAGGAGAGCAAGCATCGATATATATTCTCCAGATTCCCTCCTTGCAGGATCACTGCAAGTTGTCTGGGTCACTCAGCCCAAAGTGAGGACTCCATTCACCCAGACCTCTACACTGTCCATCTCTGGGTGGAGTAACTATCCCCAGCCCTCATCTCTTCTGTCCTCAGGCTGGGAGCAGCATCCTGGTTACTAGCCCTTGGATACTGTGCTATCTCTTTGATTCCCCTACTCCCAGCCCGTATCTTTATAAATTGTCCCTTTTTGAACTATCCCTAAATTATCCGATTGGACTGTGCCATCTATTTTCTCCCGGCCCCTGGCTGGTATTCAGGTAGCAAATAAAATTTTATATGCTATGATCATTATAATACAAAATATAGAAGGTTAAGGATCAAAAAGGAAGACATAACCCAATAGAATACTATGTCATGGTGATAAGATTAAAGGTGAGCATATTTTCTTCCTTAATTACATTTATTGTTAGGCTAGAGTAATTTTATTAGTTAAAAAAATGTAAAATTGTTGCTAGGATATTTTGTCAGGTGGATTTTCTTAGCTTTGCCTTACTACCTAAATAAGAATGCATCATTAACATACTGAATTTATGCAAATCACCCTAATCATCTGCTTTCTCTTTTCCTGCTCCAAGGCCACAGAGACTTGCTAGAAAGAGTTTTAGAAGCAGGCTGACTTGATTTTAGTCTGAGGACTTCATTTCAAGCAAAGGAAACAGATTCTGGCTGATTCACCAAAAGGGTTTGTTAAGATATTAGATGCTCTCAGATTCTCTGGGAAAAGAGCAAAGCTCTACATTAAGCTTCCAGGAACGTACTCCAAACTGCAGAATGTCCTACTATGAAGACTTTGAGCATAACTGTCACTAACCACTAGATTCTACAACCTGCCTTGCCAATACCCAAGTATTTGACTTCGTGGCAAACTCAGCTGTTGCCTGACCCTTGCTGTGTGTGGCTGCCCTTACAGCCACCAGTGCTCGGTAAACCAAATGGCTCTGCCACCATTCTCACTGCAAGGTGGACCCGGGCTCCCTGTCCCCTCAGGGCTCCCTTTTAAACCAGAATATCACGCCAACTCGCGCAGTCGGTGGTGTCTTCTTACATGCTTGCATTTCAGTCTCGGGTGGGAAATTGAATCCCAACTCCTTTTTTGGGGAAATAGGACTTGAATATTTCTCTATTACGTAAGATATGTTAGTTTGCTACCACTGCCAGTACCACAGTCTGGCTTAAATGACAGACATTTATTTTTTTCGAATTTCTGGGGGCTGGAAGTCCCTGATTAAGGTGTCAGCAGAGTTGGTTTCTTTTAAGGGCTTCTCTCCTTAGCTTATAAATAGTTATCTTCTTTCTGTATCTTCACATTTTCTCTCTTCTCCGTGTGTCTGTGTCCTAATCTCCTCTTGTTACAAGGATGCCGGTCATTTTAGATTAGGGCCTACTCCAGTAACTTCTTGTTAACCTACTAACCTCTTTAAATACCATGTCTCCAGATACAACCACATTCTGAAGTCTTGCGGTTAGGACTTGAGCATGTGAATTTTGAGACGACGCAATTCAGCCCAAACACAAGGGTATTTAAAAAGCATGGCAACTAAATGCAGTGAAGCATAGATTAGACTGGATGAGAACAATATTGCTATGAAGGAGAAAACTGGGACAATTCAAAAAATTTGAATACAGACCATGTATTAGCTAATTATGTTTTATCACTGTTAAGTTTACTAAATTCGATCATTGTACTTTTTCCATGGAAGAGAAGGCCTTTGTTTTTAGGATATTCATGGTGAAGTATTTAAAAGTAAGTAGCCATGATGCCTCAGATTTATTCTCAAATGGTTCAGAGACAGAGAGAAAATACATGAGGTAAAATGCTGCTGCTATTCTTGGAACTGAGTGGAAGGCTCCAGTTTTTTCAAAACAAAAAGGGTTTTTTTGAAGGTTCTGGGAATTTGCAAAAATATAGGAAGATATACTAATCCACCTTGACTGCCTGTCATCCATATATACTGCTCTTAAAATTCTAAAATAAACAACAACTGCTAAACATAATGTCACTCTTCTGAATAAATACTGGTTTATTCAGTGATAGAGAAATTCCAGTGATGAAAAGATCCATGAGACAAATGAGAAAATTTGAGTGAAAGTACAGGTCCTCACTGTTGAGAAAGTGAAGAAAGTGTGAGGCTGGGGTATGAAAAAATACTTTCTACATAGATGTTCGATGTCCTTCCCAGGGTAATAGAATGGATTTTGTTGGTTACAAATGACAAGACGGAATTCAAAATACTGGATGAACAGAAAAAAGTAACTAGGAAGTTAGTAAAGTTGAATGGTGGGAAAATGTAATGGAGGGTGAGCTAGTTATATGTCATTTACTTCAAGAGAAAGATGTGGAATTGGAGGGGACAAGCCAGGCACATTCTGTCTTTGTGACATGCTGGACATGAAAGAAGATGAGGTCGCCATTTTGAGAGCCCTACAAAAGAAGGCATTGACCTTGAGGGAAGAGCAAGTTTCAGTTAAAGCCAAAAAAAAAAAAAGGTGGAATAGGCAGGTTTCTTAAAGAATTTGTGTGTTGTAGGACAGTTTGTTATTGATGGGTCAGAGATTGTAAAAAAAACATTGAATAATGTTAAATACAGGTATATATTGTAAAGTGTCCTTTTATCACTAAGTTGTTTTTCTACAGTTGTCCAATGAGAGGTGCCAACTTTGTTCAATATCTAAAGCTAAAATTTGAAACGGTGTTAGTGGACGATGTCTAAAGTTGCTCTCCAAAACAATCAGAGAAATATTGGAATTTTCATTGTTGTTAGATAATATGCCTCAAAATTGGGGCAGTCAAGGGTTTTGTTTCTTTATAAAAATTACAACATTCTCATTTTAATTGATTTATCAAAATTTTATGGAAAAAGAATAAAATACCACACAAGATAGATTTTTAAGGTATATGTAGATTCATTGGCAGAAGAATATTTTTACATCAGCAAAGAAGAGATCATAGGAGAAGATTTTAAGGAAAGGCTAACATGACCTTAACGGAATTTTTACTCTTTGGTCTCCACACATGTGCAGTTATCAGAGTTCCTGGTCTCCAAGTGTTTATTCACATCTGTCAGCTAAATCATAGATCCAAATGCAAAACGTAACACTCAGGAACATTATGTGGATTTGTGACACTCCCTAGAGGACTTTGGGTCCATAAAGCAATGAATGGATTATACGAAGACATAAATATGGTATTTTCATCTATGACAGATGCAATCTTGCTCCAGTGTTATTTATATAAAGGAAAACTGAACCTATTTTCCTCAGTCAAACTGAAGGGAGGCACCCTTAGGGATGAATAAATGGATAACTTGCTGTTAATTCCCAATTCCTGTGAATTCATCTTTGAAAACATCCTGTTTTAGAGATTGTTTTAAATGGCTGATGTTTATTTATTTTACATGTGTGTGAAAAAATGGGAAAAAAGGAAAATGTGAGATGGAATTGTGATAATAACAGAATAATACATTTTTCATGTTTGCCATTAACCTAAATCATGCAAAACTGACCTAATTTTGGATTTTAATGAACAACTGGATGCTACACCCAGGTTTTTATAAAGCTTGCTTTGAGTCTCTTTTTTTTAAATTTTTTTTTTAATTGAGTTATAGGCAGTTTACAATGTTGTGTCAGTTTCTGGTGTACAGCACAAGTCTTCAGTCATATATGAATATATATATTCATTTTCATGTTTTAGTCTCTTAATATTCTTTCATTCCTCACCTTTAGCTCATGTTAGGGAGGTGGTTTATATGGAGTTCTGAAATGAGCACAGGTTTCGAATTTAGGGGAGCAATGCTCTGTTACGAATTCCACCAACCTCTATCTTTATAAACGTGAAGATCTTGGATTAAACTAGGAGATGCCCCAAGCTTTGTATATGTTTAAAATATTAAACTTTTGTATCACTATTTGTACCAATTTCAATTTTAATTGACAAAGAAAACTTGAATTTGCACATTTTAAGGTGATCAAATGGTTTTTTAATCTTCATAGAAAACCTTTGATGTCCTTCCAATGGAATATCAACTTTAAAAAATCCCTCTGAACCTGATAAAAATTGTTAGGGAAAAAAATGTAGTCCAAGACTGATAAATGTTTTACTTTATTGGCTAGAACTAGGTAAGATATAATAAATTCATTTTGATGGATATTGTGGCATTGTAGGAAGAACAGCAGCATATCAGTATATCTGCACTTCAATTTTATTGTCTGTAAAATATCGCTAAGGGTCCCAAATCTTCCTAATGACAGGAAATCATGTATATGCTGTAGAAAGTTACCACTCTGAAAAGGTTGAATTGGTTTTCTTTTTAAGATTACTTCTGATTTCTTTCTGATTATTTTATAATTTTTATATTGTCCTAAATTTTATTTGAGTATCTATTAGTGTCTTAAATAACTTGACATTTGGCTCTGTCATATCCTACTCTTATTTTCTTCTCTCTGTTTTTTTCTTTCTTATTTAAAATTCAAGCAGATAAACAGTGAGCTTTCTTTACCATCTCATTCTATTTTAATGGCATCATCACACTTTTAACTATTACTGAATTCTAACAAACTTTAACAATTCAGAGAGTCCTTCTTTTTCTTAATATTCTATTGTATTATCATGAATTTCTGAATAATTGTGGAACAAAAAAAATTTGGAGTGAACTAAACCTTTGAATATCTTTTGAGAAAATTGATAACATTTATTGTACTCATTTTTTCTACTCAGCAATTTGGAATAGCTCGTCATTGCTTTTCAGCATTTTTATGCTTGTTAATTGAGTTTCCAGATTTTCTTAAAACAGACATATGCACACACACACACACACACACACACACACATACACACACAAACAGAATTCACAACTCTGGCATTACTTGCTTTCTTAAATACTTAGTTTTGTTTACTGTTCTTACCAGAATCTCCTTTCATTATGAACGGCTGGCATAGTGGAATGCTTTCGATTGCAAGGTGTGTGGGAAAGTGTGTGTGCATGCCTGTGAAATGCTAGTTTATAAAGCATTAAGATTCATTATTTCTCATAGGTGTTTCATAACCTCACAATTTCGCGAAGACATAGGTCCCTTTAGGACAAAGCTTGGTAGTAAAGTAGATCTAGCTGCTGCTACCACTTAGTGTTCTGTAAGATCCATGAAAATTGAAAACAAGCATAACATGTATTTGGGGGAGCCAAAAGAAAAGCTCACTGAAAGGAAATGCAAGTATCAGAGTCACAGGAACTTGCTAGAAAATGGTAGTCCACTCAGGTAGGAGGAGGACTTCGAAAGACATGGGAACTCCTATCCTAAAATGAGACATCTGAGAGGATGGGGAACGAAGCAGGTTTCTTTTCAATGAGTCTGTCAATGTCTCTCTTACTTCTCATCAATCATATCTGTGTATTCCCACTCCATTCCTTCTGTGTGGATGCCTCACTTCCTACCTAGTGTGAAAAGTGCATCTTTCTGTCATTCACCTTCTTTACTGTTGGTCCTCTCAGCGTCTGTGCTGGGTTCAAAGTCCCCTGCTGGTGCCCTCAGGGACTAAGGAAGCGTGTCTGCAGATCTGGCATCCACCCACGGACTACCAGACCTCGCTAATAAGCCTGGAGATCATGTGTTTAGGGTCGTGATTTTCAAATTGTATTGCAGCTGCCTTGATAAAGAAACAGGATAGTGTCAATAGCCTTCACTTGTAGTGATAATGTGCAACAGCGGCTATGAGATTCAGTTCGTAGCATTTGATCTTTTTGAGAGGCACTTCTCCAACATCACAGGTTTAAATGTTTCTATTGATTTTCATGTCTAGATTTATTGTGAACATATAACCTTCAGTTAGCCTAAAGCAGCCTTTCTGATTCCTTAAGCCAAACAATCGGTTAGAAAGACTTAACAACAGCACTCTAAACATATGTGAGTGAGCTGTGAGAAATAATTGTAGGTAGGCATTTTATGTTGAAAATTGTTGTCAACAGTTCCAGTTTCAGAATACATTATTATAACAAATGCCTTTTTCTGGGTCAGGAAGCTGTTAAATTTACCCTTCTTATGGTTCAATAAGCAGAGTGTATAGTTATTTACCTGCTGCTATAGACAGAAAGTTTGTGTCCCCTCAAATACATCAATTGAAACCTAGTAATCCTTAATGTGATGGTATTAGGAGGTGGGACCTTTGGGAGGTGACTAGATCTGAGGGTGAGTCCTCATAAATGGCATTCCTGCCCTTATAAAAGAGACCCCAGAGAGCTCGCTTGCCCCTCCCTCCGTCGACACAGCAAGAAGACAACTGTCTCTGAGTCTGCTGGGGCCTTCTTTTGGACTTTCCAGCCTCCAAAAACTGAGAAAGAAGTTTGTCATTTAAACCCCCCAGTTTGTGATATTTTTGTTATAGCTGTCTCAATGGACCATATCTATTAAGTTTTGAAGAGTGAAACAGTATGATCTTAAAAATGTAACATATCTTACTATATCTGAATTTCTACTTTCAGCAAGTTAGAATAAGTTGAGATCCATTAGATCATATTTTCAGTAAATATAACAGTTGAATTTTAACTATATGCATAAAAGATTATACAAACTAATAAGAAAATGAGTGTTCAAATTATAATTAGACGAGCAACAGGAAGAAATCTTCTCAACAACAAAAAACAATAAACAAACATGATGGAAAAATATACCATCATGTTAGTAAGCAAAGAATTACAAATCCATTACAGAGATCAAATAGCTGCATGTACTAGATCAATATCTTTCAGTTGTTAAAGCACTTACTTTCAAAAAACTAATATGGATATACATACAGGCAGAGAATGTTAAAGTAGATACAGTAAGATGTTAACATTTGGGGAATCTAAGTGAAGTGTATATGGGAATTCTTTGTACTGTGGCAACTTTTCTGTAAGTCTAAAAACATCAAAATAAAAACTTTTTAAGAAAAAAATTAAGCAAGAATGAGGAACCACTTTCTTTGGCTATTTAAATATTATGACAAGCCTCCCTTATTGATAAGGAAACAGAGGCCAACAGTTTGTAAACTTGTAGAGGTCACTAGAGCCAGCCTTAACATCTTAAAGAATTTAACAGAAATAATAATATTGACAAAAGAAACAAAATAAGCATGGTAATTTATTGTTGGTGGGAGGAAATATTGGTTAAACCCTTTGAAAACAATTTGGTGGTACAGAGCAGAAGCAAGCATACAGTTGTCTAATCTATGTGAGTCTCACCAGTGAAACTTAACCTCAAGAAATAGTCAAAGCAAAGGAAGTATGGGTGAAATTATTTATTATTGTACTATTTATAATGGTAAGCTATTCAAAATCTAAATATCCAAAATGAAGGATAGGAATTGTGGAAAAATGGAATCTAAAATCTTCATGCTGTGCTGGACATCTGTTGTTTGCTTCTGTGGGTCTCCTCACCACCTTTCTCCCTTTTCTTTTCAGATACTTGAAGTATAACATGTCCCATGAAACTAATATATGAAACATTATCACCAGTGATGCATGCAAAATATAAAACTACTTGTTTGTGCTGTATCTGTGATTAATCAAAATACTGCTAACCTGTTTTCCAAACATTATTTGCCAAGGATGAGACATTTATTTCTTTTAAGATTTTAATAATCTATGTGATATTGCTGGAAGTTACTGTGTAACTTTATAGTATGTTATATTAGTAAGTTTATTTTTACAGGTTAGAAAAATTATAAAAGGCTATATGTGTCCTCAAAAAAGATTATGAAAAATACAAAAGCACATTTGAATCATGAAGTTTCTAGTAAAGCATTAGGATTATTTTGACAAACGGAGCTTCAGACACCTGAAATTTGAATTCAGATTGCAAGGACTCATCAAACTGCTTACAGAGACGTTTGGAGTCTCTTATTGTGTCACTGACATGTAGAGGAGCTCTATACAAGACACAGCTTTTGACAGAACTTGCCTGTGTAGGGTATAGGCCATAACAGATGTGAAGAGGTCAGTCTACTATTGTGGCTCAGTTCGACTTAGGCCATCACATTAGCACCATTCAAACTCCCACACGTAATAGCTGTGTGATCTCCTGCAAAGTAGTAATAGTACTTATCTTGTAAGGTTATTTTGAAGGTAAAATGAGATAATAATACTTGTAAAATGATGAAAACAATATTTGAATAGAATAAGCACCCCTAAGTGCTAGCTGTTTTTCCCTTATTACCACTGCAACTGCGGAATCGAAGGCATCGGGTATTTCTAAACTCACTGACAGAATGTTAAAACCACCACCATCTTGGGTAAAAGATTGTCCTAAGTGTGTTGTATATACTAGGAATGTAATCTTATAGCAGTAACTTTTCTAGTATTTTGGTTTTTCCTTTTATATAAGCAGGTAGGAGTTTATTTCACAGTATTTGGAAAAAATAATTTTTTCCTTCCTTCTTTCCTTTGTGTTTTTTTTTTTTTCTTCAAGTTGCTTCTAATTGTTACTGGTCTAGTTATCCTAGTATATATGTATTTTTTATGTATGTGTAAATTTGGAGATCTATAGAAAAACAAGTAGATGCACTGAAAAGATTAATGAGGCGTATCAACACAAACTAGCAACAGGGATGTGTTTTGCTTATGCACAATGCTGTAGCTATATACTAAATATATTGTAAGTTTATATTACCGTAATGGTGCATTTCTCCCTAGCTATTAATCTCAGCTACAGAATATCACATGTATATTTAATCTTCCTTCAAAGAGATCTGACCTTATTTACATGTTCTATACATAGCATAGTTTTAAGAACATTTTAATATTGGCCACTAACTTTATACTGTCAGAATGTTTTTAATGTAATTACAAAGGAATGTAGCTATAATCTAAGCTTATTTAATCTGCATTCTCTCTGTTTGACCTCTCCTGTAGGAACATATGAAAAGAAATCCATACCATGCTACAAAATTCCCAATACGAGGAAAAGAGTATAAAATAACAAAAGTTTCAGCATGAATTATTTGCTGTAGCAACAACCTGCAATCTGAATCATATGGTAAGGAAAAAGGAGACGATAACAAAGCTAAACAGCTTTCTTGTTGCTCACTTTCTTAATCCCTTTAAAATAAAATAAATAAGGCATTTCAATGAAATGAATTATTTCCAAGGAGCCTAGTACCTTCTGTCTGATGACTGTATTTACTTTCAAGTAATAATGGTTAGAGATACTATGTACAAAAGTCGACATAATTATTTTCTTTATTTGACTATAGTGTCTGCATGTTAGTCAGAGGACAAAGTGCAATTGGTTTGTTTTTCAAGTTATTTCTCATCTCAGTTGTGTGTCAGAAAGATCAGAGTGCTACTGTTTTAATTTTGATTGTTAACATAAAATTGGAATCCAAAGTAAAAGGAAATTGTGAAAATTAACTTGTTACAAGTATAAGAGAACAAAGCCCGGGCATTATGATAATGTAATCATTGAGCATCTGTGAAGTAAAATGTATTTTTAAAGACACAAAGTTAATGCTTTCCTTTGAAATCTCCATGTAAAAATTGAAAACACAACTTTAATAGAAGACAGGCACAGGTAGCATATGAAGAATTACAACTTGGGAAATTAATAAAAATAGTATCTAAAATAGTATGAGTAAGATATGAAGCTCATTCATTAACAGTCTCTATGATAATATATCACTGAAAATGTTGCATGAAGGACAGTCTTTGATAGGATTATGTACAGTATAATAGCAAGATACTGGAATTAAAATTCACTGAGAAGATACATCTTGTGAACTGAAGGGTGAGAAGATAATAATGGTAACATTAATAATAGTAAATAACAAGAGTAAAATGACTCACATAAATAGAATTTCCATCAGCAACCATTATTGCAATTATGGAAACGATAAGCTAGTAATCTACAGTAAATAGCTAATCTTTATTGATTCACTGTTTAATTTCTTCTTATTTTAAAGCCTTTAGAACTGCTGTCAATAACAATAATGCATACAGGGGAAAAAGTTACACCAAGACAGAATCGGAAAAGGAGGTGCTGCATTGTGCAACATACAGCATCTCTAAAGAATCTTTTTAAAAATACATTTATATTCTATTGTTAGGCAAAAAGAAAAACATGCATTCAAAAGATTCCCCCTGTCCCCCTTTTAAACGATTGCTGTGGTTTTTTTTTTTTTTTTTCCTAACACAGTTTATGGTGGTGCCAGAGACAAGTGGGAAAAGGCAGCTATCTCGGCACTGGCTCTTTAATCACCGGGAGTTGAGGATTATTCTTCATCAGTAACACCTGGGAGAAAAAGACAGGCCATCAGCAGGCTGACCCTACAGCAGCCCTAGGGGCAGTTCCACCGCCACCAGCAAAGTTAGCACTAAGGGTAACGGAGCCGTTATCCAAGGTCCAGATAATAGCAGCAGCAGAGAACTCACTTCCTGATGGTAGAAAATAAATTCCATGTTTAGCTCAGGGTTTCTGGCAACCAAGCCTTCTTCCAGGGAACGGAGGTTGACTTTCTTTTAACATAAGTGAAAGATGAGAATGTGAAGCGATGAGTCACTGGGGCCCTCCTTCAATGGCATTGCAAGAGGAGAAGTTGTGAGAAGACGGTTTTTCATTTTCCTGCAGTTGATACAGAACCCACGAGAAAAATTTCCCTGGGATCTAAAATCATAAGGTGTAGTAATTACAGAGGGAAAAACAAATTTTATTCCTCTTTGCCATTTGTTTCTAGCTAAAATCTGGACGGATTATTTATAATCAGTTAAATTCACATAACTGTCCTTTAGCTATCTGTTAATTATTATATTTGAAAAGTCTTTTTCCGATTCAGTTAAAATATTTTTCTTTAATTCATTCTCCACTTATCCCTCCCTGTCCACTCCCCACTGCAGGAAAACCTGGGCTCTGTAATTAAAGAACAGTGTTTAGCACTGTAAAGTTTTAGCAGCAAAAATATCCGTTTGAACCTGGTAAGTGGTTAGTTTTATGCATTCTTTCAAAGATAGAATTTCTGATTTCTCTCTTTAATAAAAGACCCACAGGAGTATCTCCCATCTCCTTTTTCCTTTATCCCTAGAATATTCCTGCACTGAATGTAAACCCAAAATTCTAAACACCTGAAAGCCCCACCAGTAATATGAACTATGGTAGTAAAAAATCTGACATTTGTTTAATACATAGTATTTACATTATGAAACCAGTGGCGATATGATACTTTTGTTTTTTATTTTTATTTTATTATTTGCTAGAAAGACTTTTCAATATGCAAGTGTGTTTCTTCCAAGAGTTGCCCCAGTGTGATTTCAAAAGTCCACGTTAACTCCTTTTCTGGAAGCTTCCTTTTCTTAGTTGCATTTTAGAAAAGCCTTGAAAGGGCCTTTGAAAGAGATACTCGCCCAGCCCAGCCTAATGAGGTTAGTCAGGTGGTCATCATCTTCTCAATGAGTTTCACCTGCTCCTTCGGGAAGCGGCTCTCCCGGAAGTCAGAGGTGTGGGTCTGCGCGCGCAGAACCCAGTGTGCGCAGGTGCGAAGGGGCCTGGTTCAGGTTCTTCTCCGTGAGAATGGCGGCTTCCATGGCGTCCTGGGTTTTACCCCACTCGTCTTGAGATGGCTTCCGCAGGTCCTGGAAGAGAGGCCACAGCAGCGCTGGTTTTGCACTTTCAAGAGATGTTCGGCGCCCTCACGCTTCTCCTCGGCCAATTTGCAGGAAAAGTGGCCCACGCCCTCCGGAGCCACATCGTCGCGGTGGAAGTAGAAGCCCAGAGAGAGGTAGGTGTGGGAGGCCCGCTGATACACACTGACTGGGAGGTGGAGGGTGGCCTCTACCTTGGTGGAATAATTCTGACCAACCTGGGAGCTTATGGTTGATCGGCAATAAGGAGCTAAGCTCAAAAAATGGCGTCGGCTGGTCCCTGAGGCTGAGGGTAGCAGACGGGCTGGTTCCGAAGGTTGTGACTGGAAAAAAGGTTGAAGGGCGGTCAGAGGCTGAAGCAAGGGGTGTCCCTGCGTATGTGCTGGCCAAACACTTGAAGCAAGAGACAGATCTGCCAGACCGCCCAGTGCCCTGTGAGAGGCTGTGGCCAAGGTGGCTTCTTTTATAGCGCCTCCTCCCATTTATTCTTAAAAACACAAATTTAATCATGTCACTCCTTACATTTTTCAGTGGTATCAATTATAGGCTAAAATGCAAGCTCTTTAGCTCAACAAACAAGTATTCTTCATGTTGTGGTCCTGGTATTTACCCTCAGCCTCATCTCTTCTCACTCTCCCTACCTTCTGCAGGTCTATTCCACACATTGTAAACTATCTGCAGTTCCCCCAGTACAGCATGCTCGTCCATGCTCCTGCCGCTCACTCTGTCTGGGATTCCCTCCTCACCCTAAGTAGTGATAGGGCAAACTCCTATTTAGTCTTCAAAACCCACATCAGATGATACTTTTCTATGGCATTGTCCCTGCACTGTTAATGTGTAGAATTTGTAGATTAACAGAATTTGTACATTCTCAATGCTATTTCCGTGCCTTATAAATACAATTATATTACTAGTTTTCATGTCATATTAAAATTATTTTTAGTATGTCTGTTTCCCCTAACAGACTTTGACCCTCTCAAAAGCAGAAGTGTGTGTGTTCTCAGTTTAACACCATGCTGGCATATAAAAAGTACCTAAATAAAATATTAAAATGAGTTGAGTTACATTCAATAAAAGAGAGGAAATTGCTCTAATAAAGCCTGGTGAAGGCTTATTTTGCAGAAAGCTACTAGTGGAGTTCATCATATCTTAGCCATTTGTCTGTGTAATCCATTTAAACGTGTGTAAAGTGTCCAAGGTATTTATAAGTATTGTAAAACAGAAACACAAGCAAAAATGTCTCCAAATGATGCAAATTCCTATAATTTACCTAAACCTCCTTGGAGAATATATTCTGCCTCCTTTCATGGATTACCTGTCTCTTACTTATCTTCTAACTACATCGTAATAATAATTAGTATTTTAAAAATAATTCCATCAAATATGCCACATGCCATTTGCCTCTCATCCAGACAAGAATACCAGTTACCACAGAATTTGTGTGAAAACACTTAAATGATACATATTTACTTTGGAACATCCAACTCTTAACAGAGTACTTGGGTTTAGTAGAATAATCAATGGTGTTTAATGTGATGCAAACTATATATTTTGCTGTCAGTAAGCTCCAAAGTATAGAGAAGTTATTAAACATTGAACACATTGAAAATTTCTAAGGTCCCTAAAAGGCAGCTGTTGGTCTAGAAGTTGTGCTCCATTTTCTTACATGGCTACGAAATCTTGTTCCTGTTTTCCCACTGAAGAGGAAATAAAGACTGAATATGTTTTGTCTGATTCCTTTGAGGGGAAGCTATAGATTTGATTAATTTAAGGAGCCAGTGTTCATATTCTTCTGATAATTACCAACAATTTATGACCATGAAGCTAAACATCCCTCGTGTCCTGAGCATGCAAACGTGTGTGCTTGATTTGCCCCCGTATTATCTTCCATTTCATAGTTTTCCATTTGTGTGCTACTCAGTGCTATTCACCAGAGGGACCGCTATCGTTTGTCTTAACTTCTTTGTGATGCATGTGCTTGTGTGTGTGTGTGTGTAAACACAAATGTTTTGCTCTTTCTCTCTCAGTAACATATATAAAGGCATGTGTACAAAATGGTGAGAATATTTAAGAGTAGGAAGAAAGGCACACATGGAAAGAGAATTGATGCCTTATAAAAATACAAATAGAAGCTTCCGAATACGTATGAAAGAATGATACACTCGAAATGGAGCATGCAATTTTTGAAAGAATAAAGCTCGAAAATTTGGCTGTTCAGACTATTGTTAATTAGATAATTTAAATATAAAAATTACTATAAAAATTAACCACATTTAAACTATTCGTTTATCTATGTTTTATATCTGTTGTTGATTTCCTGCGAGAGCAAAAATGAACTCACTGTCATTTGATTGTTCTAGACTTTAGTCTGGGTGCTTTGTATAAAATATAATACAGTACAGATGTCAACTCAAGAACTAAATAGCACATAATTCTAAAGAACCATAAAAAATATTAACAGTATAGAAACAATGGCTCTGTAATTACCTTTTGCTGTGGAGTGAGGTTAGGCATTTATCCTTATAGAGTCCTGATACACGTAGAGTCATATCTGCCTCTGTGGTCCTTTTCCCTTTGTTGATGAATGCGTTCTGCAGGTACTCCGCGTGGCCGCTACAGTATTTGAGGTCATCCTCTACTGTTAGCACAAATGGCATGAACAATAGTTTATATGCCACTTAACTCCTTAGGAGAAACAGTTAACCTTGCGAGAGAGGACAGATCAGTCATGTATAGTCATTAAGGTCTAGCTGGTTTTGTTATGCTCTAAAGTACTTTTGTACAACCACGGTGCACTTCTGTGCGAGGCCTGTTTTCGCTGGGAACCAAAGGAAGGAGAGATCACCTTTGGAATTTTGACAGAATACAGTGAAATAGGTGATGGGAATTTTTCCAAGATCCATTTCATTAATGACACCCACACTGCAGAGGTGGCAAACATTCTCCCCTTTAGAAACAGACTTTCTAAAAATATGTTAATGAATTAAGAATAAAGGCTTTGTGGGTGTCAAAAAGCATTTGAAAATGTTCAGCTTGCTAAAAGGAATTCAATCTGATCACTTTGTTTAAAGATTTCAGAATCATTATGTTTTAAGTGACTGCTTTTGCTGTGAAATGAAGGGCCCTTATTAAATTTACTCCAGGTCATTACCAGACTTCATTTAAAATTAGCTTTCAACCGCTGCCCTTAGTAACTATGTATTTTTAATCTCGAGGGTCATCTGATGATGATAGTCTCAAAAGGAATCAGCTGAGAATACTTAGGGAGACCCTTCAACCTTCCCCTACTTCTAATGAAACCATAAGGAGATTGTATCTCCTTATTCCTGGAGAGGAAAGGGTATGTAGAAAAATAACCATGAATTAATTTTATATTGTACACTACCATATTTCATACTTTTTTTCAGAAATAAGATAAAATTTGCCTGTAAAATACGTTACAGGAACTGAAGATATTTTTTAAAATATTATAAATGGAAAAGCATGGGATGAGCAACTTTTTTTTTAAAAAAAGGTCAGAACTGTAGATGATTGAAAAAAAAACTTTGTTTCTTATGGCCTCAATAAAACAGTTACTTTTTTTGTGTGTTTATTTAAACTAGTAACAAGAAAAAGTGCATTTACTTGCCTTTTTCAAACAGTAGAAAAAGAAATCAGTTTACCACCATTGCTATTTAAATATCTCCTAACTGGAGAAATTAAACCATGTCTCTTTATTTATTTATTGCACTTGTAAAAAGATTAATGGGGATGTGATTCCTTGAGGCTTTTACATATAACCCCTTCACAAAGAACACAATTATACAGTTTGGCAAATGAACTAAATTAGCTACATTTATTTAAATAATCACTATAGAGGAAACAATAAATCAACAACATTCCGCACAAAAAAAGTGTTTACAGAGTGTCTTGTAATTTGTTTTATCAAGGACACAGACTTTTTGCTCTTAGCTAATCTTGCTTCTAACAGTCTATTATCACATCAACCATTAATGAGTATTTGCAATAGAAATTTAGCGGAGGCTGAGGAACAGGAAAGTAAGAATAACTTCCACCTCCGTCGCCAGCACAGTTACTCCGAAGCACATTCTTCTAATAAACATTTTGTCAAAGGTTCCTAATAACTTCAGAGACAATCAAAATTAAATGGCAGATCTTTGTTAAATCAGGGGAAGAGATGATCTGAGTGGTCATAATCGTGCAATTATCTCAGCCTCCCTCTATTTCAAAGGACTCTGTCCATATCTCCTTCCGTATCAGAAGTAAGTGAGTGGGGGAGCTCTAAAGCTGAACCTGTGATATATTCATAAATCAGGACTTTCAGAGCCTGTCACAGGCACCATAATGAGGGTCATTATTCAGGCAGAGTGTCAAAACTACTATCAAAGGACCTTCTCAGAATTACAATCATTCTGTTTCTTGTTAAATAAGCAATGTAGTACACAAAAATGGCAAACAAGAAGCAGGTCAATTTGATACAGTGTGAGGGCACAGAGATCTCTAGAGTAATTTACCCTCTGGGAATTCTGATGGCTGGTGAGATGAATTATACACACCCTCAAAAAAGATTAATGGTAATAAAACCTCTTGAACATTGTCACCAAAAAGCCCTACAAATTGCTCATAAGCAACTTTAGAAACAGAGCTGAGGAAAAAAATGACCAGTTTTGTTGTTGTTAGACATAAAACTCCTTGCAAAAATAAAAATGATCATCTTGGGAAATTGTCAGTAATCTGTGCACCAGTAAAATACTATACGTTTGATTAGCTTATAGTATTTGGTTGTAAAAAAAAAAAAAAAATTTTTAAAACTGGAAAATTTCCATTCCATTATCTTAACCACATCACTACATCCACAAATGTTCTTGTACACTCTTACGTAAAAAGGCACCCACTTCTCCCATACAGACACGTAAAACCCCAAATGTTGAATAATATAGTAGCATAGTTAAGAAACAATTCCCTGAAGTTCGTATTTTTCTGGTAAACACAGTGATATAGTTAAGGATATAGAATGTAGGCTAAATACTTTCATATTTTGTATATCAGAAAGGGAGGAAACAGTCTTTGGAATTATATAGCTATTAAGTATATAAGTACGTCTTTCCTCTATTGGCATACCTGTGTCTTCATCTGCCCTAGTTAGTAAATGCTTTAGTACAACAGGGAACCAGGTTGTCAGTTAGAACTAACATAAAAATGAGTCTAAGTGGATGAGAGTTTAGAGAAATTTTTATATACTTGTTGAGTGAAAAGTCATATCATCTTGTTAGAGGATAATTTGATGATGTGAATGCAATGTCAGAAAAATGTTCATTCAATTTCAATATAATATTTCACTTGTTGAAAATTAAAATATAATTGTGTACAAACATAACAATTAGAACTCTACATATCTCAATTAAAAGATTGGCTAGACCAGTTACATTTGAGCCAAATAATAAAATACTACATAATTCCATTAAAAAGACACTGTAGAATAATATTTATGATTTTGTGAAAATATTCATTAAACATTGTTAAAAAAAAGGGAATTTATAACTAAAATTAGGAATTGGATGATAAATTGTGATATATGAGGTAGTTTTTTTCTTTTTGCATTTTTCTGCATGGTTCAAATTTCATATAGTCAGCAATATTACTTTTGCAATAGATAAATATTACAAGTGCATCACATGAATATTTATTTATATAATAAAGACATTTATTTTTAAATCTTGAAAGCTAAGCAGTTTGATTTTAAAAGACTAAGTAGGAAACACTTATTGCAATTGAAGAATGTCCTTTTAAAACTTTTTCAATAAAATGAACACTATTAGGAATAAATAGATGCATTTAATACACGCTTTTTAATCAGCATTGCTTGCAATCCCTGGGTCTTCACTGATTCTAGCTTTGGCGTGGACAGTAGTCCCTGCTTGATATAGACATTTATATAAAGATTTGTGCTTATATCATGTAATTTTGGAAAAGATTATGTTGAAGGAGAAAAGAGGAGATCTTTGAAATACTTGAAAATTATTTTAATTCTTATATTTATCTCCAGATACTTCTTTATTGTTTAAATGCAGCAACTCCTATTACGAAAATAAGTCTAAGGAACCATTTAGTGATTTTTAAATCCTCCAGTTTTTTTTTTTAGCTTTTTACTAATTGGCTACAAAATGGGATTAAGCACAATTAGATATAGTGGATTTTCCAAAAGAGGGCAGAATGTAGCCTTAAGGATGGATACAAGCCATTAAAAAATAGTTATGTTTAACTCCTTAAGCTAGTTGGCTAATCAAGAAATAAAAATAAAAAATAATTGAAATCTTCCTCTGTAAAACACAGAGCTATTTTAAGAGACTGTAAGAAACTTTGGTTTAAGGGTTGGTGGCATTGCTTTTGAGAGAGCACGGACTTCTCAGTGAGACAAAATAGATTCAAATCCAGGCTTCCCCATTGGTTAACTCTGCAGCCTTGAACTAGTTACTCAATCACCTTGAGTCTAATTTTCTTTTTTGTAAGATGGAGATGATGCCATTTTCTCCCTTATATTTGTGTATGTATGTGTGTGTGTGTGTGTGTGTGTGTGTACACGTACTTTACTGATCTCTGTACTTACTCAAATTTCAGGTTTTATTTAGGACATCTAAAGAAAACATTCAGGATTATATAAAATACTATAATTAACTAAGATTTGGAAGCCGCTTTTCACTTTTTAAAAGCAATGATTAATGATTATTTCTCATTGCTTTTAAAATCGGTATTCTCCAGCTAATCAAAAGAATTTGTAGTAGGTTGATATCTACTGTAAAACCAAGATACCCTAGAAGACCTTAAGTAACAAGAAGACAGACTACATTTTTATCACATCTTGTAGTGGTCAGCTAAAAGGGAAGACAGACATTTGGTCAAGATTTCATTTCTATGGGTGGAGGTTGAAAGAGGATTACTGAATCCCTTAACTCCTCCCTGTCAAACTGAATATTCTGTGACAATAAATCATACCTTGTCCAGATTTACTCTTTAAGTAAATTGGTATCAATGAAATAATCAAAAGCAAACCAATTATGTCCTGGCATCTTTTATCCATCTGTTTGGATTTAACTGTCTATTAAATGGTGTTTGCATATGAGGAAATGCTCCATCGTATGCAGAGGTTCTCAATTATTTAGATTATACATTTGAATAAACTGTGCAGTGGAAGGACCGCTACCCTTGTAATATAGGACAATTACATTTTCTTGCATAGTTTACAGATTATTAAGCTAATATCAATTCGACCCACACTGCCAGTTACTGGATTCTAACCTTTGCCTCCGAGATTTAGCTACTAAGAGGGTCTGATTTCTACCCCAACAATTAGCAACCTATGTCAGTCATTTCAGATTATACCAAATTATGCAGATTGGTTTTGGGAAATGGATTGTAGGAGAGGAGAACACAAAAATTTAATTTCAGTGAAGATCAGAGGTGAGGTTTGTAGCTGCTTGTTGCTGCTTGAGGACTCCCAGATATCTGTGGTTAAAAAGCAGCAGGTCTCTTGTTCCAGAATGGCCTTTCCATGCGTAAGCAGGTCAGGAGAAGCCTTAGTGTGAGCCTCCCGCCACCACGCACACACAAATGTTAATTTCACCCCAGTTGGGCACTTAGGAACTGTAACTAAGATTTCCTTTGTCAGAAATACCTCTATTTAATTTTCCTGAAAAAAAGTGTTAGGTCGTTAACATATGTTCATTGTGATGTGTGATATTTAATAGATAGAACAAACTATCATGTGTAGAGTCTGTCTTCACAGAATTCAGTTTTTATAATGATTACTCAATGAGATAACCTTTTCTCTCTCACTTCTACATTTTAATTACAAAATTAAAACGTACTTTTTTAATGAAAAAAATAATATCTATTTGCTGAAACAAAACAGAGATGCTTCTCTTTCCAGTCCTACCTGTCACTCAGTATGAAATGTTCAGTGTGGTTGTATATTCTATCTGTGTTTATAAAAGTAGGCATAATTTTTTAAAATCTATATTTTATAAAATAGGATTAAAGAACTTTCAAGGGCATGAGGTACAGCTATAGTAAACTTGTGACTTGATTCTCCCAATGTGACTTGTTGGAAATTTTGTTTAAATATACTCTGTTTGTATTTACCCTATCTGCCTCCCTTGTTTATGTGTTCCCTCTGTCCACTGAAGGAGTTTGAGGTAGTTGCTGGAAACTCTTGACTGCTAACCTATTTTTGTTTTCATAGATAAATTGAAGGTTGGACAGGTTAAGTCCATACTCCAGATCATGGCACAAGCTAATAGCATTTAGGGGAGTAGGACTGGGTAGTAATTCCTTGTTGAGTGCATTTTTCTGTAATCTCCACTGATTGTCATGTCATGAATAGGGAAGCTGTTTTTTTCACTTCATGTTTCTTTTATGTTTCATTGCAACGTAACATTCATGTAAATTTTAGAAATTCTTGTATTAAGCTAAAATATGTCCCAATACTTGCATAAACATATAAAGAAAATGTTTTCCTTCTAAGAAATTCTGAGTCTTCTCAGATCAGAGACCATATTTATTCATTTTTACATACCCAGTATTGACATGGCCAGTCTTTTTGGCAACTTGGCTAGGCTGTAAGTATCCAGTTATTCAATCAAATACTAATCTACTTGTTGCCATGAGGTATTTTGTAGATGTGATTAACATCTGGAATCAGTTGATTTTATGTAAAGGAGATTATCCTGGATAATCTAGACAGATCTGAAACTAGTCAGGTGAAACCTTAATAGCAGACCTGAAGAAGTTTCCCCTGAATTCTAGAAGCATCTCATTGTTTGTCATGAGTAGAGTGTACTAGCTTCCTTAGTTACAGAAATATACAGAGATGGAGATTCTTTAAAAAAATATTTGTAGGGAAGCGCATACATTTATATAGTCTGTTCTCAGTTGTTGAAGAAGCACCTGGTTACATCTCTCCAGACCATTATGAATCCCATTTTAAAAATCTCTAGTGCTGTAAATAATGAAATAGCATATCTTGCAAGCATTGTATTGACTATAATGTCTCTTTGAAGTGAAGATTTGGCGTATGGGTTACTTAGGTCCTGTTCTTCCATTAATTAAAATTCTTATATATATTTTTGAGGGGGTGAAGATGTTAAAACATTTTCCTAGTAATACCATATAATTCAATTATATGACTTTTTTATTGATCAGCTGTCCTATAGGAGTAATGACAATGACAGCATAATTACCACACACACACACAGACACCCACACACATACAAACAAACCTCCTTCGTGGCTAAGAGAAGGAAAAAGAACAAGTCTTTTCATACAATTGATCAAATATAGAGCTTTTTAAGGATCCCAATTTCAGATTGGTTCCAACATTTTTAGAATATGTGACTCCAAATAAAAAGCTTCCCTATATTCATGGGTGAAAGGAACATATAACAAATAAAATCCTAGCTGCTCAGTCACGTCTTTTACACTACAGTCATTTGCATTTCCAATGAGTGTTGACTGCACGGCGCAGTCAGGTAATGTCAAGGTGACAGGTGTGTAGGAGATGATTCTGATTCATAATGCATGTAACTCAAGGTGCATGTGTGTTTATCAGAAATGTTCTGGGACAGCAAAACATTTAGGTAAACAAGGTTTTGTGTAATCAAGGGAGTTACAGGGTAATTGAGTCATGTCAGGAGACATAACCTTGATTTAGACAGGAGGTAGTGATTAAATTGAGGATTTGGGGTACGTGGAGCTTTAAATACATAAATGTAGGATTCACAGATTTCATTAGCAATATTAATGTGTGTTTTGTTTTGCATTTTGAACATAAAAATAAATTATCTGGAATTCTTTAGGTGATTCCAGAGACAGTAAAAATTTTAAAGCATAAACATTTAAGTGTTTGAATAAACATTGTTTTTCAAATATAATTTGTCTTGAAGCTACATACTGGCTAAAGGTGAAAAAAGATTCTACCAGTATGTGGGAATTTGGGCTCTATTTTTGGTTCCCTAAATTCATGCTTTAGTTTTCAAATATTAAGAATAGCTCTGTGGACGATCTACATTTACTACATAGTTACTTATTTTGCACTTCAGTTTTCCTGTGTATTCCTGATCCAGCAATCCAGACAGAAACACATAAATTCTAATGGACGGTTGATGATTGCTTTACTGATTAATTTCCTGGCAAAGCAGGGCTTTCTGATTGTCACTGTAGGCTTCCTTCCATGGGTAAATAACTGTTGATACTGCAGGGAAGGTAATCTATTCTATATTGCTCTTATGTGAAGAATCATAGACATTGAGTTGGAGATTTACTATTTATAGTTTGCAGATTTTACTTAGAAGGATTGCCATGTCCCTTTTGATGTTTAATAAAGGCTCCATAATCTGGCAAAGAAGTGAGTCCCTAATCCATTCTCGCAGTCTTTATATCTGCCTCTGAGAGTCTCGTTTGCTGAATCCCTGGCTTTACCTAGGGTGGGTATTGGAGAGTAAGACTTTCTGGGGGATGACACAGCTTTAGCAGGCAACTTGCTGTTGGGGCAAGTTTGGTGGTCTAGGTGTTATTTTGGACTAGGAATTACAAGTTGTTCTATTCAGCTTACGGGTTCTTAAATAATATAATTCTCTCTACTATTGAGAAGATTTCCAGTCTATTTACTTTCTATCAAGTACATTGGATAATAACCAAAGTCAAATGTCCTGTCTAAATATAAAGTTTATTGATTCCTGTCTCCAAGCCACTGGCCTCAGTGATTTGTCCATCTCTGCTTTAATGCATATTCCTTAGTTTAATGGCCTCTGATTCGACGTAATGCTTCTTTTTATTTTTAAGGTAAAATATATCATGGCTTCATATTGATTTTTCAATTCAAATTCAGCACTTCAGGAATTTAAGAAGTTTCTTTGATCTTATATACCTATTTTCTCATATCTTGAGAAGCCTAGTTCTCAATGAGATCAGGAATATTAGAATTAAAATGTGATCTTATAATATGCACACAACAATCTCAGAATGACAATAGGAATGCTGTGACCGATAATGTCATTACTGAAAACAGTTTAAGAATTTGTTGCAGTTCTGCATATCCCACTAGGGATACACAGTCAAATTACTGGGTTTTAAGGTCACTTATCATAGTTTCTCTATGTGTGGTTATTCCAGCAACTCAGTATACATTTAGGTTCCTTTGTTTTCATTTTCTTTTCATGTTTTAAAAATTGTTCTTTCAGTTTAATTTTACAGATTTTAAGATATTTATAGTTACAAAAATCAACAAAACAGGTACATTCAAAGAAGGTAAGGGGGGAGGGTATAGCTCAGTAGTTAGAGAGCATGCTTAGCATGCATGAGGTCCTCGGTTCAATACCCAGTACCTCCATTAAAAAGTAACTAAATAAACCTAATTATCCCCCCCAAATAAAAGCAGAAACAAAGAAGATTTTAACATTGTCCCCTTGACCCTATCCTCTCCCTCCTACTTTAGGTGACCAGATTTTATGATTTATCCTTTTTTTGATGCTTACACACACATATTTATATGCCCCCTTTATTAGATAAAGTAATTGCACGCTTTCCTCCACCACCTTGCTTTTAATCACTTAATGTATTTTATGGATCACTTCTTGGTAGAATATGGAGCATAATATTCTATTGTGTGGCACTACCATAGATAATTCAGTTTCCTATTAAGAGGCATTTGAGTTGTTTTCTATTATTCATAACCTTGAACATACGTATTTTCATATTTTTGTCATTGTGTCTTCAGATCGATTCCTAGAAGAACTGACAAATACCGAAGACACATTGATAATATATGCAAATGCTTGCTTCTCACCTTAAAGTCACCAGTATAAATGAATATCAAACTTTTGGATTCATGACAATATAATAGCTAAAAAAACTGGTGTTCTATTGTAGTTTTAATTCACATTTCTCTTAATTTGTGTGAGGTCGAGTCTCTTTTAATACGCATAACGCGGTGTACTTGTAAACTGCTCATTCCCTACTCAATTTAGATAGAATTGCTTTTTATTTCTATATGAAAACTAAAGGTATGTTAGAAATATGAACATTTTGACCATGATATATGTTGTAAATATATTCTGCAGTCTCTCCATTTTTTGTTTTTCTTTTATTTTGCTTATGCCTTTTGCCATGAGGAAGCTTGTAAGGTGTGTGTGTATGTACGTTTGTATGTGTGTAATATGTGAACTACATTATATATGTTTCTATATATAATCTTTTATTTGTTCTGTATTTAGGATTATAGTTAGCAAGATGTTTCCTGTTCCCACATTTGAAAAGAATTCACCCATGCTTTTAGTGAATTAGTTTTTTGTGTGTATTTGCTTTTATGTTTAACTCTGATACATTTAGAAATCATCCTTATGATGGAAGAAATATATTCATTTTTTTCTCCACAGCTATCCAATTACCCCAATACTGCTTGTTAAAATTCCATTTCCTTTATACCAATTTGAGGGATCAAATTACTATATATTATATATATTTACATAGTATATATGTATTATATATTAAATTCACACATACAATTGGATTTTCTATTTATTACATTTATGCAATTGTTATGAAAATATAACCAAATTCTTTGATACTTTCCCACCCCTCCCGAAACGTGAAGCTTAATTTCCTAGCTCTTGAGTGAAGACTGGATTTAATGACTGACTTCTAAACAGTAGCAGACGGCAAAAGTGATATGTCACTTTGGAGATTAGGTAATAAAAGACTGGCTTCCAGCTTGGGTTTGAGTTCTCTCCACCTCTCTCTAAATGTATAAGTTAAGAGCTGCCACCTTTACTTTGAATAGTCCTATTTGAATGCATGATATATTTTCCCATTTATTCCATCTCTATTTGTGTGTTTTTATGAGTGTTTTCTAGTTTCCTGATAGATGTTTTATACGATTCTTGTTAAATCTCTGTTTCCATGTTTTTTTCTCTTTGCTATGAGAAGTGGAGCCTTTTCTTCCATTATTTCCTCCTTCCCCTTGTCCTCCTCCTCCTCTTCTTTGTCTTTTGGTTTTTATATACAAATATGTTTGATTTTTTTATCTGTATTTTGTAACCTGCAGGGGTAAGCAAGTTATGCCCCCTGCAGAAAAGGTGTCTGCATTCTAATTCTTGGAATCTGTGAATATGTTAGGTTAGATGGAAAGAGAAATGAAAGCTGCTGATAGAATTAGGGTTGCTAACAAGCTGACTTTAAATTAGCGAGATTATGGTAGTTACACAGGTGTAGCCAATGTAATTACAGGAGTCAGGTAAAAACGGGAGTGAGAGGCAGGAGAGAAAATTGTGAGCGTGGTGTGATGTGGGAAAGACTTGGGTTGTTATTTCTGGCTTTGAAGATACAAGGGGCCATAAGAAAAGGTCTAAGAGTGGCTTCTAGAAGCTGAAAAAGAGCAGGAAAGGGCTTTTTCCCCAGAGCCCTCAGAAGGTATGAAGCCTTGACAACACCTTGATTATAACCTAGTGAAACCCAGAACTGCACGGTAATATATTTTTGTTGTTTTAAGCTATTATATTTTGATCATTTGTTACAGCAGCAATAGAAACCAATGTACCTAAAATGTATTCACCTTTCTGTTTTCAATGCTTTTTCCTATTGATTGTTTTTGGGTTTGTGTATACTTGGCTGCGTCATCTGAAAAGACGTGCCTATTTCGGTCTGTGTGATGCTGAGTGCTGTGGCTCATATCTTTCCAAACCAATATTATATTACAGTGAATATAGTGGTAAACCCTTGTCCTATTTCTGGCTTTATTTTGAAAACCTCTATTTTCGTCTTAACTCTATCAATAAGATGGTAGGATTCTGTCTGCAAATATTTTACTAAGAATTTTTACTTTGATATTTACAAATGAAGTAAATCAGTATTTTATTTTTTGGTTAATTTTTTGTGTCTTGTACTGGAATGACTATTATACTTCCTTTCCAAAATTCATTTGGAAAAAAGGAAAGAAATACTGATAGATGCTGCAAACATGGGTGAACCTGAAAAACAGTGTGCTAAATAAAAGAAGCCAGACACATATTGTGTGAATTAATTTATATGAAATGTCTAATAAAGTCAAATCTCTAGAGCTGGAAAGTAAATTAGTGGTTGCCTAGGGCTAGAGGTGAGAATGAAGATTAGCTACACACGGGCAAGGAGATCTTATTGGAGTGATGGAAATGTTCTAAAAGTGGATTGTGGTGATGATATGATGATGATGCTATATGATGATATAGCACAACTTGGCAATTTACTAAAAATTGTTGACTTATACATTTAAGATGAATGTGGATTTTATGATATGAAAATTACACCTCAGTGAAGTTGTTAGAGACATATATTTAAAAAAAATTGAAATGCAGCCCTACCAAAACTGCATAGGAAAAAAATGAAGCCGGAAGTTCCCTTCCTTTTCTATGCTCTGGAAAAGTTTAAGTAGCATGGAAATTATCTGATACATAAATGTTTGGTAGTGAATCTAACGGAAATACTGGTCCTGCTGATTTATCGTGTGTATTGGGGGAGGGGATGTGGGGTGAGCTCTTTAATGATTTTCTGTTTCTTCTATGATGATTGGCCTGTTTAGATTTTCTGTGTCTCTGAGTCATTTAGGTAAACAGCATATTTCTTTTAAAAATTTATTTCATTTTGGTTTTAAAGTATTCTTTAAACATTCTTTATCTTAAAAAAATTATTCAGTTATTTTCCACTTATCACTTTTAATTTTTGTATTTCTTCCCTTTTGCCCTTGATTATGTCAGCTAATAGATTGTCTATTTTGTTGATATTATTTCAAACAATGATATCTATTTGGATTTGCAAAATGTGTCTTCGTGTTGGTTTTTCCGAGTGAATTCTTGGTAAGCATTGTGCCCTTTCAATATGTGGTATGTATATATCAAGTAGTCCTTGAGTTAAAAAATTTCAATACTTACTCTGTTCCTTTGCTTTGGTTTTCTTTGAGGACATCTATTGTACATATATTGCATTTTTTTCTATATTGTTTATCTATGACTTTCTCTTGAAACTTGCTATCCCTTTTGTATCCTTTTACACCCTGTGTTGGGTTGGGGTATAATTTGTATACTATAAAGTTCACCCAAAGTGTACAGTTTCATAATTTTTAGCAAATTTATACACAGTTGAAGAATAAATCACAATAATTTAAGAACACTTGTATCACCTTATGCTAGAGCATAAAATAAGTCACGATAAATGTAAAAAGGATGAAATAGTATAAAGAAAAATCTCTACATGAGAATTAAATTAGAAATCAATAACAAAAAAGTTGAGGAATCTCCAAATTTTTGAAATCACAAAGCTCATTTTTCAGTAACACAAGGATCAAAGAATCATTCACCTACAGAATGTTCCACATACACTTAACTTCTTTGAAATCTTTGTTTACTAAGTCCAAAATTTAAGATCAATTAGAAATAGTTTCTGTTGAGATTTTATGGATAACAGATTGCTGTTTCTTTGAATTTCTTCTAATTTTTGGTTGAAATCTGAACAGTTTACATGATATATGTTAGTAACATCAAACTTAGTTTTCAGAACATGTTTTTTGTTGTTTGGCTTTTCTTTTTTGGGGGGGGGGTTATAATTTTTTTTGTAACTTAACTAGATTTGCTCCTAGAAATCTTTTTCCTATTGTTTGTGACTGCTGATACATCTGCTCAATTCTTTTATTCTAATTTTTATTTTTCAGTCTGGCTTCATAGGCTTTCTCCTGTGACTACATGGCTTATGAGGCACTTGATATAAGCAGAGGTTGTATTAAAATAGGTCAAGTTCATAAGGCTTCCACCTTCTCTGAAGTATATGTGTGTGAGTTGGAGAATGCATTCAACATTCATTTGTTACAGGGAAGAGGGGAATAAAAGTTACCTCAGTTCTTAGTCACCCCCCCAAAAATGAATTTCTAATGGGAAACAGAGAGCATGATATAAACAGAATATTTTATTAGTGAAATAGAAAGGTAGTGAAATATAGTACACCCCTGAGAATTGGGGGCAGGCCATTCTAAGAGAGGAAAAATGGCTCCTCTGTTTTTCTAGTTCTTATATCCTGACTTAGGGAGTGTTTTCGTGATTGATTATTGACAGCTTCTGTTCTTTGAGTGCTCAGACTGATTGACAGCTCAGGTTCCTAGTGCTCAGGCGCACCTGTCTCTTTTAGGCAAGTTTTTACCCGTGATGCACACAGAGAAACCTAGAGAAGAGGGCTCAAACTGTAATGTTAATTACATTATAATGAGCATTAGGTCAAGTTAAGCCGGGTCCTTCTCTCTACTGTGCAGCTGCAGCATTTGATTCTAGCCAGCTTCTTTGCTGATCTTCATTTAGAGAAAGCGGAAGTTTTTGGAGCCCCTTATCCTGAGCACAAGCTAATGTTATTTTCTGGGTTGCTCCCTCCCCCTTCCTCTCCCCTTGCCTGGTGCTCATTTCTGTCTAACAGCCTAACACGTCCAGTCCTCAAATCTCTCTTGTGTCTTTTAATTTCCACTGTCTTCCCTTGAACCTTCTTGTGTACATTCATAGTTTCCTAGTCAACCAGAGATGTGTATAGAAGTTACCTAGTTCTTCCAGATGCTTCTGGGCTCTCTCTCAAATATCTGGCTGGTTTGCCACTCACCCCAGCTGTGAGTTCTTCCATTTATTTTCTATAGAATTGGTTTTGTGCTAGAATTGCCACGTTTAGCTGACAATGCTAGAAATTTGAATCCCTTGGCCAAAATTGACCCTTCTTTTTTTTTTTTTTTTTTTCCCTGCAAGTAAAGCTACTGGTTTTGTAGCCATCTATACTCTGGTAAAGCTACAGCTCTCAAGTGCCCACGCTCGAGGGAGTGCGTGTATGTGTATGTGTGGTGGGGGATGGGCTGGATGGGGGAGTGGTAGGACTTGAAGATCAAAGGGCCACAAATTACCCCTGTTCTTAACCAAAACCCAAGCAGTTTTTTAAGAATAAATAGTTTTTGATTTGTTTTGTATCTTTAGCCTGTTTCAATGTTGGCGAAGAGTTCTTTTTAAGAATTATTTTCAGCTGAATACTTTTTCCTGCAGAGTGGATTCACTCACCTCTACATGCCACTGTAGCCCTTGTCTAGTTTTAAAAATTGCTCCTCTTCACTTTCCATTTCTCTTAAGACATCTGTTGTTATTCACTCTTGTGTTTCTTCTAATGTAACTTTTTTTTGGCCTTTGTGAAATGATTTTTTATTTTATTTCAGCTTTTTTTTTTTTTTCCCAGACTTTTTTCCCTTTCTCTCTGAGTGTTTCCAGCTCTCATTTATGGTGTTTTTTCATGTCTTCTGTTTATTTTCATTTAGCTCATTTTGAAATAGTTGGTTATAATTTTTATCCATTTCTGTGAACATGTTTTTGCGGCATGCTTTTATTATCCAAGGTAACATTATTCACTTTCTTCTCTTATTTCTTATAGTGTTGTATGAGATTCCTTTTACTTTGTACATTTTACATACATTTACTTAAACGTTTAGGAAGGTGTGGTCAGGACGGTTATTCTATTTTCATGACCTTATAGATCCTGCTTTGGTTGTTTTCACAGAAAGTTCAAAATACTTTGAAATTTGCTTCCCTTTTTGTCCTTCCTCCTTTTTATCTGGACCTTTTCTTTATTTTGCTCTCATTCTTGCCAGCTTGCTTAATTTACATTCTAGTCTCAGTGGGTTATCTTTTGTATGTGTCTCTGTCTAGGAAAAGAGTTCAGGTTTTTGTCTTTCTTTTGTTTTGTTTTAGTTTTGAGATTCACATCCCTGAGACTGCTTCAGGCTTCTCACCTTGCTCTGAATCCGATATTCTCACCACATTACATGTGCAAACTTCTCTCAGTGCAGCTGTTTTTTTTCAGATTGGCCTGCCACCCTTTCTAATACATGACTGTTGATATTTTGGGGTTCACGGTTGCTTCTCTTTTCTTCCTCCTGCAGAACTACTGATGCCACAACGTACACTTATAGCTACTAATGTTTTGTTCCTACCTGCTCATATTTTGCACACCAGTTATGTTGTACATATTGTCTGTAGTTGTTTGCTTTTACCATTCTAGTTTTATTTCCATGGGAGGGTTTAGATAGCTTCAAAAACCATGCTGCAGGAATTCCACTTCAACTGTCACCCACTTAAGCAATTAATGGACTTATATTCCCATAGAAAGCTGTTATAAGTAAAGGTGAAAATAAAAAGACAATGACTGAAAGGCATTGAGGAATTATCAAAAGCAGGCAGACTACAAAGGGGAGTGGACACTCCACAAAGGAAATAACAGATTGTTACCTATTTTCTTTAACTTTTGGCCTAAGGGCAGGCTAATAGAAATTTTATAGTTTTTACCTTCTGAAAAAATAGAGCACAGATTTTTGGACAACCACTCCCCAGATACTGAGGGAGAAATCCTAGAAAGAAAAGAGCCAAAGAGCAAAAGTCTCATTTTTGGTATTTTAACCCTGTTCAGATGCCTTGCAGAACCATAAATCGTGAGTGCACTAGATATACTCTAGCTCGATATGAAAGGACTAAACTTTCATTTGATCTTCTCAGGAGACAGATTTTTTTTTGACTGTGTTCTACTGAGTTAATGACCCACCAAAAAAATACATCATCATGGATGACTATAACAGAATCCGAAGTGTGCAGGACATAATGGCAAAATGTCCAGTGTAGTATCCAAAGTTACTAGACAGACAAAGATGAAACAGATGAATTCTTTTCAAAAGAAAAGATAATAAGGAAACCAAATTCTCAAATATCTGCATTGGAATTTGACATAGAATTTTAAATAGTTATTATAATTGTGCTCAAGAGTATAAAGGAAAATGTGTTCACAATAAATGGGAAGATAGGAAATCTCAGCAGAGAAATAAAAATTCTGTATCTAAAAATTAAGAACTCAGTAAATGGCTTTAACTGCAGATTGTACATAGCATAAAAGAGGTAGGAGTTAGTGAACTAATGTGCTTCAGTAGAAAAGATTCAATCTAAAAAGAGGTAAGAAGTTAAAAACAAAACAAAAAAGAACAGAATCTCAGGAACCTGTGAGACTTTCAAAAGGTTTATTGTATATGTAATTGCAATTAGGCAGAAGAGAGGATCGTGAATTGAGCAAAAATAATAATAAAAAAAACTAGTGGCTGAAGACTTCCTAAATTTGGTAAAGACTTAAATGCAGATATTCAGGAGTCTCTGCAAATTCATTCAGAAAAAGGTGCCTCTTAAAAGCACATCATAGGCAAACTTCTGAAAACTAAAAAGAAAAATCTTAAAAGCAAAAAGAGTATATTGACATTTTATTTACAAAGAAAACACAATTTACATGTTGCCTGACTCATCAGAAACTATGGAGGCAAAAAAAAAAACAAAAACAGTGGGAAACATCATTAAAATACTGAATGAAGGTAAACACTGTCACCCCCACACTTCTATATCCAACAAAATTAGCCTTTCAGAATAAAGGTGAAAGAGGGATAGTTTCAGAGAGAAGAAAATTAACCATTGCTAGCAAATCTGCACCCTAAGAAATATTAAAGGAAATTCCTGAAATTGTGTAAGTTACATAAAGTTGTGTATCATAAGTAATTTATATCCTAGTTGTATTACATAGAGGAAAAACAGATTTAATTTGCCTCATTTGGAGATCATCTTAAACAGCTATGTTCACTTATTTGTTGATCATAATATTAATAGTGTGATTGCATTATATTTTTATTGACATGTACATGCAAGTCTTTTATAAAAGTGTTCAGTATCTTATTTAATCCTCCCAACCTATGTCTAAGAATAGGTATTCTTATTCCCATTTTTATCAATGAAGAAAATGAACTGATTGGTTCAAGGGCTTGTTCAAAGTCAGACTCCTAATAAGAGAAACTATTTTACTGGTTGGAGTAGTTAAGTTGAGATTACTAAAAACAAATTGAAAAATTTATTCTTGGCCTACTGAGAAATAATAGTTACTGGATTTTGACCTTTGTCAGTTGTATTATATAAAAAGCATAGGTGGGGTAAAAGTGGAATCCAAACAATTAGAATGGGAATAATCATGAGAAAACTGAGAAATAAATCTCCAAGCCCTCTGAAATATTCCCTTTTAATGTCTTACTTCTGGAAGACAGTTTGCACCAACTTTCGTTATAATATTTTGACTGAAATTTGAACTCATCGCTGTCTGAAAAATAAAATGCATAATCAGAGTGAAATAAACAATTTATGTTTAATGGAGAATTGCTGAGTTCAATAATTTCATCATCAAGTGGTTAAAGAATTTGTGGATATAGATTTGAGGTTGCTTCAACATAGGAGACCAGACATATTTTTAGGTTTGATTTCTTACTTATGGGGACTGTGGCAAACTGGTCACATGTCATAATCAGTGCACCTGTTTCCTTATAATGGAACCAAATTTTGTTCAGATATAATGTGGCCATCTATCATGGAATAAATTTTGATAATTTAAGGCAACTTGAAAATTCTGTTTCCCTTCCCAAGAACACTTTTGGAATATGTATGTGATGCAATTCTGGCGAATGAAACATAAAAAGATTTTGCTATAATATGCCTATTCCTGAAGTATTACTCAGCCTTTTAAGCCACATTTATGGCCTCATGGTTTGTTTCTACTCACTGGTGAGCTGAGGATAAAAAAGTCTCAAACTTTGGCCATAGTTGGCATCTCATAATACGTCACATCCAGTAAAAGCTGGTTGCTACTGAATTACAACATCTGAGTCATCTCAGTGGGCAAAAATGCAAGAAAATTTCTGTTCTGCTCAGAAGGTGAGATGGTGTAAGGTCAAGAGCTATAAAAATTGGCAACATCTAATCTAACTTAATGATAATGAATATAGATGGAGAAAAACTGAAGCATTGGTGTCAAGGAAGATGGGAGAAGAAAGTAATGAATGAGGCACTCAAAGTGACCCCAATGCCTGATTTCTTTTCAGAAGGATCCCAGTGACTCTCTTTGGATATTGGTCACCTCCTTCTTGAAGTGAGTTAACTCAAAAAGTTCATAAGCAACATCGTCAGGAGGCAGAATAAAAATTATACATGGGCTCAACAACATGGGTGTCCCTGTACCAAGGATGGCTTCATTGTGGAGGGCGTGATGTGCACAACTTACCAACATGACAAACACTAAACTCCAGTTAGGGCATTGAATACATCAGGACTTGGTGGGAGGTTGATTATATTGGTCCATTTCATGGTAAAGAGGAAATAAGTTGTCTTCCCCAAAGGAAACATGCATTTTCTATTTAAATTTTCTTTTCTAGCTATTCATGCATGTACCCAACCAAGTGTAGACTTCTTGAATGCCTTCTGTATTACAATAATGCTATCCCATGCAACATGTCTCCAAACAAGGTACTAACAAAACAGAAAGACATTAGGCTATTGGCTATGTATGTATAACTCTTCAGGGTCCAGCTTAATTCTTACTTATTCCACAAAGTCTTCTTGAATACATCTTTGATAATGATTATTACCTTTTCTGAATTTATAGCGCTTACATTTTTATATCATTTAAATTTTCTTAGTACTTGCTATCTTGTTCCGTCATTCAGCCTGTGTGTCCTGCTTTATTATTAACTGTAAGCCTTGTATATAAAATCTTAACTCACTGGTTTCCCTTGGTCTACCAGAACATTTTGCACATGCAAGACACTAAGATTGTATGCTGATGACAACCATATACACAGAGCTTTAAAATTGCATGTGATTTTAAAGGGCATTAAAACCCCAAGTCTCCCAGTAAAATCTCTTTTGTCAGAATGTTTTATTTTTGTAAAAAGAATAGAATTGGCTGAAATACATAGAAAACCTCTTTTATTACACAGCCATGGTCCAGGAACAGTGTAAGTTCAGTGGATCCACATACAACCTTATATTACTGTTTCTGTTACTTGCAAATTATATATCAAATGTTTACATTTTATATTTTAAAAGCAGACTAAGTTATTTTTATCTTACCTGTTAAGGAAAAGCAGTTACTCCTCTTTTTTGTAGCTTGCATTGTTTAGTTCTAATAACATAATACATTTAAAAGTTTATCTTCTATGTCTACTAGAATCTAAGCTCCAGAGATATGAATTCCCTCTCTCTCTGTTACATCCCAGTATTTAGAAAAGTGCCTGTCATAGAATAGCGATTTTATAGATCATTGTTCTTTATTTGTGTGTGGTTCCAGACTTTCAATTAAAACACAAACATCTAGAAAGCGTAGTGCACAAAACAAAATCAATCAAAATGAGAACATAAAAGTAAGTGTACCAACTATGTTGGGTCTTTCTAGCCATATGAAAAATCAGAAGCATTCTGAACATTGAGATCCTACTAAGAGGCAGAGATTAGAATTCATTTTTGAGACAAAGGCATGTGGCGGGTAGGGGTGTAAATCTCACAAATTTGCTGAATTCAAAAATTGCTTTCAGCAGTTCTTCCCTTTAGTGAACATTATACAATGTTCTAAATAAATATTCTATGAACCATAACTAATGCCACAAGCTTATTTGGATAAGCCCAAACCTGTTTTCAACCCAGATGATGGCCTGGCTTTTTAGAGTGATGCTAGTTCTTGTTAAATAACTTTCCTAAGAAGCCTACAAGAGCAGTTTAATTATTAAGAGATCACTGCACTGACAGATTTTGGGCTGACTGGGAGGCTGGGAGGTCGGTGGAGTCTACTTCATAACCTCATTTCTGGAAATTGACTATTCTGTATACATTCTGTTGCACTTGAAAAGCCATGTGAGAGGGCCTTTAAAAAGGAGAATTGGGTGTTTCCTAACTAAAGTTTTACGAGAACAATGTCAAGAAATGACCAGTTTCAGTTTGGAGTTTTCAGAGGGGTTTGGTTCACCTTCATCATTGGTCTTTCTGTTTGAAGTGTTCATTTACCATCCTGACATCATCTGGGGCTGCACTGCATGATGTTGATGATACTTTTGTCAACGTGAAGAATGCGGTGCCATTGTTACAGAAATTGTACAAGAAACAGAGACCTTAATATGTACCATCTGTTTTACAAAAAGCTCAATGTGGTAATGCATTTGCAATACCAGAAGCAATATCTCTAAGACATGAAATGAACATATGTTGTCTAAGAGCCTTCAGGCTGACATTGAAAAAGAGAAAAGGTAGTACTTCAAGGCAAATACTGTCCCAGTAGAAAGACTGCCAGATCCAATATGGCTCAGCCTATTGACAGGTCTCTGGTGAACTACTTCATATAAAGATTTTCACATTGTTATGGGTTGGACGGCTTCTCTGGCCCATCTTTTCAGCATGGGTAAGATAGTAGCAAACACCCTCTTTGTCACTCTGGGTACTTTTCTGTTTCAGAGCAACAGATATTGTCAGAAAAAGTCACACCATACAATAAAGTGCTTGAATGATGATTTCTAGGGCTGGAGTGAAACCGAAACAGTGTCTTCTGATGAGTGAGCAGGTGGTTTTAAACACAGAGCTGAAAAATGCAGCCACTGAAAGCTGTACTAAAATACCTAGCTATTTAACATAAATATAAATTATGCATTTTACAGATGGTGGCTTATATAATTTTTATGTATGTATTGACTATTAACTGAAAAATTATGACCTCATTTTTCTAGAATCTCTAAAATTATAATATTTTACAATGTAAATTTTAAATATATATATATACATGAATATTGTAATATGTGCATAGCCATTAAGACTGCATATGTCTGTTATATTTGTATAAGTGAGCATTAGAAGAAATTACAAAGGTCAAATGATGGATTATTAAGCCCATTAGGAGGAAGAATAGTTAACTAGCTTAACAAGTGTTAGTTTGCTTATATTTCAGTTCCAAAGATTCAATATGGCTTTAAGTTATATTATGCCATAATCAGGCTTAGCTCTTCATAAACATGTCAATATGAAATATAAGCCTTACATTTTAAAAACAGTTGAAAAAATACAGCAGTGGACTTGGAGCCGGGAGATCTGGTTGTGAGTCTTCAATCTCCATTTATAAGGTGCATGACCTGAGGTAAGTCTGACCTTGGGTCACCCTTCAAGGCCTCAGTTACTTCAACTGTAAATAAGGGGGTTGAACTAAATGATCTCTAAGCCTCTTTCCAATATTTAAGGATTCTCATTACAAATAGACAATCATTATGAAGTTTAAAATGAAGGAAAAAAAGTGTTTGAAGTATAAAATCAAGATAGTTAATCACTTCTTTTATGTATTTTATGTTTAAAACCATACACTGATCTATAGGAAAGTCCAGTTAAACAAACCATACCAATAGAAGAGATGTAATTTTTTATGTCTATGCATTTTACAACAAAATTACACACTTTTTCATATTCCTTCTAAATCTCACTTAGAAAAAACTGTAAAACGCTTCTTTGTGACTCATCTGTCACTACTGGGCAGGTATAACAATGATGGGATGCCCTCTGACCCCATAATAACCATGTTCTTATGTTTTCAAAGCTTTTTTGTATCTAGAAATAGTTCTTTGATGATCATTAATGGAAAGTTAATTTTTAAAACAATCTTTATCTTCTATTTAAATGACCTCTCCATGATAGCTCTCATGGCCTGCCAAAAATCTAGTTTATTACAGAGATCCCTATTTGTTGTTAAAGTTACGATCCAAGGATAGGTCTAACCAGATTTCAGCTTTGCTCAGGGTGGTATTCTAGGCACCAGGTCCATCCTCTTCTCTAAACCGACCCATCCACCCCTAACATAATAACTCTTTGGATTATGCCTCTCAAAAGAGGAGGAAAATTGTTCACTCACTGTTCTCTGGTATATGATACAGATAGCTTCCAATGTAGAAACATATACCCAACTTCTGAGCTGAGATTTGTGTAGGAAACTTTTCCACTCTCTAAAGCTGTATTCTCTGTCATTACTAACTTCTAATTTCCTCATCACACCACAGATCTAGTCCCTGATCCCTATCACCTCCTTATTTTATTACCCAGCTTCTGCTACTTACGTATTATGCTGCCTTGAAGAGTTGCACAGAGCAGTGAATGCTCTGGTTACCCTTGAATGTAGAGCTTTATGCAAACTGCTGCCTGGTCTCTTGACTTGTCAACAATCAGGGGTGGATCAACAGAAATTCTTCTCTTCGCTATGGGTCAGAGGAAAGCCACTGATGAAATTCACTTCCAACCATGCAAAGTTCAAAGGCACTGGCTTGAGTGGTGCGTATGTTTATTCAGGAACATGTGGATCTGATGAGTGCGAGGAGATTGGCGCAGTATGGCTCAGATGCAAGTCGTTGAGTATAATTGATTTTTAATGGGCTGGCTACCTGCCACCAGATGTTCATCAATTAGGTATGCTTTCAAAACCAACACAGCTGCTTATTTCATGCAGGCAGTTTAGTGGCTGAGGTATTGTTACATAGCATAAGAAGTCATCTCTGTGTAGGGCGACCATACGTTCAGTTTGCTCTCAACTAGTCATGATGTAGACCTGTAATTTCTCTTTCTCAAAATGTCCCACTTTGGACAATAAATCAATTGGGCATCCTACTTACTTGTCATGCTGTTCCATGTACTGTGCTAAGCTAGACACAGATCTTGCCCTATGGCAGCAAATAAATCATATTCACATCATACACAAAATAGGTCTCAGCCTCTCAATATCACTAAATTTTAGAGCTGTAAGGAACTTTAGATCGTGTTTAGTCCGATGCGTCTTAAGAACTGGTTCACAAATTGATGAGTTAATTTTTACCAACTTAACTTTGCTTCTCCTGCGCCTATTTTCGAAGCATCATCCCAGTTTCCTCCCTTCATTCTTCCTTTTTATTGCTCTGTCCTCTTCTACACTGCATCTGGGGATGGCTTCTTTCCTTATCTTCCAGGCACAACTCATATTGAGAGGGGAACCTTTTTCTCTTGAATCAGTGTCTTCTCTACACGAGGTGATCAGATGACCTTGTTGTTCTTCATAAAGGAACGGATAGTCGCTTTTAGGCAAAAAAAGCAAATAACCCTCCTAAAATATTTTGTAAGTTACTTTAATTTTCTGTCTATAAGGAAGAACACAGTATTATTAATAAAAGGACTTTCTGCCATCTTAGTCATGTTATTTTGAGTGTCGTAACATATCCTTAAAACATTTAAACCTTCATGTTGTTACGCTGTGCTATTTTAGATAATTTTCTACTGACTAATGTTGATTAAGGCTGGCCTAGCCTATGCCAAAGGAGGCCATTTTTTCCCGGAGTCTCTGTTGATTGCCAGGAAATACTCATCCTCTGCTGGTGGTAAACTCCAACATTTATTTACACTTTTTTTTTTCACTCTTTTTAAATCTATTTTTAAATTTTTTTTTAAATCAAAGGAACAGATGCAGAGGTTCTAAAATCTTTAATTAGAAGCAGCAGAATCATTCCCAGTGGCCATCACTCCAACTTTTTTTAGTTATGTCTTGTAATTACCTTCACATTTCTAAATAATGTATTTAATGTATTTTGCTGTTTCTTGAATTTTCAGCTTTTAGTTTACTTCCCGTTTTAGAGGGTTTATAACACCTCCACTGTTAACATGCTTTCCCTCTCCTTATCCTCCTAATACACCATAATTTTTGTTAATTTAAGACTTCATGTTTGCATTGTTATGAATAGGTGACTATTGCCAGAGGTCAGGCTTAACTTGGTAATATAAGTGCTTATTTTCCTGTTGTTTCTTTAGGTTTCGTTTCATTTGTTTAGTTTTCTGTGTACCTATCAGTAGTTTGACGGCTCCCACTCTCTCCCAAACCTGTATATCTCCTCTCAAGACACTCAAACATGACATTTATACATTTTTTGTTTGTTTGTTTTTTCTCTGAAATAGTCTCATGGAGACTTGGTCCTCTCACTCCCATCTGTCACCTCAGGAAGAAGGCATCACTATTGCTGCTGGTGTTCCTCTCATCCATTGTTAATGCTGAGAAATCTGGTGCCATTCTTGTACCTGAGTTACACAGACTTAGTGGCTTAAAACAATGCAAAATCTTCCTTGAGTTCTGGAGGACAGAAGTCAGAAATGGATCTCACTGGGCTAAAATCAAGGTGCCAACAGGCTGCCCTCCTTTCTGGGGGCTCTAGGAAAGAACTTTTTCCTTGCCTTTTCTATCTTCCAGAGGCTGCTGCAGTCCTTGGCATGTGGCCTGTTCCTCCATCTTCAGAGCCAGCGATGGCCAGTGGAGTCTTTCTCACAGTCCATCACTTTAACACTGACACTTCTGCCTCCCACTTCCACATTTACAGACCTTTGTAATTACATTGGGCCAACCCTGATAATCCAGCATAATCTCTATTTTATTGCCCACTGATTAGCAATCTTAATCCCCATTGCTACGTAAACTCACATATTCACAGGACATGAAAAGCTTTGGAGGGGGAGGGGGGCAAGATTCTGCCTGCCACAGGCTCATATGCTCATACAGCCTATTAAACATTCAGCTTCCTCCTCAACATGTCTACTTAGGTATCTAATATGCATCTCAAACCACATTCAAAACCAAACTCTTGATCTTCAGACTCCATAAACCTGTTCTCCCTTTAGTCTTTCATTTCTCATTAACTAGTCAAGTCAAAATGTTTAATTGCCAAAACAAAGTAGTGACACTTTACATATTCTCATATTCCCATCAAGTCCATCAGCAAGTTCTGTTTGCTCTATTTTCAAAGTATATCTAGAATTCATCACTTCTTCTGACTTCGCTTCCATACTTCCAGTTGTGCAGAACAAGACTTAGAATATCCTAAGTATAGTAAGTATTTTCTGAATGAGCTAATTTCTTTCCCAATTACATGATCACATGTATTTTTAAGTATTTTCTTCGGTGGTTGATGGTTTTCTGTTTGCTTGATTAATTTAGATGATAATTTATTGGCTTATTATATATATATATAAACACACACACATACTTTGATAAGTATTTGTTCTCCTTGTAAACTAAGGAATATGTGGTTTAGTTGGGAATCTGAATTGAAAATAACAGAAATTATTAATTTAGCAGACAATAAATTTATTGAACATGTAGGTGGTAGAAAAAAATAGCAGGAGGTAAAAAGAAGATCTTGAAAATAGGACTCAGGGCAGCTCTAATATCCACCCTGACATTGATGCAGTTTAATAGACAAATTAAGGGGATGGACATTGGTTTTTCTTTCCTCTTCTTTCTTTTATGATTTCTAGAATTTTCTTCCTAGCAATATTAGTTCTATATAGCAACCATTCTTAATCTTTCCCATTATTAGCTTAGTGGGAAAACACAATTAATTGTAAACGAAGATGACACAAAAGAGAAACGTACATGATTTGAATTTACCAGAACTTAAGCTTGTTCTTTTCATCTTAAATTTCCATAATGTTATAACCAATAACTCCTTGTTTTTGCATTTCCTCTTACACATAGGATGTGTTGAATATAAAGAGGAGCTGAACATTACACTTTTGAATCTTGATTATCTAAATATCAAATGTTTTTGAAAGTTGAGATTCTCAATATATGAATAATTCTTTTTGAATGAAGAGGAAACCAAAGGACAAGATACTGTCCTTCAGTCTTTGCAGCTGAAATGTTCTTCGTCTTAGATTACGTTTATTCTAAATGGCCAGGCACAGTGCTGCTCCAGCCTAGTTTGCATCTCATGTGACTCACACAGTTAATAGTAGTGGGTCAAACAGTGGTGACTAATAAGACTAATAAGACTTATTCTGTGTTGGAGCTAACAAATCCTTTATCAGTACTTCAACCACTCTGCTTATGTGGCCTCATTGTTAAGATTATGCCTTTCATCTATGGAAACCAATCCCTTTCATATACAATTTCAGCAAGAAGCTTATAAAATGTATATTAAAGCAGTATTGACTTGTCTAACAATAAAAAGTACAATTAGGCTTCCAACACAGAGCATTTCTAATTTGCATAAAAACCTCTCTAACCTATTCCTTTTACTGCAGAATACAACCAAAAGGTTATATTCTGTTCCATGCACCAGTAATTACTCTAAAATCACTAGATAGATGTACCTATGTAATATTGTTCAGTTCTTTATGCAGATCATTAAAACTGAATTTATGTGCAAGATATATCAATAGGAAAATACTATTAAGATCATTAGAAAAAGTGACCATGCACAATGGATTCCTTTTACATAACATCACATAATGCAATAATTGAAGACAGTTTCTTACTGAGAGCCACTGTCTTGATAAAAAAAAAATCATCCCAAGGGTAAGACTAAAGACATGATTTTATGACACCTTCTAATTTGTAATGTATAAATGTATAAACTATAAGCAATGTGTAGTTTTAAAAGACAACTTTTAATTACCAGAAGAGTAATTAGGAGCAGACTTGCCATAAAAATGAGGTAAATCAATCTGAAAATTAAGTGATTATTTTACAAATACTGGGAGTATGTATAAAGGAACATTTTTATTGCGGAGTATAGGTTGTTCCCTGGCCACATATGATCCTCGTCACATAAATGCTCGGCTCTCTTGTGTACCTGAGGATTTTAATTCCACTTTTTAAAAGCAATGGAAACTTGTCTGACTCTTGTGATTCTTGTGTTCTTTGATTCCCTTAAACGACTCCTGGGACGAATAGTTCAGAGCATGGCTGCTTCTCTACTTCTTTGCAAAGGTGGCATGAAAATGCTTCGTGACCACAGCTGATGAGGCTTCCCATGGTTGTTTAATAAAGAGCAGCACTGTTCTACCAGGGTTAACACAGAGTGACATTGCCTCAGGTCACTTCAGGGCATGTCACGTCATGTAACACAACATAACCTGATGTAACCTGATCCAACAGGTCAGGTGCCTGTTGCCTATTTGTAGGAAATACTTTTTATTTATCCTCCAGAGGAGAGGCCATGTCACCATGTATAACGAAATGTCAATTCTAGCTCTGGGTCCAAGGAATACCAGTGGAAATCATTTCCTTCCCAATTATAGTGGACTCTGTTCAGCACTGAGTTACTCAGGGTGCATGTCATTAACAAGGATGTAATTGTGATCATTGAAAGTGAATTGAAGGAAGTCTGCTTTAATTAGCACAAATTTCAGACTGGACAAAAGTCACAGAGTCAAAAGGCTGTATTTTTTTTAAAAAGCAATAAAAACAGGAAAGAAAAGAAAAAGTTATGGAACAAGTAATAGTTAACAAAACAGCATTCTTTCACAAATGAGAATTATATTTTCTAGGAAAAACAAATAAATACATGGCCAAGCAAGTAGGTCTTTTTTTTTTTTTCTTTTCTTTCAAAATGACTGTTAACCAAGGTAATTGATGAGAAATATGCTTGCATTGCTCCATTCCTTAATTTATCAGGTATCCTCCGTGCTGGGTGTATTCAGGTTTACAAAAGGGGCATGATACCCAGTGCCTACCTTCAGTAGGCTTCACTGACTGAAGACAAAACAAGCAGATGTTGCACACCTGACATGGAGTCCATGCTAAACTCCAGGCTATTATCCATAAGTCCCAGAGTAGGTAGAGAAAGTAAAGAACATTGCCTGGAGTAGGAAAGAAGGCCTTGGGATTTGAATTTATTACTACCTACTTTGAGTTTAATTTTCTAATCTCACAAGGAACTCCAAGTCTATTAAAAGGTTATAAACACATGCAGTTCATTAGGAGTGGTGAACTTTAAAAACATCTAACTTGAGTTTAATCTATAAAGATAAAGGGAGCATCCTTTTAAAATATTTCTGAGATAGGTAACAATTATTTAAAAATAAAACTTGGATTAATCACTAGGAAATTTGAAACAAAAAATTATATAGCAGTACTATAAAAATTTACTTTGAAAGTTAACACATGCTTATGAAAAGAAACACCCATGTAACTTGTTCTCTTTAATTATTTAGTTGGCTTGAACCCTATCTTACTTGGCTCTAATCTGTTAGATGGTAAAGGACAAGAATTCAGTGAAAGAATAGCTTAAGAAAGATAGGAACCAGCTTCTTGTGGGGGATAAGGGTTTCATATTTGTGTTAACTTGAGAGGTGACACGCTTTCTTCCTGGACCTAGATAGGGAAACACGCAGGACATGTACACGAGTAAAAATGGTGAAGGCAGGCTTTTATATTTTTACAAAGTAGTTTTGTTATTTCATAAGTAATACAGTAGATTTTCTAGATCAGACCTAGAGATAAATATTGTGTTGTTAGTATGTTGTCATCTAAGTCAAATATGCATCATTTCAGAATTATCCATCACCCCCAATGATTTGTCCCATTAGTCACAAATTTCCTCCCTTAGCTCATATAGTGAAGATTTGACTGTGCGTATATTGAAAGTAAAGGACTATAGAAAACTAATATGTGTCAAGGCCACACCATTAATAAACACAGATGTCAGAATTCAGTTCATTATATTTCAAAATTATATTTTGAATTATAATTATATTTCAAAAACAACTGATTTTTAGCTTTAATAAACCCATATCTCCCATACAAGTGTGTGGTTTGCTACTACCACAATGCAAAATACTTGAAATCCAAGAAATACTTATTATACAGATTGGCTTTCTTGCCTTGTAATAAAAACTAAAAGCTTTAATCCAAACAAGTACATGTTCATAGCTTAAAAAAAAAAAAACTACTCAAAATAATGGAACATCGTAATTATTAGTTACCTATTAATGTATCTCTGTGGTGCCAGTGTTCACAGTCATGTCTCCAATTTTAACCAATTACATAAATATTTCATTTTAAATTGACACTGATGAAAACAAAAATAGAATAACTTTGTGCTTCTCTTCAGCAAGCAACTTGGCAGTCAGGCATGACTGAACTATTCTGAGTCGATTTCTTTGAACACAAAACTGAGCATAAGTGCCCAGAAGCCATCAACTATAGCTAAACACCACTAGAGGAGTTTGGTGGCTCATATTCCACAAAGATGTTTTAGTATATGTGTCATCTTTGTGGATCACTCTCATTTTTGTTTATTTGTTTTGGCCTCTTCTGTTTCCTTCTTTTTCCAAAAGGCCCAAAGAGGGAAGTGAATGAAAACCGCAGTTGGGACTAGATCAGGACATCCAAGGTCATCTGACTGTCCAGCTCTCTGCCGTCATGGAGCTTGACATCTCACACATTAGATTGACCAATGACAAATCTTGACAGAACTATAAAACAGCAGCTCCTGGAACTGAACTACTTATCAGTAGTTGCCAAACAAGAACCAAAACAATTCTTATATGATGATAAAACTAATGAGGTAGGAATTCTACTTCCTCCCCAACTCCACTTCCCTCAAGTGAACTGAGGACATAAATTCCATATTCCCTCCTATATTTCCACAGAAGCTCTTCTCAGACACAGCAGAACAAGGGAAGAATACAAGTAGGTTGTTCTAGTTTTCTTTGGCTTGAAACTGAGCTCACAAAGAAAGTTCACGCTATGTAAAGATTTTCACAGTGGTGTACTAACAAGTCTGCAGGATTTGATGCACTTATATGAGGAAGTCAGATTTGAAAATAAAACTTTTTTGTGTTTGTGGATGCAATGATGAACATATGGTCTGCACCTGGAATTTATAGAGGCCTTTACCTAATAAAACCTTCTGAGACATTCCAAGAATGACAACAAAGTGATGGCATGGAGCAGAACTGCCAAAGGTAATCTTCTTCACCTTCTGGTTCTTTTAAAGCAGAAAACATAAAACTAACAACTTAGTGCCCCCCAAATGCTTATGAAATGTGCATTAAAGAAGTGGGAGCCCGAGTTCCCTGACAAAGGTGCTATTATATCATGACTGTGAGTGTCTTTCTGGATTGTTTCAGAACTGGTTTATGAGGAAGATGACTGATTGGTAAGCATACTATTAAAAAGTAGAGTAAGACAGAGTGCAAGATCAAGTTCAAAGTTTAGAAAGTTTTACTTAGAATGTTTTTATAATGGAATGCATTATTAAGTGATAAAACCACATACAGCATTGACTTATGATTTTATAAAATCTATTACATTTAGCTGCAACTTAGGAAAATGTCATTTGCAAGGTGACACTAAGCTCAACATAGACTTTAAAACTGAAATTCCCAATCAGGAGAAGAAAAGTTGATGAGATCCAGATTGGAAAAAATATATATAGGTTAAGGCATCAGGATAAGACAGCTTATTAACTCTTAAAGAATACAAATGTCTTTACGAATGTAAATCAGAGTAATACAGTCAAATGTTTTCTAAATTTTGCAACAAAATTTTGCAAATAATAGTGTATTTTTGAATATAAAATCAGAAATAACTCCAGTCTTGAGCCCCTCCTTACCCCAGTTCAAATCTCAGCAGCTTATAATATCTAAACCAAGATCCAATATACTTTTAATGACATTTCTCCAAGCCCCTCAGTCCTGACACTACTCTGCTCCAAAAGTCAGAGTCAAATTGGCAGAAGAAAGAGGTTATCTCACCCACAAACATTAAAAAAAAAAAATGAATTGACCATTGGTTGTTAGAGTTAGGTGCTATAAATACCTCTCAGGGACAAAAAAAAAACCAAAACAAACCAGAAGCTCTGCCTACCGTACCTCCCAGCACATCAGTCAGTTGATACCCTTTACAGCTCTTAGATGACACAACACATCAAAACAAAGAAACAAAAAAAAATGTTGCTTCTGCAGAGAGAGGAAGAAATGCCACAGCCCACTCAGAAGAGCTGGCCTTCATGCAAAGAGGGGAAAGAGGAGTCTGCAAGGGAGCTGGCTGTACATACTAAGGACCAATAAATAGAGAAGTGCTCCATGCTAGTGGAGAAGGCTATTTGGGGCAAGGTTGATGGGAGTGGAGAGTCACGAATGGCAATTACAACTTTTTAAGTTATTTTTCCTAGAGTTGTTTTAAAATACTACTCATGTTTAGAATGATCTCTTACTTCTACAAGATTACAAGGAAATAGATTTTTTCCCTATGTATTATGACTTACTCTTTTGCTTAAAAAAACCTGTGAGAGTTGCCCATTGAGGAAATCACCATTTGGGGCCTTTAATTTACTATTGGTATAAAAGCACAAAAACCAAACGAGTCCAAGAGAAGATTGTTCATCTTTCACTCCACTGCAATTCTATCTCCTACCCTGGGGAATAAACATATAGTGAAATAACTTATAAGTCTGTCTCCCAACTCACTGAACATAAATCATTGCACCGTAGCTGATGTTTAGTAAATAAAGCATTTAAAATTAGGAGCTGAAATTTTGATTATCAAAAATACTACAAGACTCTAACCTCATGAGTTTTTAAATATCTTCCATTACACGTGTCTCACATTTAGAATTCCTTTGTTTTGTATGTTCTAACTCATTTGGCTTATATTTAAATAATTGTAACAACAAAAAATGAGGACTCCTTAGCAAATGCTGAATACTGTTCTTTGGCAAGAATTTAGATCTTTAGCACACCATTAAAAATAAGGGTAAAATAATAGCAAATAGAACGTAAAGCAACATCATAGCAAAGAGTGACCAACGAATTAGGAGGAGAGTTTGTAGCAAATACTGGGCATTGAAAGCACTAAAATTTCTTAGCCCAATGCCAATCATTAAAGTTAATGGAAAATTTAGAGCCACTGCTAATAATTGAAGTCAATAGAGAATTGATAGCACATGCTGATCAGCAATGTTAATGGAAAAATTCTCAACCAAACTGCTCGTTTCCAGATGTCATCTCAGAGTAGCAAAAAGCTGTAAGTGTGAGTTTTGACTCTTATGTTGACATTTTCAATTTCTTTGTATTAATCACGTTTATGTGATGTGAAATAGGCACAGCCTATTGTGGCAACGGGGGTTTAATTGTGACTCTAAATGTATTCGCAAAAGTGCATTTCTTAGGACTTGGAAGTGATCACCTGCTAATCTTGTATACAAGCCCCGAGAGGTGTCTGCCATAATAACCTGGTCTGTAGATTGGGGGTTGTAAACGGCCCCTTTGCTTCTTAGTAAGTGTCAAATGCCGCCGGTTTTCTTAAGGCATAAAGAAAAATTAAAAATCCCACAGATAATACGCAGTATGAAAATGGCACCTTTCTTGTCCTCTAACTAAATAAACTTTTTGCACGCCGTCATAGTCCTAACTTTCTTCTGGTTATTTCAAATTTGCTGGGTTCAGCTGTTTGATTGTACAGGATAAGCTATCCTGTGAGCATGGTGACCATCCCAGTAACACCATTTACACCACAGGGATCATGTGGGCAAACATGAGGCAGAACTGATGGCATGTAATCAGGTGTTACTCGCTGGCACACCTTACACTGCAATTGCATGGACTCATTGTTTCCAAACTATTCCTGTGCCTTCCAGGTCTTGCACACTTGCTTCTCCAAATTACACTATCCTCCATCTTACTTGTGTACTCAGAACCTATTCATCCTTCAGTGTGTGGCCTTGATCCCACCTCTACTATGAGATGTTTTCTGCTTATCCCCTGATTTCACTGATTTGCATAAGCAAGTATTGTCTGTATTTCTGATTTGATATTCATACTGTCCCATATTTGACATAGATTGTAGTTTAAGTCTTCATCAGCCCAACTAGTATCACAACGAGACAGTCAACTCCTTTTAACAAAAGCAGTCTGATATTTCTTAGTCTCACCCATAGTGCATAAATCTCAATGGCTTCCACATAAGGAGACAGCATGGAAAAAAAATAAGAGTGAGAGAACCACTGAAACTAGAGTTAGATATATAGGTTTTGAGTATTAATTAGCTCCACCAGTTGAAAATCCTGGGCAATGTCCCATTACCTGAGGCCTGTGAGCATCAGTTTTCTCATGCTGAAAAGCGAGGTGTCACATGTGCTTGAAGCAAGTGGAATTGGCTCTATTCATATGCGAATGGATATATTGCAGATACATCTCATTGTTGTAATTAGTGCTTAATGTTTGAGTATACTGTTCAATATGTAATTTTTGATTCATAGTTTTTAACTACAGTCTTTGTGTCTTCTAAGGGAAGACAGAACATAAAATCTCTCAAATATGTAAACTCAAAAAGTAATATACTGCAATGTAACGAGTAAAGGGAAAATGAAGTAAGAGATGGCAGCAAACTGAGCCAATAATTATCATGGAGGGATGGTCTGTAAATCTGGAGCCTGGTGTAGCACACAGTTCAGTAAGACCAGCATTTTATATTTCTGTACAAAAAGGCTAGTTTAAATATAAATCATTTTTGAGTGTCCATAAGTTATAAGGATCTCATTAATTACTCTAATAAAAACTATATTCTTGTCCCCAAGAAACTCCAATCTAAAGAACAGAATAGTCCTGCTATAGGATACAGATTTATGAGCTATAACATGTTAAACAGTTCAGATAACTAAACTTACTAAATCTTGACCTCATGCTATCCTTTATTTTGACTAAACTACAAATAAGAATAGCTATAAACACTCCAGTGTATACTGAAATTGTAAGTTATAGATTATCTACTTAATGAGAATAAAGTTACAAAACACAGGAAGTAAAACTGAAAACATTGGCCTCATTTGAACAGGGTGCAAATCATCTTTTACTTATGCTTTAATAAATAATATGCTCAAGAAAAGGAAAAAAGAAGGAAAAACCAAATAAGGATTTTTTTTTAATATGGAAAACAGTAAAGACAGAGAAAAATGGTTAAGACAGAGGAATATATAATGGTAGACACAAATTCAACTGCCTTCTGAGATCAGAGTATATAAAATTAGTGAAATAACAATTTATGGTGAATGGAGTAGATGTGGAAAATGTAAGTAAGAATATCCATGAACAAATCAAACCTTTGAAATACTACCTGTGCCATGCAAAACCTTCCATTACAAAATGCCCCTGGAAGCTAGGTAGCCTATTATAAACTTAAAAAGAAAAAAATCATGGCTGGAAATAACAAAAGAAAGAAAGGAAAATCTCCAAAAAACCAAAATTGAGAGGGAACAGCAAACTAGAGCCTATATTGTGATGTCTTTGGAGAGAATCCTGAACTTGATAACCCAGAAGCCAGAGTGTTTATGTCCAGAAAAGAACAGGCAATGGGACCTTGGACCTGCAAAAGTCAATATTATGACAAAGGCCCCTCACACTAAACCCCCAGGTTGAAAGCTCTGTATGCCTAATAAAATAATAAATTGGGGGGAAATAATCATCAGTACAGGGAGATAATAGCAGTTCTCTCAGTTTCAACCTGTGCTCCAGAGTGGGACAGAATATTGCCCAGAGAATGTAGCATTGGAACTGTACTTCTCATAACATTGGGTTAAATTTTGTATTACCTATGTGTCTCCAAACTCCTAAGCTAACAAGTTTACAAAAAAAGTGCACCAGGGTCCTACTGAACCCTACAACAGATAGCAGAAGCAACCAGAATACTTGTCGGAGGAATGTGGCTTTATATCACGAATACTCCGTTGCATATATACTCACAACCTGAAATTACAGAACATCAGAGGATGAAACAGCAGACATATCCCATGGTAGAGTTAGGCTCTCAAGAACTTAATAGAAGTATTGGGAAAATGATACAAAAAATGAGTTAAAAATAGATACAGTCTTAAAAATATTCAAAACCATAAGAAAAGAATAATACATTATCAATACAGAATAGACATATTTAAAATAACCAACTGGAATTTCTAGAGAGAACAAAAACAGTCATACGAATTTAAAAGTTCAGTGTATATGTTAACAATAGATTGGATGCAAGTGAGAAAACAGTAAACTAAACAGTATTTTTTAGTAAATTAAAGTGCAGCATAGATTGATAAAGAGAGAAAAACTGTCCAGGAGAAGTTAAGGGACGAGAATGCAAAACAAGAAGTCCAGTCTATGCATAAATGCACTTCCTGAAGGAGGAAATACATTGGAAAAGAGGTATCAGCACTGTCCCTATATAGAGATGACAGAAATTTTTCCTCCAGTTAAGTATGTGATTCCTCAGATTTGAGAGGCATATCTTTCCCCAGGAAGATAGATGGAAATAAATACACATCACAGTGAAACTACAGAATACTCAGTTCAAAGAGAAGATTTGCAGAACAAGAGTTGACCACTAATAGATCCTTGATTAAAGACATAAAGCGATGAAATTCTAGAAGAAAGCAAGCTCTGACAAAGAGTTCAAGTTTCATCCTCAGTGTAACTGGAAACGAATTGTAAGGTTTTGAAGGGAGTGATGCAATTTAATTTATATTTTAAAAATACTGCTCTGAATATTGTGTGGTATAATTGATTGTAAGGGCATATCATTTCTTAAGGGCTTATCAGCGATAGTGTGATGGCAGCAATGGGAGAAATGCTCAGATAAGGAACCCATTCAAAGGTAGGCTGTGAGTCCTGCTGAAGGATTGGAAGTGAGAGCTGAGGAAAAATAAAAGAGTCAAGGATGACTTACGTTTCTGACCTGAGCAACCAAGTGTATTGTGCTGCCTTGGTTAAGATGGAGAGTACTGATGAAGGGAGATACAGGGGGAGGGGGAAATCAAGCCCTTTCCCCTGTAGTGAGAACTTTCTATAGGCTGGGCAGAATTATTACCACCTGGATATGGATTACCGCAGTTAACCTTCATTACAACCCCAGAAGAAGGCACTGGTGTTACCCTTTTAAAGATGAGAAATCTAAGGCAGAGAGACATTAACTCCCGGCTGAAGGTCACCCAGCTGTTTGACTTGAAAGGCCATCCTCCCAACCAATATCCTCTCTCACCTCCTAGGACATCTCATCCAAGTTGAGATGTAGATTTATGAAATAAACCTTAAAGAAAGATTTTTTCCCCAAAAAAAGTCATGATAAAGAAGTGAAAAAAGGAGGGCTAGAACAGTGGTTCCCAACTTTTTGTATATTCTTGGCCCATTTTCAAATCCTGAAATTTTGGTAGAAACCTTGATGGGACTAAGATCAAAACATCACAATCGTCCTGTCACAGCTGTGTCTCACCACATTAATGAAAGGGTCTAGAATCATAGAACTTTCCCTTGATCTTTCTTCCTCCTCGTGTACAACATAAGCAGATCTCTTTATTGACCTGCACGGTTCCAAGTCTCTGTGAATGAGGCAGAGGGAGTTGAGGGATGTCAGACACATCCCATCAAGTTCATGAGAATATAAGCTACATGAGGTCAGGGAATTTTTTTCTGTTTTGTTTCCACTACATGTTCAATACCTAGACTGAGATCTCATATATGCCAGGCACTTAACACACATTAGTTCTACAAAGGATTGAGAGTGGTACCCTGCTCTAACCCCAAATGCCTGACATCTCTCAAAAGCCTCACATAGACTGTTACTCTAAACAAACATGCAAACAAAAAAAAAATTCAAAAACAAAATTAAGTTATATACATTGATCAAAATTCACAGATTTGTGAAGCATGGGGAAATTCATGAGTAGTAGCAGGCTAGGTGAGGTAGGAGATTGTCTTTACCACACTGTCAATTTTGAGGCAGTAATCAGTCTATGCTCAAGAGGGCTTCAGAGAAAGTGCTGTCTTTGATTTAGAGCTAACTTTTCAATTTACAAAAGTGTGGATGGATGGAAGGAAGAGGCTTGGAAGATAGGGGAGTTTGGTTTTAATGAACTGATAATTTCAGAACGGTCAGTGGGAATAGTCACTGGAAAGAAGGGCATTAAGCAGCTGTGGAAGAGGTTTGATCTGTACATGATATGATAGCTAGCCATGGGTTTTGCATCTAGAGAAGTAGCTAAAGGTGACAGATTTAAGGACTGTGATCGTGGTGGCTTTCCTTGAAACTGGTGGATTGAAGAAGCTGAACTGTGTACAGATGATGTCAGCCCCCGGGTTAATTGTTCAGCACTCAAAAAGGTGTGTTCCTGAGTTCTCCTGGTGTCTTTTGAACACAATTTTACCAATCCACAACTTTCGTCATGGGTCTTGGAAGTTATACTGTAAGTCTCCTTTGCTTGTCTTTAAACTTGAATTTATTTGAGATGATTGAACTTACTTGAGATTATTTGGATTATTTGGATTCCAGAATTCCCTGCTCTACACCTAACCAAGCGGCCAGAGTTGGCTAGGAGGCCTGATGTTCTAAGTGCTCTAACTTGAAATGTTTGTCAGATCTGTGAGAAAATGCACATTGGAAAGAGTTCTGTACAGATGGTTGGAGATAAGATTTGCAGGATCCCATATGCCTCCTAGTTGGTGGAGTTACAGCAGTTAGTGGCGATGACAAGTCCAGAGGCTTTGAGTCTTGCAACTGGGAAGTCCTGAAGCGATTTTGAAAGAATTTTCCCTCAGTGGCTGAGGGCAGGATTGAGTGGGGCCTGGGTTGCTTCCCTTTAAGAGGAGTCATATTGGTTCAAGATGGCTAGGAAGCTGAAGCCATTGTCTTCAACAAACCTTACAGAGTACAAGCTATAAAGAGTGAAAAATACACAATACTGTAGTATCACGTACCATTGCCATAACCATTGTACTTTTTCTTTCTTAATGCTGAAACAATTTGCTCTTCTCCATGGTCATTTCTTAATCCTTTAGAGAGATTAGTATTGTACTGCATTTGTAGGAAAAAATAATCAACGATTGAGCTCTCCATACAGTTGGTTTATGGATTTCCACTTTCTTAGCCTGTTAGTGATTGTGTGTTTGTGTGAGGAGGAGAGCATGTGGATGTGGTTATATTTTCATAATGTTCTCAGTTCAAATTTTTGCATCCGTTTAAGATTTTAGAGAAACTAAAGAACAAGCAAGATAAGAAATTGAAAAAATAATTGTTTAAATGACATTTCAACTAAATTTCTTCTCAGTTCACAAATGCTTAGACATTGTCAAGAAAGGATTGTGTTCAACCTTTCTAAAGAAATGAACCAAGCTTTGCTATCACTACTGTTCACACTGGTTCTACGTGGGTGGCCTTTTATTTCACAAGGCATATTAATCTCCTGTTATACATGACAGCCACTACTGTGTGTCATCCCAGTACAGGACAATAAAGTGACTCCAGAGTTTCCTTCTAAACTTAGTGACCAGGCTTTTCTTACCGTGACAAATGTTTATGGATTCTTCTAATTACACGTCTGGTTTAAAACCAAGATACCGAGAGAATACAGTTCTCTTTTGTAAAGTTCCCAAGGTTTTTCTATAATAATCAATTACCATAATGAGTTTTTTTAAAGCTTCCATTCATCATTTTCTTAAAATATATAAACTCCTAGGATAAAGATAAATAGCCACAGCCAGTATACCCTGAGGCACTCTACCCAAGGTTTCCTTTCAATCAAAATCAACTGGAAAACATGTTGGGTTTTATTTCAAAGTCAATCCTGCTGAGGCTGAAAAAAATAAAAAGAAAAACGAAAACGAAAAAAAGAAGTAAAAGAAAATCCACAAATCCACGACAAGTTGGCTTCATAAGAGGACACTAGACCATGCATCATTGTCACAATCATCCCTGTAGTTCAAATGTGTTTATTAAATGGGTCTCACTAGCCAGCTATTCTTGTACAGGACTGTTGAAACTAGAAACTGATTTTCTACGTGGACCTTTCCTCATCTGTTAACTTATCATCTCCTTCTGTTCTTAGAAAAACAGTATTCACACTGGAAGTTATCTGTTATGTCTTTATCTAAGCCAGGATTTTTCCACCTTGGTGTGATTCCTGTTCAGGGAGGTACAATTCTTTGCTTTGTGGAAGTTACCTGGTGCATAAGATGTTTAGCAACATCCCTGGCCTCCATCCCCTAGATGCCAGTAGCAGACACCTCTCTCTCCTGAACTGTGACAACAGAAACTGTCTCTAGACATGGACAAGGATCCCTGAGGGGCAAAGCCCCTCTCCTATATGAAAAGAGCTGTTCTAATCTTTCCATATGGATTAAATGTGAGAGATTTCAGTAGAATATTTGGGTAGCATAAAAAAGGTATGAAATTGAGAAAAATCAGGGCAAAGAATAGCAAGATGGTTAAGCTGGTTGGAGCTTAAAAGGGATGCAGTTGAGTAAGATTTGGGCGATGGAGGAAATAACAAAGAAGGCACGAAAGGTTTCCTATGTCATTTAGCCACAGTTGTCCCTTTTTAAATCACTGTTCCTTAAATGTGGAATTGGTGTAAGATATATTCTTCCAACCCTCTTTTCTTCCCCCCTCCACTGTCTTCCTTAGTTATCTTACATCTCAAGTCTTTATCATCAGCTCTAGAAAGCTGTTTCAGCCTTCATCCCTTTTCCTAACTTAAGACCCGAATTCCAAATAGCTGCTGTACACGTACACACTGTATGTCCTCTATAGGACTGCAGTTTTTGCCCGAGCTGCTATTCTTCCCGGTGTGGGGCTCCCACACTTGTATTCATAGCCATAGAAACAGGAGGGTTTTTAAGAAAAAATTCAAAGAAAAATTGTACTGCTTACTCTCGCCCTTAGAACTTATATTCTCAGTATTATATCCTGTATCCTACCCAACAAGACAGAATAGGTAGTACACAAAGACTTGAAATGAAAAAGCATTTGAGTTCAGTCCTAGCTTTGCCACCTTGCAGCAGCACTGCGTGGGGGAAATCACATTTCTGAGTTCAAATTCCTCAATGTGTAGAGTGTAGCTTCCTCCCAAAGTTCGTATGCAGCTTAAATCAGATACCATACGCGGGGGCAGGGGATCCCCCAACCAAATATCAGATGCAGTTAATCCAATCAGTGATTTTCCTCTCCATTTCCACTGAGCTCCCCTGAATGAGATTCCTGATGACATCACTCTGGTTTGTATTTTCTTCCCAACTTACCTTCTCCCCATCAGTCCTCTGCCACCACTGCTCATGATCCGCTGCAAACGGTGTGTGAGATGATTCATCATGCTCTTCTTTTCACAAGTGTAGAATCCTCTTAGGTTTTAATTCTTTCTCCAAAGTTTTTTTTTTTCCTTTTCTCCAGAATTTTTCTTTCCTTTTTTTTTTTTTTTTTTTTTGTGATTGAAGTGTCATGCTCTTGTTAACCCTGGCCACACACAGCCTTCTTCTTTTTCTCTCCTCTGCTTTTGCCCTTACTCTTCCTACCTTTATTCTCATTCTTACTCTTACTGCTTATTGTTGTTTGTGCATTCCCTTTGTTACTAAATATAGTAATCACTTGTTAAATCTTTCTCAGCCGTTTATATTTATTCACTTGTGAATTGTCTAGGATCTTTAATCATTTTTTTCTGTTTTTGTGTTCTTATTTTTTTCACAGCTTGTGAAAATTCTTGATATATTAAAAAAATTAATCCTTATTTATACATGTTGAAAAAAATTTATTTTCAATTTGTGAATGGAGTTTCTAAAAAAAAGGGAAAGTTACAAAATCAAAGATTGGTAAAATTGACCATATTAAAGTTTTAAAAATTGCCCCATATTACCTGTATTAAAAGCTAAATTTCCTAATATTAAAGATAGGCATATATGCGGATACATAGAAAAATGAAAAGAACTACAACATATATTAAATAACTCATAGCAATAAGATTATTGATTTTTCTATTTATTTTCATACTTTTTAATTGCTCCAAAATTTCAATTAATTTGTAATGGTTTTGTAATCAGAAAAAACTCAACGAATATAATTCTAATTGTTTTGTAAATGCAGGGAAGCAAAGTTACCTGCAACTGCAGGTTTTTCTTAGTTGAGATTTAGCAAGTTCTCTATACACTGGATACACTCAATAACTGATGATAGTGGTAGTAATTTTACAGTGATCTCTTTAAAGTATTATGTTTAAGATTTGGGAGTTTTCGATTTACAGCACGGTAAAACACTGGTTACGTATGTCCTCAGCAAAAGTTCACTTCAAAAACTACTAGGTTGGGAATCAGGAGAATTAAGTTTGAATTCTATCTTCATCACTTATTAAAAGCATTTCCTTAGATAAGCCACCAAGATTTTATAGTTGAGTCTTCCCTGTGTAATTAAAGTCTCTTCAGCTCTTCCTTACCTTGTAGGTATAATGGACTCAAGAAAAGAGAGAAAGCGTTAGAAAGTGCTGCCACGTAGTCTAACAAGTTTTATGTTAGTGTTTATTTTGCCTGTGAAACTTTTTGTTTTCAAATGAAGTGTGAGACAGAATGTCCAATCATCATACATAAGGTGATAACTCCCTTAAAATATTTTATATGATTACTAACGAGAACAACTGTTTTCCCCATATTATCATTATTTATTAACTTCTTAACTTGAAAGCTTCTCATTCATTTTCCCCCTCTTACACATTTCCCAGGAAATGTTTTAAATAATCCTAACCAGAGCTTGAGTTTAAAACAATAACATCTGAGTTGTTCCTAAAAATAAGTATGTACCATCCCAACTAACCTTTAAACTGCATATCTGAAGGCAGGTAAGAGTCGTCTTAAAAAGATAGGTAAAATTACCAGCACTACAGTCAGTCCCTTCTAACTAGCATCTCTGGCATATCATAGACCTTACAAGATGTAATTTTTAAATAAATGATACTTGATTTGGTACTTTTTTATGGGAGGAAAATGACTGGGTTGCCTCAAAATAAAATATATCCTATGATAATGACTTATACAGAACATTGAGTTTATGGAAAAAGCAGCGGTCCAGAGAAATAACTTCTTTATTTATGTCAAGGATTTTAAAAATGCTACATTTAATTTTAATATGATGAGCAGTACTCCCCCTGCCTGTTAGGCCTCATTACACTGTAGCATGTACAGTATTTGCCTTATTTAACAATTTTTATCAATCATTTAAAAATGGGCGATGCACTCAAAGAAGACCAAAAAAAAAAAAAAAAGTGATGTGTAATATACAGGTTCTTAGCTCTACAAAAATTTGAACTTAATTGTAAAGAATAATGAAAGATAAAAACAAAGTTTTTTTTCCCCCCTGGTAAATTCTGGGCCCATGAATTGATTCATTCAGCAACCAAAGACAGTGATTGTTAATTGTGTAAGTAGCTGGAATTCCTGTTCACCACAAAAATCTTTCTCTGCTTTTCTTTGTAATAATTTACCTTTATCTACCTAATTGGATTTATCAAATTTGTGTAAATATCACCTTCTTGTCACTTTTAGACTCTCCCTTATAATTACTGCCAGTATTTATGCTCCCCACTTTGCTGTGGTGTGAAGCAATCTTAATCAGGGACCCCTTTCTGATGGTTTTTTGTTTGTTTTTAATGTGAATGTGCAAAAGCATGTAAACAAGCACAGCAGTGATGTGGAGAGCTCCACCACCCCAATTTCTGGACCAATTAAAGAGAGAGGGAAAAAATTATGAATCAAAACCTCTTGCTGAAATGGAATTATTCATTCTTCAAAGCATTACTTTTTTGTTTTATCTTGTCACATTTTCTTTCTCTTGTCTTTCAGATATTCACGTTTGAATTTTATTGATATGACCTTTGTCCTTATTCATATCATTTATAGCATCTTCTGTTTTAAATTCTAGCGTCATACATTTTTACTTGTACTTTGACTTTATGTATTGTTTCAAAATTATTTTTAAACACTCTTCTCATGATATTTGGTGAATATAAGCCCTACCTGCCTGTGATTCTGGTCTAATATTTTAACTTCTCTTAGCCTTAGCACTTTTACTATAAAACTAAGAAGATTTTCATCTGAATCTTAAAATAAGAATTCATTATGAAAATAAGAATATATTTTGTTAAATAGGTATTTATTAGAACTCTTCAGTAAAAAAAAAAAATTGTGATTTTGTGACTAATGAAATATTCAGACAGTATCTGTTTTTCTTTTTAGTTCATTTATAATTACCTCCCTCCACTAGAATATAGGCTACTCAAAAGAACAGGAACTTTGTTTTACTCACAGTTAAACTCATAGCCTTAGAAAAGTGTTTATAGCATAAGGTAGAAAATTGGAAAGGATATGCAGAATTAAACTAACAAATATTATTAACATTTCTAAACTATCTTAGCACCTCTCATCAAATGAAAAACTTTTTTTGGTTTTTATTAAAATATATTAAAAATTTCTTCACTTATGTTTGGAAATCCATGAAGAAAGAATTCCACCGTAAGTTAACTGTCTCAGAGATTCTTAAAGGGACAGCTTTTTTTTTTTTTTTTTTTTTTAAAGAATAGTGCTTCAAATGCTTTGACCTTATTCTGCCACACTGAAGAGCTATTGGAAAATAAAATAATTTACATGGGTAAATCATAAAAAGCCATATTAGAGCCTTCTGGAATAATTTTTCAAAATGGTGTACAGTTTTTTTTTAACCATATAATTCTCCTTGACCATAATGAATGCCTCTTTCAAAACATATCTTCAAGTGTTCTGTCACTGACACTTGTAAGTAAGAAAATGGTACACTTTCTTTCTAGACATATAAACAGTATCATGTTTATATCAGCATAATTACGACTCTTTTGTACTATTCTAGCTGGGTTTTCATTATGCTCTCACTACCTTTTTTGATAGCATAAAGAACTGATTCTCAATGGATGTTGTTAGAACATTTTTTTTAACGATATTTGATTGTGACAAGACAGCATTGTCCTGAAAGGAAAAATTTTCTTTTTATATATACATTTGCATTAGAAATTGTCCACTAGGATATTTATGTCCTTCTGAATACAGCTTTTTAATTTAAAACTCTAGTTTGGGAAAAATATGGCAGTGGGTGACTTTTTGTTATACAACAAACACAATGTCAGCACCCTGCTGGCCTAGTGTAAATAAATGATTTTTCATAAAACAAGAATAAACATTTCTTTGCCAAAATATGTTAGTTATGAGCTGCAATATGGCCATAGTCCTAAATTTCTTATAAATATAAGGTATCCACTGTGCCAGATTATATGATGACTTCACAATATGGGTAAATGTTCACCAGAAACCATAAGGTGGTTTCTAATAAAGTCAGCTCTTACATAATACAAAAAGCTATTACATAGTAATTCATTTCAACAGTTCCAAAATAGAAAATAATTGAAAAAATTGAATAGGCTAAATACATTAGGCTCTCTGAATTTTTTTGCTAGTATTTAAGCAACGCTCACAAAGCGTTTTATTATCATAGGATCTTAGCACTGGAAAGAATAGCAATGAGCTCATAGTCCAACTTTTCCTTTTCCTCCATGTACAGATAAGCGAATCCAAAGAGAATGATTAAAATATATTTTTCCTGATTAAAACAATGCTATCAATCTGTGAATCTAAAACCATCATTTTACCTTTAAATCTATTTTTAAAGGTAATTTGTATACTGAGTTTATAGTTTGTGGGTAAGTGTAGACCTCACCCCCACCACACCCTGACACACAGGTGAATATAAAATGATTCAATAATAATCTCCCCAAGTTTTATATTTATAGATAATGTTCATTTGTTTTTGAGCAAATGTTATAAAAGATTTCTGCTTAGTGGAGAGAGCCCATTTATAGTGACTCAAGACACTAAGACACCCATGTCATAGCCACAGCTCAGGCAGAGACACAGGAAACTGCCTTTACAATCAGCTCTGAGCATGATGATAAGATGGATTCTCTTTTAATTTGTAATCTCTAGGAGCTGTGTTATCCGCTTGGGTCTTAACAGTCCACTCAGAACTGCTAGGTAGGTCTGGAACCTCTGTGGCTAAGAGGCAGTAGAACACAATAAAGCACATCAACAGCTCTCCATGGTGACTAAGGGGGGAAAGAAAGGTGTGTGAATGTCAGAAGGTGGGGGTTAATTGAAAAAATTGAATGGGCTAAATGCATTAGGCTCTCTGAATTTTTTTGCTAGTGTTTAAGACAAAGGGTTTGAACAGACTGAGGGGCCATGGAGGACAGGCAAAAAGAGAAGGAAAAGGGAGAGGTTTGTCTATCACTGCACAAGGCAGTCACTAGAGGGACCCCGAGAGTCCAAACAAAAGTTGAAAGGATTAGTGAAATGGTATAGAAAACACACCTCTGAAACTTCACTTCCACACCCAGCACATACACACACACACACACACACACAGAGAGAGAGAGAGAGAGAGAGAGAGAGAGAGAGAGAGAGAGAGAGAAAGAAAGAGAAAGGCTCTGTGTGGGTTGGAATAGATCATTTAAACCTGAAGTGAGGTCATCCTTGTATGTTCTTTTTCCATTTTGTGTGAGTTCTTGACTAGCTAATGGACCATTTCATTCTGACCTATACCATCACTTCCTTCCACGGTGAAGGAACAGAGATAGAGTTCGGTGCTCGGGGAAAGAACATGGTAGGTTATAAGAAAGAGGACCAGGGGAAACCAGTTGATACAAGAGGAAGGAAAGATCTAGAATGGACTTATTTTAAAGAAATTCTTTCAACTATATTTGGTAAAGAGTTCTGTCTACTTTGGCATTGATAACTCAGAACCGCACCCTAAATAATTTAACTTGTTTTATATGCTTGCAGTAATTGTATAATGGATGGTATATAGTTATTTTTTGGTGTAGTTGGGTAAATCATTTTTAATGCCTATTTTTATTATTTTCATGAAGCATATGATGTCTTATATATTATATAGCATATTTTATATATAAGTATATATTATATACAACTGTCCTATATTATTATAGAAGTGCCCTCAACTCAGAGAATGGGATTAGGCAAATAGCAATTTTGTGTAAGGAAAATTTATCCATGATTATCTTTTTCTAAAAGTGATACTTATTGTACATGTAGACTAAAGTATCATTAATGTTGACCAATTTAAATCAATTATTTGTCTGGACAAGTTAACTCAGCATTAAAGGGTTAATCTATAAAGCCTTGTTGGATGATGAAAACACTACTGTTTACAGGTAGAGTCAACTGTTACAAGTTCCCTGAGTCACTTTCCTTTTTCTCCTGATATTCTATTTCTTGGGTTTTTCCATGGAGCGACAGTGATGAATAATAGTTAATAGCATGGGTCTTAGAATATGCTCATGGGTTAAAGTCCTGCTTCCGCTCCTCATTAGTCATGTGACTAAGTCAGTTACTTAACCTCCCCAGGCCTAGTGAAATAAGGGTAATAATTATAGTTACCACATCCATGTAGACTGCTTACCCCAGTGGACAGCATGTAGTTAATGCTCATTAAATGCTATTATTCTTATTCTTATCATACTACTGTTAATGACTACTTTGACCTGTCTGTGGATATTTGATATAGTGTTTCCACTGTCCCTCTTTATTTACAGCCCTATGTTCTCAAACTTGAGTTTGCTTTGGTGACCTAATTTAGTTCTTACATTTCTGACCTTGCTTCTTTTTATCTTCTGCTTTGTAAGAAAATGGTACTTACCTTGCCAAGCCCAGCCCGATCACCCAGACTTGACTTTCTGATATTTGATGATTTACGTTGGTACGTTTGATCCTGTGTTACAGTCTGACTTTAATTAATTCTGCTATATTAAACAGGTGAAAAAGGATCACACTCTTGGCTGGATACGTAAATGTTTTATTACGTTTTTCATAATTTATATTATGATAATAATAACATTCTAAGAACAACAATTTTTATATCCTGCCATTGGCCTAGCAGGCAATTTCCAGATAAAAAGTATCAACAGTAACATTTTGGACACAACTCTACCATCAGTTCTGATTAGCTCACCGTGAAGAATAATCTCAAAATAGGGTATCAATTGTCACTAAATTCCTTGATCAGAGATTATATCCCCAGCCCAGCATGCCATATAGCAAATGCTTACCTTGGAAACAGAAGACAGAAAAAGAATGCAATGGCAGAAGACAAAAAAAAAAAAAAAAGTGTAATGAATCTGTGCAAATCTATCACTGCTACTGGGAGAGATTTCTCAAGATGATTGCCACACAATGGCATCCATTTATCTCTGTCTCAGGACCTTCCTTTTGTTTGTGGTTCTGGCCACTGTTTGTATAACTGGGTATAGAGACATTACTTTGTAAGAGTTCTGCACCTTGAGTATTTGGACAAACATTCACAGAGCTTCTGTAACACCATTTTGTTTTATGAACCTTACACTTTCTACCCCACAGTTGTATGGAGTCTGGAGTTAGGAAGCCCAGTGTCTACTAGGCTTGCTTCCCAGGATAGCACATCTCTGTAGCTACAGCCAGAATCTGTACTCTGTGTCACAGGTTGAGTTTTTTCTCTAGAATTTGAGATTGAGATGAGTTTTGGGGACAAGGTATTTTTAGGGATTAACACCTGTGGAAGAGATGAGCAGGAAGTATGATTGGGCAGGGGGAGAGGTTAAAAGCCTCACAAAGCCTTGGTCAACCCTGGCATATATGTCCCACCAAACTGGAAAGGTTGGGCTACAATACTTCTGCCTTCATCGGTCACTGGCTGTGGACCACCTTGGGAAAGGTAAACCTTGCCCCTGACAGCTGGAGGCTGCCTGAAGACGGTATTCCTAGCCTCTGGACAATAATTGCAATGAATCTCCTTGTCCACCACAATGAGTTTAAATCTACTGGATTTCAGACAACTGACCAATTGTGTTTTGATATCTGATACCTAGAACAGGACATTGTGCATAACATGCTGTATTAAATTGCTTCTCCCTTCTCATCCCCCCCACCTTTTATTACCATTGCTACATCTTCTCCCCTTCATCCCCCCATACATACTTCCAGGGGAGCTAGATGAAGGCTCCGTCCTAGTTATCTTGCAAAATTCCTTTATGCAAATGAGAAAGGATGCTATAAAGTTCAAGGTCATATAATTAGTACAAGGATAGAGCCTGCATCCAGTTGATCCAAGATCTGTCTGTAAGTACCATAAATTAGCCACTGAACTTTATTGCCCCCACATGAAGTCACTCAAACACCACATCCATAAAAATTGGCATTTTAATATGGCATGTTTATATATTGACACCGTGCTTTTCAAATCAGTCTCTCAAAAGACATGCTCTGTTTTCTAATTTTACTTTTCACTTCCTTAGTTACTCAGCAGAGATTTCCATAGTATATTGCCACATTCATAAAAACAGTTATCAGAAGGATATTTCTGGTTAAAAAAAATCTTGGAGAATATGCATTATTTTGCTGGTAAAAGACGATGTATATTTCTTAATACTTCAGGTAAATTTGCCAGTCTTAAGCACTGTGTTGACTGTACTAAAAAAGTCTATGATCTTTCGTATCAATTTCTTGACTGCATATTCCTGGAGAGCAGTCTTCAAAATATATCTTTCTCTAAAATGAAGTTCTCCCAATGTAGGTTCAGTTTATAAACCGTTTCTTTCATTCAGATCTTCCTTTTACACATAGCCATCTTCAGTTTCTTTCATATGGGGATATCACAAACGAAAAATATAAACCCAAGTTAGGAAGCACTTGTCCTGTCTTTCCCTGGCCTGAACTCCTGTGACAGGACCACAGATAGCTGAAGTGTACCGCGACCCCAGTGGAGATTCTACAGCCATGGAGGAAACTATTCTACATCTTCCACACCACACCTGGTCCCTTTAAAGACTGCAGTAGAAAAAGCAAGCAGGTTTTTGCCCTCTTCTCCCATCATGTACTAAGATGATTTAGAGATCAAAAGGCATAGAGGAACTTTTGTAGAAATCAAGGTTTATTTTCTTAAGGAATGATTATAACTTGCTCAACCTAGAACTTTTGGACACATCCTTTGGCAAAGGGACACAGCACATATACACACACATGCAGAATAATCTGATTGCCAATTCCCAAGGCTAAGTACTGTTTCTTTGCACTAATGCCTCAGAATAGGATTGGAACCATTTAGCTGCTGCAAATCAGAAGCTCCTGAGATGCCAGTTGCTCAGTCATTTTATAATTTATAATGTAGAGTGACCTATGAATGGATTTTTTTAAAAAAGCCTTTGCCATTTTCTTAGTAGTGAAGAACTTTCACATCAATATAGTTGAGCTCATCAGCCACCTGTTGCCTACTGTTTCATTGTCCCACAGCACTGTCATTAAGCCACTTATTAGCCAAGCTCTTTTCAGTATAAACTTAATGCCTTAATCCATCCAGTTTTAATTCCCACAGATGATTATTTCACAAAATATTGTTGAATGGCATATTCCTTTTCTGCTTTTCCAGTACTCATGGGAATTTCTAGAATATAAGACAAACACTCTCACCACAGTTATAGTAAGATGTTTAATTAATAGGAAACACACATATTAGACATATATAATTTTTTTCCTTTGTGTTGCACATTTAATCTGAGATTTCTTTCTGGTAGCCATGCTACACAGAACTCTCCAGGATGTGCTGGCTGCGTTTCTATTTCTCACATTGGACCTACATTCAGTAGAACATCCTCTCTTTCTTCCCTTTCTTCACAGAATGTCCTGAATCTTGGTGGGTCATACAAGTAGCTGTCCATTGCACAAGAATAGAGTTCTTAGCCACAGTGATCGATCCTCTTCATACTTGAATTATAGTGTGCTCTAGCTATTGGCTTCTGAGAATATATCAGTTCTCCATTGTTGGGCCAGATCACTTAGATGGATTATTGAAACTGTAGATGTTAGCCCCCATCTCCAAACATAATGCATTGGAATCTCTAGAGATGGAGTCTGGGAATCTACTTTGTAACAAAGTCCTGTAATGACCCTTGGGCATATGAAAATTTGAGAACTGTGGAATCTTTGGAGGGTTTTTAACCTATTTTCAGGCTGTGACTCAATAGCAAAGAACTCTTGATAATGTAAGAACCCTGGGGAAGTCCGGTCACAATGGCTGTGCCAAGTTGCTGTTTTGAAGGTCTCTGCTCTTAACATTACACAGTGAGAGATAAGATAGAAAAAGAAAAAAACAAAACAAAACAAAAACAAGACACAGAGCCTATGCCAAAGCAAACCAAATACCTCTGTGGACCAGAAAAGGAACGTAAATTCAAATTAGAAAGTGTGGCTGAATGTGAGTAAGCTTGGGGCCCCTGAGCCACAAGCTGGCAGCAGGGTTGGCACTCAGTGCCCGTGTTCCAGCCCTGCTGCTTGATGCGGGGGATGCCCAGGGCTAGAAGCAAGCTAGAATCCAGGCAATCCAAATTACGGTTTTATGCAAATTATGGGCTTAGGGAGGCAAAAGGATAAACAGCTGTCGTGTGACCAAGAACTAAGCCAAGAGGAAAAAAAAAAAAAGAAAACCAAACCCAAAACTAAATCAGAGCAAACCAAACAAAGAAAAGCACTCCCACTCAATATGACCCCAAAAAGCCACATTCTCAAACAAGGAAGAAATTTCATGCAAAGGAAAGCAGCCAACCCAATCAACAATGAACAAAATCAACATTTAAGACATGAATTTACAGTCATACATGAACATACATATATATTCATTGTCACATTTTTTTCTCTGTGAGCTACCAGAAAAATTGTGCTCTACACTGGAATTTGACACAACATTGTAAAATGATTATAAATCAATAAAAAAAAAGGCTTGGAGTTAAAAAAAATACACAGTGTTCCCAGAATAGAAGACCATGAATTAAATCTGAAATTTATAATAAAATAAATCCAGAAATTATAATGTCTTTATGGACCACAGCCATTGTAATCAATCTCTCCTTTAAAGTCTTTTTTGAGAATAACATAATGCCGTGAGCTCAAGGTTTTATTTTAGAAATGGAATGTGAAGAAGGAAAAAAAAAATTGTTTAAATGGGAAGAAAGGGGGTAAATTGAAGTCAATGAGTGGAGGACAATCTGGAAGAATTTTGATATTCTCGTCTCAGAATCTAATGTTCTAGCTCCAAGACTGAATATGGTGACCTTGAGTTTGTATGACTTGTTCATTGTACTTAAAGTATTTCTGTGTGAATTTAACGATTCTGATTAAAAAAAAGAAAGAAAAAAAAAGACGTGAATTTACTTCAGATAAAAGACATGTAAAGGGCCAATATGACTGAAAAAGTGAAAGTAGATTAATATGTTTATGATGCTAATTCCATGGGCCCAGAAAGGGAAACAGTTTGTCCCTCTCCCGTCCCATGGCAGGGTGTTCTCTATATCCTCAGTGACTTCTCAGGGCTCACCTCTCTGTGTAACAGTTCTATGAAATTAGCTCAGCAGAACTCAGGATTTAAAAGGAGAGCATTACTTCATTTTTATAAATAGGCTTATTGAGATGGAATTAATGCTTCAAGCTAAAACTTAATTCTAAGTTCAAAAGAAAAACAACAAAAGTTCTACTTGCTTGTTGACTTAATCATTAGTCCCATTTATTTCTCTAAGACTAAACTTGCATCTTTAATTACATCATGTGTATGGAGGCCAACACTGTTTTGTCCTTCATTTGTCTGTAAATGTGGAGTAACAATTTAAAACCAGCGTACCCTAAGCTGTCTCCCTGCAGAGCCCACATGCTACATATTGGGCTGCCTCCTTTGAAAGTATAAAAAATACAGGAGTTTATTTCTCTGTGTGTCATTGTCAACTACATAGGGTCCAATAGCAAATCATGTTTTAAAATGATTGCACAGGAGGTGACCAGGAAGTAAACTGGCTGAGGAGCCTTGGCCATTCAGAAGGCAGCCACATGAATTATCTAGCCATAAATGGTGTCTCTTCATGTGAGACATAATAACATCATTTCAGAAAATGGTTTTCATGACCTCTTACTTGTAGGATATCCAAGAATTATCTGCATGAAGGCATTGACAAGAAGACAGATATGGTGTCCTGGTCTTGATTCTCACATTAAAAATGATAAAGACATGTAACACAGGATAGGGTATCGAACAAAATATTTTAGAGTTGCCTAATCTTTAGTGAAGAGTAATGGCAAAAGTTTGTTTAAAAAAATCTAGGTTCAATCAGTTTTTATCTCAATCAAATTTCACTACAAAATCTTCAGCAGTGTGATCATTTTATATCCAATACTTGCATTGCATGTAAACCTATATTGCATATATTGCTTAAACCTCAAGTTTAAGAAGACTGTAGACAAATACTTTAACATGTTTCATCACCCAAGTCATATGAGAAGGATGAAAAATATTGAGGGTAACCGAAGATGTCCAAGAGCAGGCTGTAGAAAGAAATTAATCATATTTGACTTTCTTCTTTCTTTTCTCCCTTACTCTTTCTTTGCTTCCTTTTGTCCCTTTCCTTTCTGTCACTTGTCATTCAAATATTCATTGAGCAAGTCACTCAAACATTCAGTTTTTTACTCTATACTGTGTGTATGGAGAATATAAAGACAGAAAGGGACAATGTAACTTTACGTGGTATTGCTTTCAAGAGGATGACACAAAGCACTGTTTGTATATGGGGGCTATACTACATTATGCCTGGAGTGGTAAGGTAAGTCTAGCAGAGAATTTAAGGAATTACTTGAAACCTAGAGGATTAGTGCAAATTTGCCTTGCAGGGAGATTGTTTCAGGATAAAGAGGGAGGTGGTCTAGGAGGGCACACAGGCATGGAAAAATGTGTGTTTTCAATCAATTACAAGGAAATCAGATCTCTTCCTTAGTAATAATACTGTCATAGTTAATTTTATGTGTCAACTTGGCTAGGCAATGATGCTCAGTTGTTTGGTCAAACTCTAGTCTAGATGTTGCTGTGAAGATGTTTAGGTGTGATTTTCCTTGTTTCTAATATGGGTGGGCCTCATCTAATCAGGTGAAGGCCTTAGGAACAAAAACTTTTCCTGAAGAAGATGGAATGCTGCTATGCTATGATAACATAGCAATCCTGACTATATTCAGCCTTACAATCTAGCTTGCTGCTCTGACCTGCAAATTTCAGACTTGCCGGTCACTACAATCCCATGAGTCCATTCCTGAAAATTGCAATTTCTCTCCTCCTCTCCTTCACTCTTATTGGTGTGTTTCTCTGGAAAGTGATCACTGATACAAATACTAATACACAGTTTTATCTGTGCTATGCACATTTTCATGGCTCATTCAGTTTGCTTCTCATTATAATTGTATAGGTGAGGTGCTGACTGACAGAAATTAAGACTTATTTTAGAAAAACTTGCCTAAGGCCAGTCAGTTAGAGATGGAGCTATGATTTCTACTTGGTTTCATGTGACTCCAAAGCCTTCACTTTTAATTACTATACTGCTTCTTTAGAATATAAGTTGTGGGGAGCCAATAAATAATATTCCAAAGGCAGGTAACAGGCTCAGTATGAGAGATCATCATTCCACAAAATGGAAGAGAGATTGGACACCAAAGAATTTTTTTTTAATCGTGAATTAGTCTTTTTGATAAAACTGTCCAAAGTCCGAATGGCCTATTTGATATCCTCTGTCACTTGACTGCAAGCCAGATGTCTTCTTTTGGGCATACCCAGTATGCTTGTCTTCTCAAATCATTTTACCTAAACCCTCTTTCTCTTCCTCAATTCCTTCATATTGAAAAATGATGTAAAATAAAGGAAGCCATTCTTTAGACATCAAAATGACTGTGATGGGATCCCTGCATGCCTGCATAAGAGTCTGTGTGTGTGTTTTCAGTAGATATTAATATTGTCAAGTAAGTCATGACCTGTAAAGCAGTGAATTCAGTTCTACTGAAACATGTCAGTCACAGACCCTGCCCTCCAGAAAGTTATAATTTAGTAAAACATGTTCAAGTATAATTATAATATAAAATATAAGAAATGTCAAATAAAAGTTGGAGATAGTATTCTAGTATTAGGATGAGACTATCACATCTTCTATGTTTAACATGTTAGCAAACCAAGAAATAGTAATTTTAGGTAGAGATTTTCACACAGTCCTGAAGGCCGGAAGGACAAGATCAAGGCACAGGCAGATTTGGTGTCTGGTGAGAGCCTGACCTGCTTCCTGGCTCATGAATGGCCTTCTTTTCTTTGTATTCCCTACATCATGGAAGGGACAAGGGAGTTCCCTGTAGTCTCCTTTGTAAGGGCACTAATTCCATTCATGAGGGCTCCACCCTAATGACCTAATCAGCTCCCAGAAGCTTCACCTCCAAGTAGTATAGCATTGGGGATTAGGCTTCAACATAAGAATCTGAGGGAGAAGCAAACATGCAGTCTAGAGCACTACACTGCCTGTCATTCCCCTGGGCCATTTTAACATGAACCTTTGCTAAAGGAAGACTAGTCCATTTATTATCCTAACAAATCATTTTCCCCCATTAGCTTTGGTTCTTCACCAGATAAACACAGATTTTGTGTGGTCTAATGCTTATACAACTTGGGAGATCTTTAAAAAAGAAGGAAAGGAGGGAGGGCAGGAGAAAAATTATGAATACGACATAGAGTGCAGGTTTTGGAGGGGACTTATGCCCCTTACACTTCATTTGCTTCCCAGAAAATCTGCCCCTGTCCTTTGAACTTTTTAATCACCTATATTCTTTCCCTTTTCTCTGCTTATTAATATAACCTACTCTTTGCTCAAATAGTATCTTCTCTTGGAAGACAGGCCATTGTTTCAAGCTCACTACAGTGTTTTTCTTCTCTGAATCCTTCTAGCACTTATTACTGCACTCCTACTTTAGTGTGCTTTACACACTCATTTATATAGTTATTTAAGCTGACCTGCATATATAATTTTTACAAAATGTCTAATTTCAGTACCAATTCCCTGGGTACTAGTTCTGTTCCACTCTTGCCCCCAACCCAACTTAGTGTTTCATGTACATAGGTGCTCAGTGTCTGTTGGTTGATTCATATCAAAGATACTTCCCAAGATCCTTTTTTCTAGTGAAAAGACAGCACCAATTTAATTGTTTCTATTTAAATGTATAAAAATTTAATTTTATTTAAATTAATAATTAAATTTATTTACATTAATATAAATGTTATTACTGATTTTATTTAAATATAAATTGCTCTGATTATAATTCCAAAGGCACTAAACCCACCCAATTAAAATTAAATTGAGCTCCTCTTATTTACATGTTATGTAAAATGTGTTAAACGAAATTGGTATGTCTAATAGGTTTCTTCCAAAAGTTAATGCTCATGAGAATTATGAGGCATCCACCTTTCATTTTGGTTACATTTCAATTCATTTATATGAGAATATTTTTGTTAAATTTTTTACTAAGCAATCAGCTCAATGCATTTTATAGTTTCCTTTTCAAAAGAAGTCAAACTCTAAAATAGAGTGTTATCCATATGAAAGAGGGTGTATTTCTAAATGAAGTGTCATTAAAAGCAACAGGAAGGAAAGCATTTATGCACCATGTCTTAAGCCATCCTTCCTTCATTTGTACTGCTGTTGAAGTATATTTCTTAAGCCCTTGATGTGACTATATCAGCAAAATATAATAAATTAACATGAATAATCCTTGACTTTTATTATACTGTCTCTTTTCACATGAAAAGCATATAAGTAGGCATGAAATACCATGAATTTTCTACTCCTAACTTCATTATATAAAGAGCTGTCGTAGGCATATGAAGTGCTTTTAATCTGAACGAACTTCATTAGCTTTGGATTTAGTTGTGCATTCAGGGTACGAGTTGAAAGGGCCACCTGTTTGCTCGGGCTTTCTCGGAGTTTGCCTCAGCAGCACGGAAGGGATATGGTGAGATGAGACGGAGGTGACTTAAGAAACAATTATAAGAAAAAGTGCCTTTGAACACTCACAGAGATCTGTTTTAACACACAGTGCATTTCAGCTAGAACCAATCAGGAACTGTCTTCTGGGAGCTTCTAGTCTGGCTATCAGGGAGTCTTACCTCTGGACCGCGAGGAGCCCAAGGCCAGGCTCAATGCGGAGGGGCACGTGGGGTGCAGGAGAGGGAGAAAGTGGTCCCAACCAGAACAGCACTGTCAAGGGCTTACTCTTGCCCTACAGGTGTTATTCCAACGGCTGTACACACCTTATTAGTTGGCCTTGTGACAACCCTGTGAAGTAAATGCATGGTTATTTTCCTCATTGTACAGATGTCCTAGGAGGGCCAGAGAGGTGAAATCACTGGCCCACGGCTACACAGTTTGGTACAAGCAGAGTTGAGACTTGAAGCCAGATGGTCTGGCTGCACAGACCCTCTCAGGTACTCTGGTGTGCAAAGTACACAAAATAAATAAATGATAACAAAGGCAAGACTCCATGTTTAAGGAGTTTACATTCTGTCGAGGGATGGCTGTTATCTAAAAGCAGAATAATGCTTTACTACTAATGTACTACTTAAGAATTGCTTATAAGTAAAATAAAGGGAAATTAAAAGGCATAAAAAGATTTTAAAAAAGGATAAAAGATCTTGTCCATATGGAAGACAACTCTGTTAACCTACACATGGCCCTAAGATCTTCCTTAAAATTAGAGTATGCTTGCCCAAGTACAGGCGTGTAGGGGTGGGGGTGGGTTTGTGTGTGTGTGTGCGTGTGTGTGTGTGTATGTGTGTGTTCCTGTCCTCCAGGAACTCCTAATTAGATTGTGAGTCACTTATGTAAATAAATAATCACAGATCAAAAGAAGTACTGGGACAAGGGAATTGAAGCACAGACCACAGATCAGGAAGAGTTTTTACTAATGCTCACATTTAGGAAGGACTTCCTGGAGGAGGTGATAATGTTAGACATGGAGGTTGCAGCATTTCAGTATATAATGATGGGAGGAGGAAGAGGAATGCCCAATAGAAGTGAGAGCAGAAGCAAAGTCAAAGAGATGGAGAGCCCAGGATATATGTAGTGAACTCGGAACAGGCCAGGGTAGATGACTTGAAGGGTGCTGTGGTGGGAGTGGGAATTAAAAACCCTGCAGCTGGGTAGAGCCAAGCTGTGAAGGTGTTGTAAAAATGCCCTGGCAGTGCATTGGGTCTTTAATTGGAAACTGTGGGACTTACCTGTGGTTTTCCTCTGGGGGAGCTGCTTGCTCAGAGAGGTGCTGTTGGAAGCTTCCTCTTACAGAGGACCAGGAAAAGAGGGAAGGCTACAGACAAGGGGAACCTGCTCACACATTAACATCTTGGTTTACCCGAGATGAAGCAATGGCCTGAACTTAAGAAATGATGGTGTAAATATAAAATGGAATAAAAAGTAAACTAGCACAGTAGGTCTTTTTCACTTTAAGCACATAGGAAATAAACCCAGAGAATGTCACCTTCTGTATTGGTCCAGTTGAACAAGAGGAAATGTTCTCTAATTATACTTAACTGACAGTTGGTTCACTTTACACAGTGCAGCATTGGGTGTCCATCCTACTAAAAACTCACCAACTAATGGAAGAAGTTATAAGTGAAGAAGTTACATCGTTGCTTTTGAAATTCTATGTCAAAGAGCAGAGCAGAATCAGACACACTTTGGCATGTCAGTCTGCAACATTGGTATTTCTAGGGCATTTAGATATTTCTGTTCTTTTCAGAAAATGTGATGCCCTTTAAATAAAATAATGACCTTATTGGCCCACTACTATTAGGATAAGTACAAACTTCAACAGCTTTTGTGATGATTAACTGAGTTATATATAGTGTATGTAGCAGGGTCTGGCATATTGTAAGTTCTAGAAAAGTATAAGGTATTCTTATCACTATCATTTTCATTCTTAGTTAGTAGCCAGGTTAGTGTTTCTGGGCTAGTATGTTTGGCATGATGTAACACGGTCCCTATGATCAACTCCGGATGTTTGCTAGGTGGCTGTTCAGGGTCGTGGATGCAGCGGTGATTGTTTATCAGTGGAGATAAATGGAATCCGCTGAGATACTGTAGCATCTACCAACAGTGAGTTAGCCACCATCGCAGTATAGAAATCCACAAGCTTGTTTAGCACGTTTACTTTCACAGGTAAACATTTGCAAATATGAATATGACTTTCATCAGAAAAAACAATAGGATGAGGGCACTCAGCCCTGTGATCCACAGTAAAACCAAATCCCACTGCCTTCAAGCCAATGGGTGTTACTCTTGCCAAAGAACCGGAGGATCGTTTACTTAATTAGCTAATTATTTAGAAATTAGAAAGGAATCACTTAACAAGGAACACACACCTCATGATGCAAATGACATGAGTGGTGAGTAAATTTACTTTTGAGAATTAGTAAAGAGTGTCAATGAACTACATATGGTACTCATGTGTAATTAAAAACAAATTACAGTGTAGAGAGACATGAAACATGCTAGTAAATTAATCTTCTCAATTAAACCAAAAAAACTCCCAAAATTTTTGATAGAAAACATCTGTATTTTCTGCATGAAATATGGAAATGATTTCCCTCTGACTCAATGTTTGTTTAAAAGAATCAACGATTGCAGCTATATATGAGGAATATTTCACTGACACTATGTGAGCAATAAGATGTCAGACAACAACAGAAAACAAACTCCTCATTTGTTTTGGCAATTTTTCCCTCTGTTAATTAAACAAGGTAAAAGCAATCTATCATGAATAGTGTTCCTGCCTTTTTTTGCACTGTCTGTACAATAATAAATATGATGTTCCAGATATATAACAAAAACAGAATCACTTAAATTTATGAAGTACTCTCCCAAGTTTCCTTGCAAAAGATCAAAAACCCTGAACCTGGTGGGCTCTGTCCTCATCTTAAAATGATCATAGTTTATACTCTGCAAAGCTCATGGTAAACCTCAGTTAACAATGAAATACCACAAACCTGACTGTTAAAAAACAAGTAGGAATATAACTGAGTAACAAGGACAACACTCTAGGGAAAAATATAAGAGATCCCCCCATATCAACTACCTGATACTAAGTGAATCTATCTGAACCTTATTTTAGTAATTTTGGCATCATCACTGTCATGCCATTACCTGTTTGATCCTTTAGCTAGTCACTTATTTCATGATCTTTACTGCTACTCTCTTCCAGAAGAGTAACTGAGGTAACCTATAGAGATACAAAAAAGAAAAATATAGAAATAAGATTAGGATAGTAGGAAAAATCAGAGTATATGATGTAAGATAAAGCCAAGTGTAAAATTAATTTAGCCCAAATAATCAATATAATTTCTCATGTAATCTATTTGAAATGGGCTACACATTTGCCTCTGAGCTTTCTAGGAATTAACCCAAAGATAGAAACATCGTCAGTTCCTTAATACACCATTCAAGAAATGAAAACAGGCACGGTAGATCATTGAAGACTGTTGAAATTTCTGTCCTAGGTTTTCATGTACAGGAAGAGCCCATGTAGCATAGGGACAGTGAGCCAAGGTACAAAAGTAGCCAATCAGTGCTCGCCATGTGCTACCAACATCCTTATAATAGATCTAAAGGCAGGTTCTCGGTGACTTTCTTAAATGCTTCAATGTGGCCTGCTAGCATAAGCCTAGATACTGCTCAAAATAATCCGGTTTACCTTTTTTCTGTGACCTGCATTATTCCAAGAACATCACTTGGATAAAGAAAGGGCAAAAGTACTTTAATTAGCAGTTCTTAAAGTGTGGTCGCCATACCAGCAGCCTCAGCATTACCTTGGAACTTACTAGAAATACAAATTCTTGGGTTCCATAGCCGACTTTCTGAATCAGAAACCCTGGGAGTGAGGCCCAGCAATTAATCAATTAAATTGCACATTGGATAAAGATAACAAGGTGAAGTTTAGAGTTGAAAAATGCAAATAAAGCATATTTATGCAACAAATATACCTTTTAGTGTTTCTGGAGTATGTACCGTAAAACGAATGACTTGGTCAAAGGAAACTGAATGAACAGAGGAAAGAATTCATGAGTTTAGATGGTGTTTTGGTTAAGAGTTGTTATTTTAGGAAATCTTAAGTACTTAGTAGAGAAGGTGAGGAATGGAGTGATAAAAAGGGTGAGGGGGGACGGATTAGGTTACTCATAACAAAAACATGTGCTCTCGGGGATAATTGGTTCTGCTTTCATATGCGACAAAAATATCCGACACTAAAATACGTGTTTTAAAGATTGTGTCTGCACAACCGTAGCAGAGTTGGTCATGACTGAAACATTGTAAAGAGTGCTTCAGGGGATAGGGTGTGTTGATTTGGGGTTCCGAATATTCAAAGGGATAAACCAGTCACAAGTTCAGATACCTTGCATTGCTCAAATACATACATATATATATGTGTGTATATATATGTATCATATATACAAATACATATAGTATATATTTAATTATATATGAATATATAGAGTTAAAAAATTCAAACATGAGTGCTGTGTACTGAACTGCATACCCCTAACATTTGTATGTTGAAGCCGTAGACCCCAAATATGATATTTAGAAATGAGGCCTTTGGGAGGTAACTAGGTTTAGATGAGGTCATGAAGTTAAGCCCCTCATGATAGGATGAGTGCCCTTGTAAGGAAAGACACAGAGATAACAAATATATTTGTTCTTTAAGCCAGGCAGTCTGTTGTATTTTGTTGTGGCATCCCTAGTTGACTAGCAATTAATTTGAAACAGCATGTGTTTAGTCCTTTAAACTTCAGAAGAAAATTTTCAGTTCTTTAGAGATTAATGACCTAATCTTCAAATGATTGGTTTCTGTTAATTTCATTAATTATTGGGAGCTCTGTTGCAGACAGTAAGGCGCACTAGATATTCTGCCAGGGCTTCTTCCCATTGTGGAATTACTAGACTTTGCATAAAATGTAACATTTAACTCCCAGGTCAGATTTAGCCCCGAGGCCACAGTTGCCAAACCCTACTGTGTAATATTGAAAACCAGTGGTCATACAGTGTATCCTTTTTGTAAAACTCAAAAGCAGACAAATCTAAGGAACATGTTTTGTTTTGATAAAACAATTTTTAAAAGAATAGAAAGATAAACACAAAATTCAGTACAGTACTTCTAGGGGAGGAAGAAGCATGGGAACATAGAAGTAGATGAAACAATCTTAGTAATATTCTAGTTCTTAAGTTGGGTGGTAGAATCATGGGAATCATGATTCATTTTATGTTTCATATTTTTTTATTTCCAGTTTTAAACAATTAAAAATGTCAGTGCCTCCCTAAATGATTTAATTTTATAAAAGTTAATTTAGTTTAGTTGTTCGGTCACTGGCTCTCCATGACATCATATTCTTCACTGAAAAACCAGTCATGAAGACGTTCAGGGGAAATAAATGAATACATTAATTCAGACAGACTTACATAGGCAGTTACAAATCTCTTTCACATGTATAAATATTGTATATATACATATTGCCATAAAATTTTTCAATTTGAAATACTGGATAAAGTAATCTATTTCCTGAAGTTTAAAACAGTTCATAAGATTATGTTTATGTGATTCAAAGACAAAGACTCAATGGCTATACTGTATAGCAGGAATAGTTATAACGTCTGTCAACCGTATGTATATATTTTCTGAATATACACATTACGCAAAGAAATTATAAAACCTCAAAACTATAGTTCACCTAAAATAAATATGGCATTGTATACAGGGTGTTGGCCTGGTGCTAAGTAATTATGGGAAGTAACGTGAATGTGATCCTTAAGTTATACAGGCTTATATCAGGTTTCTGCAAAAAACATATAAAATTCCTCTTTCTAAGGGTCTGCAGGGAAAACACAGAATATTAATTTCATGGAGTTCCATTTCAGTATTTCCGTAAGAATTATAAGTCTGGATAAGGCAGTCACTACCTACTAGCACTAATATAGTTGAAAACATTCCATGAATTGAATAAGAATATTTCCATCCAAAAAGTGCCAAATAACAGGTCATCTGAAGTGAATGGAGAAAGGTATAATTATAGGTGCATTTAATACCTGTAATGAATTCAACTTTGAAAGCTTTCCTTTGTTTATGTCATATACTTGTTATAAATAAAAATTTAAAAAGTGTAGCACAAAGAGAACATTAAAACTTCAAAGATTATATATATATACACATACACATACTGTATTTGTTATATTGTGATGACATACTATATTATTCAGTTAAACAAGATCTTGACTGCCAAGCAAAATATATTTGTTCAGTCTGAAACTATAGATTTTTCTTTTCTGTTCAAATTATTTAGATTTAAGCTAGCATTTATAACTATCAAAGCCTGATGGAAGATCGGACAAAGACTTAGAAAAAATACTCAAGTATTGTAAGTTAAAATATGAGTTTTTGGAGAAAAAAATTACCACTCTATAATAAATTGAAGTGATAAAAAGATTTCATGAAAAAAATGAAGTAATAATACTTTATGTTATTCGGATAAACTGAACGTATTTCATGAGCAATGTTTTAACTTTTTTTAAAAATTATAAAAATAAACTTTGGAGCAGTGTTGTAGATCCCGAAAGACAAATTTTTTAAAGTTTAGGTGTCAGTGATATTTAAGAGTTAGAATGAATAGCATGGTAGGTGTCTTTCAAGTTATGACAACAATCTCTGTAATACACCCTGAATTTTCAGCCATTTTAATGGGTTTGCTCATTAATGATTATGTTGGTCATTGCCAAGAATATTAAAATAAATAGACCACCACTCATTCAAAAGCAGATCTAGCAATTACATATTAAGTGTTTAGAATGTATTGGTCACAGAAGGTAAAAGATAAATCATATAATCTTGAGAATCCTATCATCTATTGGAAGAATATGTTATTAAAACTTAATTGGCTTTCACTGCATTAAGAAACACAAAACTATGGTTTCTATTATAAATACTTTATATTAAAATATTATTTCACCTTCTTCATAGCAAGATTTCATTTTCCTGACCTTTTCCATCCCAGATCACCAATTCGGTACTTTGTTTATCATACCTTGACCGATTTATACTGTTTTCTTTTCGTGGATATATTTATAGTATAGTTGTCTAACTATTTATGATATCCAATATTTTATTTAGAAAATTGATATGTGCTCAATGAAGAGGAGTTGGTAAACAGCAAAGTACACAGATGACATTAATGTCATCCAGATTTCCGCACAGGTAAAACGTTTTGTACTTACTTTTTAATATCTCCTGCTTTAAAATTAACATCATTTCATAGTTATTTCCCCATGTCATTGAACGTTTCTTTAAATGAGACTTGAATGACTGTATAGAATTCTACCTTATAGGATAATTACTTTTAATGAATTGGTTGAGCATTCATTTAGTTTTCAGTTCTCATTACTAGAAATAGCACTGTGATAAATAAATACCCTTGTAGTAAATCCATGATTATTTCCTTCAGAGAAATTCCAAAAATGAAGTTGTAGGTTCTTTAGCTGGATATTTTTAAAACTTATTTTGCTGTTGTTAACTTTCAACGTTAATCATTTCAAACTTACAGAAAAGTTTCAGGGATTATACAAAGAAACTCTGTGTTCTTTACCTAGATTTATCCATTTTGTCCTTTGTCCCATTGCTTTGTGCTCTGAATTCCCTCCCTCCCTCTCTCTCTTTACACACACACACAGAGCCATTTGAGAGTAAGTTGATAAAATCTTGCCCCTTTACCCTTAAATACTTCAGCTTGCTTTCCCTAAGAGCAGGAAGGCTCTGCTACATGACCACAATAAAATTACCAAGTGCAGGGAATTAACACTGGTACACTACTATTATTTATTACACAATCCGTGTTTAAATGTTATCAACTCATTGTCCTCATTGCCATTTTCATTATGGACAGTTTTACAGTTATTGATATTCACAACCAAAAAGACCTACTAATATTGCTTCTACTGAGGAAAATAGCATATAAGAATGTCTTAATAACATAAACATTAATATTCTTGTTCATCTTTCTAACCTGAAAATCACAATATAAATTTTGTTTTTCTTTAAGTTTTTATTTTTTAGACTACAAGTGAAGCTGATTTTGTTACGTGTATGTAACCATTTTTCTCTTTCCTCATTAATTACATGTTCGTATCTTTTGCTTATTCTTCTGTTGAGAACTTTGTCTCATTTGTCTCTGTTACTGATTTATAAATATTGTTTATTCTTTATATAACAGAAATCCTAACCTTTTGCCAGCAAATATTTTTCTCTAAGTCATTTATGGTGCTTGATAAATAGAAACTTTTCATTTTTATGCGGTGATATATAATCAATCTTCTAGTTATTTTTGCCCTTGGAATTGAGCTTGGCAAAACCTTCCCTCCCTAATATTATCTGAATATCATTCCAAATTGTCATCTAGTTATTTTGTAACCTTTTTACATTTACATTTAAGCATTAGAAAATATATTTTGGTATCTAATCTATATTTTCATAAATTTTAACCCATTAGTCTGTATTTTCCCGCTGATTTGGAATGCCAACTTTATATTATACTAATTCTATTAAACACTGACCAACATAAATGTATATCCAAATTCAATATTTTAGAAGAAACAGGAATCATAGATTTCTAAACTAGAAGAAAACTTAGAAATCATAGGATACAACCTGTTAATGGAGATTCATTAATGGAGATAAAAGAAAATATACATTTATCTGATGACTCAAAACTGATCACTTTTTTTTAAAGAAGGTTAAGGTTAGTTTTTGTTTTATTTCATCTTCGCCTTGATATTTTCAAGCTGGGACCTCACACGTAAGAATTTAGAAATACCTATGAACAATTGGAGAATATTTTAAATAATTAAAGCTAAAGCAGTAGAGGCAATTTTTATTTGCTTTTCCTTTTTATATTTCAAATAGGCCATGTAGAAATTAGCTTGTTTACTCATCTAAGTTCATTTTTACTTTCACTTAAAATTTTGATATTAAAGAGGGGAAGTTCTCTAGCATCCATTAGCAAGATACCAAATATTTGGACTGCAGCCTACTACCCATGTACCCTTTACATTACGTAAGATAGCATGTTCGTTGCCATACATACTTCTTAGAAATTAAATGAATTTTAGTGTAAAGCTATTTAACATAACTAGCAAATTTAGACTTGTTTAAGTGTCAGTAAAATAGTAAGTACCATATGCTCTGTGCCAAGCGGTTGAAATTGTTTTTGGAAGGATATGAAATTAATTGTTAAAAAAGAGAATTTAGTGACTTAAAGTACTTCACAATCAATGTTATCATTTAATGCATCTTTTGGCAATTATTAAACCCTAGGGAACAGCCTGAATATCCTTATCAAGTCTGGAAAGACACTAATGGGGAGGAGAATGGACTGACGCTTGCATTTACATGTGGGCATGAGCCCAGAGAAAAGTGAAGGAAAGAAACATAAAAACGCCCTGGGGCTCAGTGCCTGGGGCAGATACATTGTGCAGCCCCCAGAGTCTCCAACAGCACCATTTCCTTCATTAATCCAGTGTTTTATTCTTTTTCTTCCTTTCGTATTTTTGGTACTTTGCAATTTTAAGGATAGCTAGATTTTAAAAAATCCATCTGCATTACTTCTTAGGTTATTAACTCAAATCCATGATTAATAAAGTCACATTAATAAGGTCAAAAGTGTGAGGGAACATTTGGATTAGTTGAATTTGTAAATTATTAATGATAATAACAGAAGAAAATAATTATTAAGCACCTATTGCCAGACTCTGTTCTAAACATTTTACAACTTTACTTAGTCTTCCAAATCATCTTATGAGATATTTTCTAGTTTTGTCTCCACTTTACAGATGAGGAGACTGAGACAGGATGAAGTTCAATAACTATTTTGGTTTAATTTGATGGAAAACTGTCTGAAATATCTACTATCCTGACTTGGGAAATGCTGCTATTGAATATAATTGTACTTTTTAAATTGTCTCAATATCATAAATGCCTATATTACTTTCTTTAATACAAATGATAATTGTACTGGCAAAGGAGATTATTGGCAGGACTAAATTCAGGTATTTGTTATGCTTTGTTTCATTTTTGCTTTGTTTGTAGTTCTGATTTTCTAGTGGATATTTGATTGAAATCTCAGTCTAAAAAATTGATTAAAGGAGAAAAAAATTTAGATACTTGAATAATCTGAATAGTCATTTGCAAGTTAATCTAGATGAGTCAAACTTTGAAAGAGAGCAGGAAGATGGCCCATCGCCAGGAGGATGGAAGGGAAAAGTAGGAGTCCCAGTGCAACACGAGGGTGTCAGGTCGGGAGGTGAGAACATTTCCCAGTGAAAGGTTGAGACAAAGTGGTTTGTGCCAAAGAACACTTTCCTCTACATTCTATTTCTGCCATTAACCACACTCACGCCATCACCTCCTAAGCAGCAATATGAGATGCTCCTCCTTCAGAATCCAAGGATGTCTCCATAAAGCCCTGAAGAAGGGCTTTGGCTGATTGCTTAGCCAAAAATGTATGACTGTAAGAGTTCAAAACAGTCACTGCCCCGAGGTCAAATAACCTCAATTATCAGGTTTGCCAGTTGAACATAGTGTTTGATCCAGTGTTTTAATTTATTACTGCATTACACAGGTCATGTTGTTAAGTGTTCCAGTGAAAACCGTGGCATGGTTATTTCACTAGTACAATCACAAGGTTTGTGCCTTTAAGCAGTGTGTGTACCATGATTAAGCTAAGCAAGAATTGTAGTTTGAGACAAAGAAGGTTTTATACAAGCCAAATAGGAAACAGTTGACTGCGGTAAGGTTGAGAGGTCCCCGGAAAGTCTCCTCCTGTCTCCCACTGAAAGCCTGGTAAATCTCCTCTGGTTAAGGCTTCGCCTGTGCATGCTAAGAGGGAAGTAGTATGTTGGGGAAGTAGAAGAGGAGGAAAGAATTAGCATTAGCTGGGCACCTTCTACCAGCTAGGCCTAGGAGCTGCGACGCTCTCTATAAATCCTCATGTCGGCCTGCAAAGGAGGTGGTGTTATCTCTGCTTTGGAGGAGGAGACGGCATTTTGCAGTGACATTGAATAACTCGTACATTCCCACTGCTGTCAAGTGGTAGAGACAGGATTCAAATTCAGGTCTTGTATTCTGAGTTTATGGACACTTACATTATCTTTAGAGCCGTAGTTTAAATAATTTATCAACTACCTTTGCTGCCTGGCAAAACCCAGGAAAAATGGTCATGAACAGGACAGATATATTTTGGTCACTATGGGATAAAAAAGATATGAGAGGAGGTGAGAATGCACTGGCTTTGGTATTAAGTCTTCAGTCTTTCTTAGAAGAAGCTTTTATGACTTTCCCTCCTTAAAAGAAAATATTATATATATTTATGGTATATATGGTTGTATACTATAATATAGTATATATGCACACTATATAGTGTATATAAATATGTAGTATGTATAGTATGTATATAGTATATATAGTATAGTATGTAGTATATATAGTAACACACACATATACCAGTTACTTTGCTGTACACTTGAAACTAACAGTATTGTAAATCAACTACATGTCAATATAAAAATAAATAAAAAGAAAAATATTCTCATTTTATCTGGGATGTCAAGGCATTCCAATTCAACTTTGGTTTATATTAATATGCATATACTTTGGGGACACTATAGAAGTGAATAAAACTCCATAGAAATAAATTACTAACAATTTTATACATTATCCTATGTTTCTTTCTCCTTCCCCTTCTTCCTTTTTTTTTTTTTAACAGAAGTACATTTTCTTTCAAATTTGTCTCTGTTATAGGAACAAACTGAATAAAACTGTTGAAATGACTCTAGCCTTGTAATACTAGGAATGATGCCCACCAACATGTTCCATTCTATAAAGTAAGAAGACTGTAATATTTTATCCCCTTAATTACAAAATCCATTTAAACAGAACTCCCTGGGGAAGGGAAAATTTGAATCTTTACAGTGTACAATTATCTTCACCCAGTCAGTGCATAAAATAAACTACACTGCTCCTGGCTCTCAGTTCAAAATTTTTAAAAATGTTGTAAGAGATAAATACAGCATGTGAGCAAACACAGTTTGTTGCTGGATTGTTCGAAAATGTATTCACACAAACAGTTGTTGGGATAATTATTAATGCTCAAAATATTTGAAGTTGCAGTGACTCTGCATTTGAAGTCTAGTATGTGTCATTTGTTTTATTCATGATAAACAGACCATTTAGTTGGAAAAATCCCATCTGCTTAGATATATCTCTTATTATTTATGAGAACCATGTTTAGGAATGCAGGCGGCACATGTGCATAATTAATCCTGAAGAGAATTAGACATTGTTTGATTCACAGCTGAATGCAATTAGCATTAGGAAGTTTACATATGTTGGCAATAACACAGATTAGCAACTAAAGTGCTTGTTAAAAAATTTAACCTGAGGCTGCTGGAGCAGACCTCTCTTAATGATGCTTTAAATGTTGTTGATGAAGTAATAATCAATTTTGTTTTATAAATAGTAAATCAAGAATTTAGGTCTAATTAGCAGTGCTACAGATCACTTCACTTACATATCAGATGTATGCTATGAACTTTCTCAGAGTGTTGTGTGCAAACAGTTGAGATGGGGGAGCCATGATCCTTTCTGGAAAGAATAAACCATTCTCCATCTAGAGAAAAGTGAGGTGTCCACCTTTTGGAAGGACTTCTATGGAGATGTTTAGCATGAGAGCTCTGGCTTTGTCTCTCTGCTGCTTTTAATTGCAGGAGAGAGAAACAATGCCCTTTCTTTCACAAGCAAGCAGAGCCCTTAGCCAGCTTTACCGACTGTGAAACAGAGTCATCTAATGGGGAGGGAGGAGAGGATGAAAATGATGACAGTGAAGCTGAAAGTAAAATTGAGCTGTAATTGTTTGCATTTCAACTTTGAGAAGTTCACCATTAATTAAACCGTTTCTGCACCACTCACCACCAGACTGGCAAGAAGGAGGCAAGGCTGCCTAGGAGGCAGCCCTGGAACCTTCAGGAAAGCAAGCTAGGCCTCTTAGGAGGGAGGGAGCATCACCCACGCAAAGTCTGCAGAGTCCCCAGAAGGCAGGCAGCCGCCGCCACGTGATGTTTTTCACCTGGCCCTTAGTTACAGTTTTTACTCTTCCTGTGCCACGTTAGAAATTAATATTATACATTTTTCAGGATGAATCGGCATACAGACATAATTTATTTAGGAAACATTCACCCTATTTCAAGGAGTCTGCTTCATGTTTCTTTTTTCACATTACAACATCTCTGCAATGTAGGTGCCTCTCACAGTTGTGACCACCCTAGAGTTCATTGGCAACTTTCTTTTTCCCTTAGTACCTAAAATAATGCTAATAGCTAATAGCATCTTAGATTCAAGTAACTGTGGGACTGAATGTCTGTCCTGTGCTAGGTGCTGTGGTGGGATGAGATGAGATGAATGAGATGTAACATAAGGCAAGAAGGAGTATGACAAAGGGATGTTCAAAGAAGATACTTGAGATGGAACTTGCAGAATGGTAACTTCCTTTACTTAGTGGCTCAGTGAGTATTTGAACATGAAGTCTTGTAACAGGTCACACACTGACACCCATCATCACTACAGGGATTCTTTAAGCAACACCAGTGGATGAATCTAGAATGTAAGCTCTGTAGGGGCAGGGAGTTTTTTCTCTTTGTTGACTATAGCATTCCTACCACTGAGAACAGTGCTTGGCACATGGAGTCGCTCAATAATTACTTGTTCAATGAAGAAGAAACCGAGCCAGGAGTTGGCTTTACCCTGTGAGCAAAGATGGTTTTTACTTTTGTGAATGGCTGAAAACCAAAACCAAAGAAAGAATAATATTTCATGACATACTAAAATTACAGGAAATTCAGCTTCTAGTGCATACAAATAAAGTTTTATTGGCGCACATCCGCATTCATTCACATTTCGTCTATGACAGTTTTCTCACTACAAAGGCAGAGTTGAGTTGTTGTAACAGTGACCTTATGGCCTACAAAGCCTAAAATATCTACAATTAACAGAACAGTAAGGTATTGGCATTTACAGAAAAACTTTGCTAGGCTACTGCTGTCAGAGAGAGAAGCTATCAGGAGATGAAGTCTAGTCCAGTAGTTCTCTGCCCTCCCAGCTCCTGGAATTACCTTCTGCTCCTCATCCCACAGGTTAGGAAGCTTGAGCACCATCACTGATGACATACTTGATGACAGGGAAGCGGAAATCCATTCCGAGCCCCTTCACACACATACTACAGTCGGTCTTTTACCCTCATAAAATTAACTTAATTCTGGCTCTCCAGGTAGAAATTCATAAGCTAAATTGTATGTTTAAAACTTAATGATAATACCTCCTGGTACATGATCAAATTTGGTACAACTTAAATCCATTTGGCTTCTCTCCAAGAAGGCCCATTACAGAAAGAAGTACCAGCTGAATTTCATTATCAAAATACTTTGTGTTCTGTGGTCCTAAGACATGAACCTGGAGGTGTTATGCTTTTAATTAAAGATCATCAGTTCTGAAGGTCCTCTCTTCATTTATATCTGCTATGTGCTTTCACTTGTCCACTAGGAGTACAATGACCACAAAAGAATCCCAAAGCGTGGACAGACAGGCAAGGAGCCAACGCAGTCTGAGGTATCTGAGATGAGGGCAATATTGCAAGTGAATCAGCGGTTCAAACGGGGTTCCCTGAACCTTGGCCCTTCACTAACAGTACAATAGAAAGCAGCCTTTAGAGGGGAGGAGTATAGGCACAGATTGGGAAATCACTCATATTCATTGTAATGCTCTGAGCACTCTTCCCCCTCACCTCCCAACAGCACAACCAGCTAAAGGCTGGAGCTAATTCTTCTGTATGCAAACAGAGACACAAGCTAGCTCATGATGAAAGGCATGCAAATCTCTAAGCACCATCAACCAGCACCATCAACCAGTACCACTTATTACCCACCAATATTTTAGTATAAATTAGTAAGATCAGAACTCTCTAAGAACATAGAGCCTAGGAAAGAAACAGGCTTACAAAAATTTGTTTTGAAAAGCTAGATAAAAGTTTATAGCATGGGGTGCCATCAAAAGGCCAAATCTATATTCATTTGTTCGGAAGATGTTGAGTAGCCAAGAGGTACCTAGAAAGAGATGCTAAAACTGGGAGGAGGATTGATTGTTACAGAGACTACTAAGTCCCCTGTATACATTCTTTAGTTACATACACACACAGAGTTTTAGCAGGGAATGTGTCAACCTGCTAGATACTTTCCTGCCTTCCCTGTAGTTAGGCCCACGTGTCTAGATTCTGAACAATGAATAGTGAGCGGAGTTAATTGCAACGTCTATGTCATACCCTTTAAAGGCAGCTTTTTACTTTCCACTGTGTCTCTTTTCTCCTTCCTGCAAGCAAGAATGAGGGCCTGGTGCTGGTAATCTATGTCTGCTAGGGCTGCCACAACAAAATACCATGGGCTGGATGCCTTAAACAACAGAAATACAGTTCTGGAAGCTAGAAGTTAAAGATCAAGGTGTAGTCGGGGTTGGCTTGTGATGAGGCTTCTCCTCCTGGCTTGTGTATGGCTGCCCTCTCTCTGGGTCCTCACATGGTCCTTCCTCTGTGCAGAGAGAGAGAGAATGAGATCTCATTTCATTTAACCTTTATTCTCTCCTTATAGGCCCAGTTTCCAAAGACAGTCTCATCAGGGCTTAGAGCTTCAAAATGTGGATTTGGGGAGGGATAAGTCAGTCCATAGCAGCCAGCTTTCATGAAATCCTCTAGGCAATGGTGGACAACACCTGGGTCCTGGCTGACTTCTTAACATAGATGTGTGTAAGCCCTTTGGATGGCCTACCCCTGGTAGGACAGTTCTGTTTCAGCCCCTGGGTTTCTAGATGTGTTTGTTACAGCCACTGTATCCTAACAGAGTGGGAAAGAAGAGAGCCCAAAGGAATTTGTTCTTACGTTACAGCTTTGCTTGGAGAAAAATCAGAACAGGTCATCCATCCTTTTACCTGAATTTCTTTTTGAATGTGCTTTGACTTACTTCATTTAATACGAATCTAATTATATATAAATAGTCAAATGCGTAGCAATCACAGTCTCATCTTTCATATAACAACTCCATATCTAATCTGTTGCAGTGGGATGAGTTTTGGTCCTAATTTGTGATAGATGTGAGGCTAACAAAGGTATAAATTCAGCTATTGGCTTAATTATATTTCTTGCCAAGTTCATGTTGCCAACTTGAAAGACAATGCTCAATTTTTTAAAGGAGATACACCTATAAAAATAGTTATTTGTGATGAAACTAAAGAACTTCACGAAAACTCCTTGTTTAGAATACTTAGAAAAGAGGGGAATTATTGGGTTTCTTTTTGAAATAATAGAATGTTCTAGAAGTCGATTATGGTGATGGTCGTGCAACTCTGTAAACGTACTAAAAACTTCTGAACTGTACACTTTAATGGAGTGAATTATGTGTATGTATATGGAAAAACTAGTGAAAAACTCTACAGTTTTAGAATTGTGTTTCAGGGAAAATAATGTGTGAGGGGCACTAAGGCAAGTCGTCCTTTGCTCTGGTATCCAGCTATCCTGGATACCATGTGTTTGGAAGAGGGGATACTGAAGGAGCCCTCTGGTGTAGATGGAAGTGAGACTGAAAGCTAACGTTTCCCTACAGAAGACACTAGGTTAAACAGGTGATCTCAAGAAGGCGAGCGATACATGGTGATGGGGCTCTCTGAACCTACATAATCTATGTGCTTCCCTCAGAGGGTCCCTCACACACACACATGCACATCTTGTTTCCCTAGATTTTTTTTTTTCAGATTATAAATCCTTTATTTTTTAATTGAAGTCTAGTTGATTTCCAATGTTATGTTAGTTTCAGGTGTACCTAGGTTTTTTCTTGTATTATTAAAAATAGAGATGAATATTAATGACATACTTTTATCAAACCAGTTGAATAAATCAGTCCCTTTTACAATTTATTCTGAATTTGATGCATCTGAATAAATGAAAGTCTTTATGGTCTTTGTTGGGGGAATCTTAGGGTTCAAAACCGCCGTTTAGTTGTAGGGATTGTTGAGATGAGACTCATGTCTTTTTAACCTAAGTATCTAGTTTGCCTTAACCTGTGCATTCATTCCTTTTTATAGAGTGTTAGTGAAAGTCAGGGTTAGAGCATCTTAAAAAGTTTCATAATTTCCACGTTTCACTTTAAGCTTAATTCCTCCTCTTATGTCTTTAGATCTGGAGAACAGCGGGTCATTATTTTTCTATATTTTTCTTGAACTGTGGATACTGCTAGACCTTTCTCTTGGCTAAGTAATCCTGTTCCTTTGCTTAAACTTTCCTTTATAGCTCCTACTTCTCAACCCTTTAACAACTCTCACTGAGGTCCTCAGTTGATACAAATAGTCATTTTCACTTTTTTTTCCCCACGTGGTTATTTGAAATAGTCTTTCTAAGAAAAAAATTAACATAGCTTTAAATGGTTTGACACTATGCACATTACAAGGTCTAAAGAAATACACTCCCAATTCAAAAAGACTAGTGATTACTTTTGAAAACTTAGGCTAAACTAAGTAGCTCCAGAAAAATGGGATAAAATAAAACATGGAGATTTTATTTGTCAGAAGAAAAAGATTGGCCATGATAATTACAATTTGGCAAGTCTATTGTGAGGTCCCTGGGGTGGGAAAAAATAAAAACCCTCTAGCCTATATGGGATAATAGAAGCAGAGCAATAAGCAGCAGGGATATTATAGGGAGAAAAAGTCACTAAAAAAACTAAAGTCCTCTTTTCTTTAACAAAATTACAAAATTAGTAGGTGAAGGGAAAGTATTTAGTTTAATGCACCTGGTCAGTCATAAAGCTTTCAATAAAGTTTTACCTCAAAATGCAATTCCAATTATCTTATGAAAAAAGAGGAATAACTTTTGAGACAACTAAACCTTTTCCCTAGTAAAGTGCCTACCAAAGCTTTTGTAGCCTAACATATAGCAAGGAAATATGAAAAGTGGGCTTGCTGCAGTGTTGAGAGAACAGGGGGATATGCGTGGCATACCCCCAGGCTACTTCCCCCTACCGACCTTCCCTTAGAAGACCAGGGCTTTAGTCTCTGGGGAACAAAAAAGCACCAGAAATGTTAGAGTCCAGGACATGAGGCAGTTTGGAGGGTAGAGATAAGGCAGGGGTGCACACGATGCAAGGTAAGCCACTCCGGCTCCCCCCACCCCCATGTCCTGCCTGCAGCCAGCCTTCCACCCACATGCCCCCTCCCACCCACCCCCAAATGTACAGACCATTCTTCTCTGGAGGAAATAAAGAAATTCCCAGAGGGGAAAAATAAGACAAACACTATAGGAGAGGAAAAAAAAATAGAACATAAACTTAAGAGATACAAAATACAGAATTAAAGACATATTTTGGGAGCATTTATTTTAATAAATTTATTTTGAAAACTACCTCATACCAAATATAAATGAAAAATAGTTACATAGAAAAAGAAGCAAGGGAATAACAATTCAGTATTAATTCCAGGAAAAAATAAAAAGCTTTATTAGAAAAGAATTATAATCATAATTCATTTTTTGGCCTCAAAGTGAAAAATATATATGTAACAGTAGTTATATAAATACTGACTGTTACCTTAACCAGAAAATTATAATGTAACTGGGAGAGATCATAAGAGAGAGGTAAATTCTCTACTTCCAAAACAATATACTATTTCTGTAACTATTAAGAAAGGGATATATACTAGATTTGGAGGTAGGTATAAATATGTGTGTGTATGTATGTATCATAGATACATTCTGATACTCATATGTATATGATATATATGTAGAATATGTAGAATATATGTCTGTTTCAGAAGAATTACCTTAAAGGCACTGAAAGTGGTTGTCTTTACAGAGCTGAATAACTAAGGGTCATAGTAAGGACTGTTGGCTTGTGGGTTGTAAGCCTTTTAGCATGACATGCATTTATTATTTTCAGCAAGTTGAACACAATTTAAATCATAAATACTAATAAGAAAAAGTAGGTTGAGAAGACTGTACTGAGTTCATTCCAATTCAGTCAAGCTAACTGGTTAGGTTAAACAGTTACCTTTACGTTTTGACTGGTTGGCGTTTGTTTTGTTTTGTCTTTTAGTCTCTGGAAACCAGCCATTATGTAGAACCCCTTGGACAAATTCAGACTTACCTGCAGTTACAATAGGCACATAGATTAGGTCACAGTTGGTCAAGGGCTCTATATAAATATGATGTCATGTTATTCATTTATATGCACCAAATTTTATATGTTTAACTTGGTTTCCTCAAGTGGTTCTGTTTGGCATATGAAGGCTTACAAATCTCACTTAAAAAAATAAAACCACATCAAATCCCTGAAGGTATGAGAGGGGTATATTGTTCATCTGAAACTTTACATCTTTATATTTTAGGGCTTCATTTCTCTACCCAAGTCTGTCTTCTTCAAATTTTCTTCCTCGTTTTTGATTTCTGTTCCTTTTTACCCACATGGTGACTTTAAATTTCTCCCAGGCTCTCGCTCTTTAGGACCTCATGGAGCAAATGAGGGCAATTAGGGCTAAAAGATACTAAGCCAAAAGAAACTTCAAGAAATGCTGCAAAGCACCAGTCACCACAAACTCTGAAAGGCACTGCTGACTCTAGTCCTCATGAAGATGAACTTCCCAGTCTGAGCCGAATATGGACCAAGACTCTTAGGCATTCAGTACGGGCTTGATGTCTGCAGGAGTTTAAATGGAAAAAAAAAAAAAAAAGTAAACAGTCACTCAACTTTGGTCAAAAATGAGAATTTTCACTAAGAATTGTATGATATAGTACAAAATCTAAGTACACACAGTTGCCTGGTCTAGTCACAAAAACCAACAGAGAGAAACATCAAACTGGTTATTTGGCAAGTGGCATAAAATCATAACCAAAAAAAAAGTTTTGCTCAGTTCTTTTACTTTACAGTTTTGTTGCATTCTCAGTTGAAACATTGTAAAAATAAACTGCTTCACCTCAGCTTTTGGAAATACCTGTTTCCATGTTATTTTTGATGACTTAAAAGGGAGCTTACCATTCTGAATTTCACTGTGACCGACATGTTTGTACCAGGACGGTACTCTTTTATTTCAGGAAGCAGCCAAGAGCAATTAAGGAAGACTGTATTCATCCCAGCAGAATACACCCTGTTAAACTAATTGGAACATTACACACTACGATCTCGGCAAAATGTACCAACTATGAAGAGATGTCGCCGTCTTAATAATCCTGTGATGGCCATAGAAGGACAAACAGTTGTTGTTGACAAGTGTTTGATCTTCTTAAGTCTGCCACTGTGACAAACTACAAACTATATTTTATCCTCTACTTCTGTGATCCTTCACCCAGATAAGAACCAACACCTGGCATCTTTTCAAATTTTCTTTTTTTTTTTTTTCCTTTTACATCAGTGGCAAAAGTTAAAAAGGTAACATGAAAAGAAAGATGAAACAGGAATACCGTTCAAATTGAAGGACTGTAGTTTCAAGTTTCAATCCTGTATCAAAACATCTCCGCCTTCTCTTCTTTTCCAGTCATCACAAATGATGAGTATAAAGAGATACACAAACATCAGTACAATGCTGTGTGTGTACTGCAATCCAAAAATCACAGCTACAAAATTATACCTGACATATCAAAAACCGACAGTCACATCCTCAGGATTTCCTCTTCTCGTTCCCATGGACCTTCTTGATTAATAAATCTGACACATAAAAAGCATCTATGTGACTAAAGTGCCAGTTACTGGAAAGACCGTTTTGATCTATTTCTCAACTTTTAGAAGAAATATTCTCTTTTTCATGAATACAGGATCCGCTCGCTCACTGCCAGCTTTCAAATGACCACCTCTTGAAGTTTAATTTTAAGTTTTAAATAAATATTGTATGCATGCAGAATAATTACGATGCTCCAGAGAGATACTGTATAATGACATTGATTCTTTTTTATCTGAAAATGCCAAGCCCTTAAGGCAGCAAAGTCTGCGTTTGCCACAGATGTGGGAAGGTTCATTCCCTGTGTTAAATTTCAGAAGGGGCATGTGTGGCACTTTCATTAAAATGCTAGTGGTATTTCCTGAGTAAACTTCAATTTTCATGAGTTTAAAACTTCTTTCCATAAGACTCATTGGGGCTAAGCTACAGAAAGGAACTCACTGGCCTTCAAATGAATGTTTTACATATATTTTTTTTAAGTGAACAAAACGTTTCTTCATTCTGAAAATGAATAAGTCTAGTAAAATTTAGTTTGGAAATATACGAAAGTCCTCTTTACCGTCATCCATAGTGTTGCATAGTATTTTACAAATGTCACTTGTATATTGCTCTTTGAAACATTTGTTAGGCTCATGTCTATATTTCACATCACAGTCCCCTACCAAACTCCACAGATGATATTGTGTATCTTTTTCACATATTTAGAAGCATGATAAAAATAAGGCAAGGATCAGAGATAGACATCAGCATTATGTCTTATCTTCCATATTCTCTGTGGGGATTCCTTGAAAAATTGTATTGTATTTAAATATAACCACACTCACGACATAGCAGCTATAGACATATATTAGGAAAGGATCATCCTATATTAAGAACATATCCAGATTCAAGAACCTGTTTAAATAGTTGGTTCATCAAAGTATTTTGGTAAAATCGGACCAAAAAAACTTAGTCAAAAATATTGTCAATATTTTAGCAGTCAAATGTTATTTGACATAATTTTCTCAGATGTTATTTTTGATCAGTAGCAGATACCTTCCAACACATCAACAAGTCTCAGTGCTCTACTTTCAATACATTTCTTAAATCTGACTCTTGGCCGTCAACTCCAAGACTACCATCCTGGCTCAGCCTTGACCGTCTGTCACCTGGACGACTACTGTGGCCTCCAGACGGGCTCCCTGCTTCCACACTTGTTCCTGGTACGACTACAAGCATAGTTCTGCATGGCAGCCAAAGTTCATTTTTTAAAAACAGAAACCAGATAGATTCACTCTCTACTCACAGCCCTCCAATTGCTCCAGATTATTCTTAGACTAGAATAAAACCCATATTGCTTTCTGCCTCCTCTAAACCTCTACACCGGCCAACCCAGCATGTTCTCTGACTTCGTATCCCACCGTCTCTCTTTCCTTCACTCTGCTCTAGTCAAGGCTGACTTTATTTCCTTCAAAGAGGAAAGCTGTTTGCCTCAAAATCTTTGAACTTGCTGATCCTTCTGACTTGAATATTTCTCAGCCGTATTTTTTCATCACTCCCTCCTTCCTTCACCAACGAAGAATTCTTCACTGAACACCCTTTCAAAAGACCATTCTTCTCACTGTTTCTTTGTCCTGCTTTCTTTTTCTTCATTGTGTTTATTACTCTCCAGAATGAAGTTAAATATTTATCTGTGTATGTATTTGCAGTGAATCTTGACCACTGTGAGCTCCATGAGGCCAGAGACCTTCTCTGTCTTCTTTGCTATTTTCCCAACACCTAAAATAGTACCTGCCAATGAAAAGAAAGGAACAGATATGTGAATGAATGCAGAGGAAGTAAATGACTGATCCTTGATTGGATATAGTTTTATTCCCAGACATGTTAGGCTGGTTTGTATATGAACACTTAGTTACAGAATCGTTTGTCCGTGCGCATGAGCGCTGGCATACATCATCTCAGACTTTTGATCACCACGTTTGTCATTCTCTGCTCCATCCGTGAAACTTGCCACAGGTGCTTCTTTCAACTTCCTCTATAGGGGCATAATTTATATGTTCGAAATACTGCAGTCTAACAGATACACATGTATATGAATCAGACATCTCAAAGCATGGACGTGATGTAACTAATGCAAAAATTCTTATTCTGCCCTTTTCCTCTGAACACCACAATTATATATGCAACTGATGCACAAGCTCTTTTCATGTCTATCTTGGAGGCACACCAATTTCAGAAGTCCAAAAGTGAACTCATTATTTCTTCCTTTCTTTCCCTGTAGATCTTACTTTAGTAAAAGACACCACGACCTAACAAGTCACCAAGTCAGAAACAAAGGGATCACCCTATAATCCACCTCCATCCCTCTCCCCACCCCCAACCCCAAGTCACTGTTTCTTCTAGAGCATCTGTCATTCTCTTGTGCTCCCCTGCTGCTGTCTTAACTGAGGACCTCATCCTCTGGGCGATTGTAGCTTTCTGTTAACTGTCCCTTCTTCTTGAACTCTGATTCTCTTCCGATACTCACTGATATTTATTGTAAACAGGGCGGTCAATGTCTGTGTTTACCATCTATAAACATGGTGGTCTTTTAAAGGTGTAAAACAGATGGTATTAGTCACCTGGTTTGAACTCTTCAGGCCATTCCCAGGGCCCAGAAGTCCCAAATATTCAGCTTGGCTTTAAAGGCCTCGGCTTTCCTCATCCTCCCACACTGTGCACTTCGAGATGGACAATGCAGGGTCTTCTGTAGTCACTGTTCTTTCACACCCCATGATGTGCACATGTTCTGCTTCCTTCCTGGAATAATGACCCACTTTTTACAGCTATAAATTATCACTCATGCTTTAGGGAACCCTTTAAGGATTTCCCCTCTTTGAAGAGTATTTCTATGTTTCTCACAATCTCTCTCATCTACCTCCTGTCCCATAGAACCGAGTACTCTTCTTTTGTACCTATTATAATAATAGTTCCTATTACACTGAATTACAATTACATAATTTTCCTACCTCTCTGAACCGTCTATGAGCAACTTGTAGCTAGGTAGCTTATTTTACTATTATAATGTCTAGTACAAAACATATGTTGAGTAAACATTTGCTGGATTAATGAATAAACGAATGAAAGTATATTCTCTTTTCATGTACTTTAGAGAGTTGGAATTTGGGGCAACTGATTAAAAAATATACACTTTTAAAAGCATTAACAAATCAAATGTATAGAAAATCAAAACTGTTTTATTTCTTTTAAAGATAAACCCACTATTGTCACTCATATTCAGGCATTCTGTTTGTATTTTTTTCTTTGAACATCATTTTCTTTCTAATTTATTCTGTATCCATTTAGTTAATGCTGATTATAATTAATTGTTTTGATCTCCATGTAGATGTCACATGGACTTTTATAGACATTCCATTATAATTAAACATACATTAATGGACATTTACAGCATGACACTGTTTCTTAATAACGCTTAAATCTGTGGTCTACTGCTGGTGAAATGACCCAATAATATATCAGAACAGTAGTTTGTAATTTTGATAGAGAACACACTTGGCTTTTGAGTTTTTAAATCAAGGCCCTTTTCCAGTTGGTTGAGTACCAAATGCATCACACAGATTCTCTATGTATAAGAGTATTATCCATTGTCATGGGCAGATTTTAGTGTAGTGCTAAGGACAGCTGAACTAGATTAAATCTGTAGTTATTACCCAGGCATATATTTTAAAAAATATGTTAAACTGCTGCTGGAAAACTTAAAGTGATAATTAAAAATAAGTTTTAATCCCTGTCAAAGAAATTTCATTTCTAACTTGACCTTTTTTTCCTGTCTTTAAAAAAATTCATCTTCTTGCTATCATTAAAAAGACCTACTTCTATTTGTTCAAAAATTACTCTTAAGTTCTATCTCAAGATTTTCCATTGATGTCTTCAATTGGCCTAAATTCCTGTAGAGGTGTTTCACATTTCACATTTAGCCACAAAGACTTCACTCGTGTCTGTTTTATGTTTTGGGGGACCTGCTTAAGGTTTCTATGGGGAAAGGAGAGGGGGAAACCTGCAACTAAATAAAGTTTTCAAACCATTACTCTACATGTTCTTAATCATTTCACAAAATTTTGGAGGAGTGTATTGGATTGTTGTGAATATGCATTTCATATAATAAAGTCATCTTTCATTTGGTAAAGATTTTTGTTATCTTTCATTTCAGACAGTTTGGTAAATACGGTCATCAGTTTTAGAGAATCCACATAAACACAGGGCTTGTTGGAGTCCAAATGCACTCCCTCCCTTCTTTTGGAAAAAGCAAGTTCTGTAACCTGTTTTCTTTGATTGCTAGATAGATGAGTTTCAATGTAAAGGAGATTCTTGGAGAATAAGAAGAGAGCACAGTTACTGATTACATCCAACTTCCAATTTCAGGGAAAAAACACAAACCTTATACTTGTCAGTAAAATCTGTTTCTAGAAAAGTAAAACCTCATTTGTGTCACAGGACAAAGACTTTTTATTATTGTTGTTTTGTATATATAATTTTTTATTGAAGTATAGTCAGTTCACAATGTGTCATTTCTGGTGTACAGCATAATGTTTTGGTCATACATGAACATACATATATTCATTTTCATATTCTTTTTCACCATAAGTTATTGTGTGATATCAAATACAGTTCTCTGTGCTATACAGTATAAACTTGTTGTTTATCTATTTTATATAAGTATCTGTAAATCTTAAACTCCCAATTTATCCCCTCCCACCTCCTTTCTGCCCTGGTAACCGTAAGTTTGTTTTCTATGTCTATGAGTCTGTTCTGTTTTGTAAATAAGTTCATTTGTCTTTTTTTTTTTTTTTTTTTTAGATTCCACACATAAGTGATATCATATGGTATTTTTCTTCCTCTTTCTGGCTTACTTCACTAGAATGATAATCTCTATGTCCATCCATGTTGCTGCAAATGGCATTATTTTATTAATTTTTATGGCTGAGTAATATTCCATTGTGTTAATATACCATAGCTTCTTTATCCAGTCATCTATTGATGGACATTTAGGTTGTTTCCATGTCTTGGCTGTTGTAAATAGTGATGCTATGAACATTGGGGTGCATGTGTATTTCTGAATTAAGGTTACCTCTGGATGTATGCCCAGGAGTGGGATTGCTGGATCATATGGTAAGTCTATTTTTAATCCTTTGAAGAATCTCCGTACTATTTTTCATAATGGTTGCACCAAACTACACTCCCAACAGTGTAGGAGGGTCCCCTTTTCTCCACAGCCTCTCCAGCATTGATCGTTTGTGGACTTCTGAATGATGGCCATTCTGATGTGAGGTGATACCTCATTGTAGTTTTGATTTGCATTTCTCTGATAATTAGCAATGTTGAGCATTTCTTTCATGTGCCCGTTGGCCATTTGTATGTCTTCATTGGAGAATTGTTTGTTTAGATCTTCTGCCCATTTTTGGATTGGGTTTGTTTTTTGTTATTAAGTTGTATGAGCTGTTTATATATTCTGGAAATTAAGCCTTTGCCAGCTGCATCATTTGCAAATATTTTCTCCCATTCTGTAGGTTGTCTTTTTGTTTTGCTTGTGGTTTCCTTTTGCTTTGCAAAAGCTTATAAGTTTAATTAGGTCCAGTTTATTTTGCTTTCCTTTCTATTACCTAGGTAGACTGCCCTAGGAGAACATTGCAAGGATTTATGTCAGATGATGTTTTGCCTATGTTTTCTTCTGAGAGATTTATCATATCTTGTCTTATGTTGAAATCTTTAAGCCATGTTGAGTTTATTTTTGTGTATGATATGAGGGATTCTTCTAACTTCACTGATTTACATGCAGTTGTCCAGTTTTCCCAATACCATTTGCTGAAGAGATTGTCTTTACTCCATTGTATGTTCTTGTCACTTTTGTCAAAGATTAATTGACCAAAAGTTTGTGGGTTTATTTCTGGGCTCTCTATTCTGTTCCAGTGATCCATATGTCTGTTTTTATGCCAATACCATGCTGTTTTGATTACTGTAGCTCTGTAGTATTGCAAAGATGTTTGTTTTTGTTTCTTTTACGTCATCCCCCCAGGGACTGATTCACATTGACTGATGGGATATTGCTGTGAGAGGAGCAGGGGTGCCTTTTGACAGAATCATCCTGGAAATGATATGATCTGTGACACATCCCACCTTCTCTGGTCTAGAATCCTCCCATACTCTATTGACCAATTAGCTTCAGGGGTCTCCACTGATGATACTGAATCTAAAATTTAGGAAGACTTTTTATATATAAATAAAAATATAGTAAATATAAATTATATATATAAAATTTGCCTTTCTACCTATTTATTATATCTCTATATATTGATTATACAAAGGAAAAACATACTTATTCCAGTTTTCAGGGGATCTGTCTGCCTATACCTAGGGGAGTGGTGCATGGTAGAAAGAGTAGGGATTCTGAAGTTAAACATACATATCATTACGTATATATGTCTTCCTCCTGCGGTGTGACTTTGGACAATTCATCTAACTTCCCTGAGTGTTAGTTTCCTCATCCATGAGAAGTGGACAGTAAAGCATTTTTGGGAGCACTAAATTGGTTAATCTGTTTTACAGTTCAAGTATGAGTTAGTTGCTGATTAAGTTTGTGCAGTCATTGTGGTGGTGGTTAGTAGTGGTGATGCCAAATGATAGCAGAGAGGGATTGTCTCCCTGGAGCATGGAGAGAAAACATACAGATGTTTGCATTTGTTAATCCAAGTATTAAGCACATGATTATGTCGGAAGGAGAAAATCATACAGTTTCAGGATGAGCTTTAGTATCATAATATCCTCCACTATTTCTTTCTGAATGTAGGATGCTCAAATTATAGATTTATTTCTTTAAAATAGAACCAATAAATGGCTACAAGTAAAAATTTACTAGCTTTTCCCAAAGGAAAAGGCCAACTAAAAAATATCTGGCATGCTTGATTCAATATATAGTCTAATTTTCCACAAACTTGGAGAAAAACCTTCAAAAATTTATTTAATTTATCTAAGTCTTGTTGAGACTGGAATGTTGTCAGGGTCTTACTCCCAGGTGCCTAGAGGGACTTTTCTGAAACTGCAAAGATAGGATATTTATATTTATAATGATACGTGTGAATCTCCAGTATTTTTTTTTATTTTGTGCTCAGTCTCTAGTTGATTTACAGAGCTTAGTTTCTAAAATAAAATTGCCCACAGAAATGCTTACTGATAAGCAAGAGCATTTGAGGATAAATATAGAAATCAGCCATCAACTAGAGGTTGTGCTTAGTTTTTGACTGGTCTTTCCAGTTTCAGTGAATTCTCTCTTCTCAGGTGTCCAGGGCACACATCAAAGTGCCTGTCACAAATACTTTCTCTACTAGCTCTATTCAGTATTCTATTTTCTAACCACCTATGCCATCTCCCCATCTCTATCACAACAATATTCTCCAAAGGCTAATTTTTTCATGGATTGTGTTTGCTACTAAGAATAACTAACTAAAATCTGGGTTAATTTATGTGATCCCCTTCCCAATGAATGCAGTTAATGGTGATGAATCTCCATCCGGAAATGGCCAGTGTTTCCAGTTTTTGTTTCCATTAAAGACTCATTGGGAAAATAATTTAGAGCAAGCCAAAAATTTGAGAAGTCAAATCTTTAATTATAGCAAAGCCACCATCCAGTAGATTCAGTCAGTTCTTTAAAAGACACAAGTGATGGTTTTTTCCCCCATGATTCCCAGAGGACACTCTGTTGTAGAAAAATCATAGGGCTATCTATTTCTCTTGCCTAATTCTCACCTTAAATACAACCAGTGGTCTATGAAAGTGTTGGCTGGAAAACGGATGAGCAGACAAATATTGAAGCCATGACAAGGAGACATAAGTTTATATTTGGGGTATGTCTTCAAGGATCATTTAAGTACATGTAATATTTGAAGGCTTTATGAGGGACTAAATGATTTATAACTTGATGCTTTCTCCATATGGACATACAACCTTAAAAACACTCATCCTTAAAAATTGCCACTTATTCTTTAGAGGAGCCCTAGTTATCCCTGTCAAGTCATGAAAAGAATCAAAGCAACTGGGTTACCTGAATAAAGATTACTTACTTTATATAATGAATTTTTACTACTTATGAAGATGTTTGTCCTTTCACATTTTAGTCCATTAAGAATTTATTGTACCAAATTTCTTCTGGGGGATGGGGTAGAAATTGAACAGCTGTTTCCTAAGAACCATCTCTTTTTGTTGCATTTCCAAGGAATTGATACCTACTGTTGAAATAGTATGTCTATAATTCATCAGAGGAGACTGAAAAAGAGGAGATACGGAAGTTGCTTCTAAAAATAGAGTTACAGCTTGTCTGCTGTATTCACTATCGCTTTGAAAAGTATAGCTATGTTGAAAATAGAATAAATATTAGAATCAGATAGATCTGAACTTAAATAATATATTTCCTATTCAGTAGCTGTATGACCTTGGAAAAGTTACTTTTAACTTCTGTGCTTCTCAATTCCCAAATTTGTAAAATGGAAATAGAAATTGCTATTTCTCAGGGGTTCCAAGAGACACTGAATGTGATCAAGTGCCTGGCATGGAGTAAGCAACTAGTAAATGTCAGTTTCTTCCCACTCGCAGCCCCCCAGGTCTAATGCTAATTAAATGACAGCTATGTTTAAATTTGCAAAGGAGTTTAGTGATTTTCAATTATAAGTTGAAATCATGATTCATAAATATTTTACGACCAACTTAATATCAATCACAATAATCTAACAATTAGATTCCCATGTTGACAAGCTTTTATTTTAGATGTCTTCTAAACTATTACATAGCACACATATGGAAAGATATTGTGAATTTCATATTAGCTCAGTTCTGATGGATTTATGCCGCAACTGCCTTAGTTTCAGACTTTTCTCTGTATTATTGCGGAAAGCTCCTAGAAGGGTTCCTTGACTATAGTCAGTACCATCATTTTTATCCTGTCCACTGGAATCATCTGTCTTGATTATCCAAAACATGTAATCATCTTTCTACTGTACCCAAAATACTTCTGTGGTATCCTACTAGCAGAAGATTGGAGTCCAGACCCTTTACTTGGCATTCTAAAACATGGTTTTTCAGTCTTTCTTTTCTATCCTGCTGACCCCATACTCACATTCTCCCAGATAGCCACACAAATAACCAAACACCTACAGTAACCTAGTGACAGACTCAGCATGCTTTGAACTTTATTCTCACCACCATTGTGCACACAGTTCCCTTGGTATGAAAATCCATTTGTGCATTTATTCTCCAGCCCCATTTCTGTTCATGACAAACATATTCAAGGTCATTTAAAGCATACTTCTCAGTGAGGTTCTGTGTCCATTGAAGACCAAGTAAGTTCTCAAACCAATGCAGATAACAAATATGAATTTGGGACAAAAGATTTTTTTTTGAAAAAACCTGGCTAATTACTTGAAGGCATTGAAGACCAACCAAAAGCAGGAAGTATCTGAAGGGTTGACATGGGAGAAGGGAATAGCATCCAGGGAGCTTTTTTTTTTTTTTAAATGACTTCTAGCCAGAAGATAGGCTCTCATGTGTTCTATGACTCTGATAACTGAAACTCTTGATAGAAAGTCCAAAGTTGTTATGGTTTGAAGAGCCAGAATACAGAATTTAAGGCAACCACGGCCACTCAACAGTGAGGAGGAATCCAGGAAAGGAAAGAGCCAGAGAAGAGGAGCCCCAAATTCTCTGCATAGATTCTGCTGAGACCTCTGGCTGAACCCCAAACAGTTTACTCACTGAGCAGAATCAAACAGTCCAAGCTAAGTCTGAAAGAACAGAACTGAAATTAGACTTGCTGCCCAAGAGACTGCTTTTGTAGTTTGAGTGCAATCACGTTAATTGTCTGCAAAAAGAAACAAAAATATGTCAGTACTCTTCAGGGGAGTATAATCAAATCCAGAGTCTCCAAATCATAACCTTACAGTATCCAGGATATAATCCCAAAATAGGAAGAACAGGAAAATAGGACCCATTCTCAGAAGAAAAGACATTCCATGAAGACTGAATCTGCGATAACTCACATATAGAATTAGCAGATGAGATTTTAAATCAGTAGTCATACACAACACTGTTCAATAGCATTGAAAATATGTCTACAATGAGTTACATATACAAAGAAGCTCTCTAGTAGATATAAATTATTTACAAGGAACCAAATAGAAGCACCATATAAAATACATGAAACCATCATGCTTTTCCAGAAAACTTACTTAGATTCCCATCTTTTAGTTAAAAGTAATCCTCTCCTCACTCAAAGGTTGATGTTTGTACTTCAATTATAGCAATTTGTGATTTACTTTCAATGATTTATTTATATACATCTCTGTCTCTCTGATTGTAAATTCCTGGCATCATTCATTCAAGACTATCTTCCAGCCATAGAAATCTAGTGTGAACTCTCCAAATTGACAGCATTGTGAAAATTGGCACTGGAGTTAGACTGATTTGTGTTTAAATTATGCCTGTAACAATCTTAACCTAGTTAAGGCTCAGTTTCCATATCTGTAACACCACAGTAATAAAAGGGACTTGTGAAAATTAGATGAGATAACACATATGGAGCACTTAGCACATCTATGAATTTATTCATCAAAACGTTATTGACCAGCCCCTGTGGATCTGGCATTCTGCTAGGTATTGGAGACAGAGCAGGTGTGAGAACAGGGAAGATCCCTATTCCCTTAAAATTTGTAAGTGGGAGAGGGGAGACATTATGCAAGTAAAGAAATAAACAGAATTACTCTAGACTTCATAAATCCTGTAACAGAAACAGATAAGTATTAACTGGGTAGAAAGAGCAAATTCAGTAACAGTTTGATGAATGGTGCTTATTGTGTGATTCTTATATCTTTTGTTGTTGTTGTTCCCCACAGCACTACACCCATGCTTTGGGGAAAGAATATGCTTGAGGAACATTTGTTAAATTTAATTTCTTGGGGCTTAACTTGAATTAAGTAGGTACACCTTCTAATAATGTGTGAAGGAAAGGGCTGTGGGCTACATGGCGTGTCCATAACCAAGCCCCTCACCCCTGCCCATCGCCCCAGCCAACAATATATGCCATATACTGCTCTTTACCTTCTGAGGGTCTAGACCACGTTAGAAGGAGAAAGTATTTGTTTCAATGCAATGTAATAAATTCAGTAATTAAATCTAAAAGAACTGAGATGTGGTGCTCAGGGGAATGACACATTTGAATTTGACTAGCCAGACTGTCCTTAGGGGAGGCTTCAGCAGCTCATCTAGGGAGGGAAATTTGTTGTTAAAAGCAAACATTAGAATATAATAACTAAACAAGTGGTTTGGCATGCGGTGCATTAATTGTGCTAATTGTAGGTTAAGAAGAGGTAGATCTCACACTGCTAAATGTTGATTACAAGCTGGAAATTACTGCATAGGAATTGCATTTCTGTGCTTTAGCCAAGGAGTTTTGCTTTTGTTTAAATCTGTTTGGGTGCAGGGTGGAGAAGCATTGCTAGAAAAACAATTAAGTTAGTTTGTGACACTAGACCCCTTAGGGAGAGTTTTAGGAGGGCTGCTGTGATTAAGCCCTTAGGACACAATTTCAAACAAACCTCTCTTCAATTGAGGCCTCTAACACTTATCCCCACCCCATCCCAAAACACACAAACACAAGCATGGACTTTTTTTTTTTTTTTTAATAACCTATGCAAAGCCTGTGCATTGTTGGAAATAAACGTAAGCACACATGAAGAAACATAAAAAACAGTACTGGTGTTTGTTTTCTTTTGAAAACTACCCATTTAGAAACACCACTGAATTTCCTCTGCCTTATTTTTGTTAAGGTCAATATGACTCACTAGGTCTAAAAAGGCTTTTTGTTTGTTTGTTGCCTCGTGTTTGCTGGCTCTTTTAGCAACTAGATGATATTCAGAAAATTTACAGTAATTCTCTGTGACTAGAGACTGAAACTTTAAAATGAGCTGCAAGTTTCTTCTGAGTTTTGAAGCAGCCCTTTATGCTCTCTGGTTCACATACATTTCTGTTGTTCTAAGGGTTAAAAACTGCACTATCACAATGACAAGCCTTATTACTCAGTCAAAGTAAATGGATCACCACATAACCTTTCAGAAATGTTCTTCCTTAAGCTATTAAAACATTCCATGCCCTTAGATGACAACAATTTCTCTGCCTTTTGAAATTTCCTTTCTATCCTGCGGAGTTCATAGAGATATGCTTGGTTAAAATCAACTTATATAAAACTATGCACTGTAAATTCTGACACTTCTGTTTGAATCTCTTTTCAAACACTTGTCTTTGCTCACCATAATAGATGTCAGTTCTTCTGATGTAGTTCAAGCATGAGCTTCATATGAAGACTCAGCTATGTCTATTGCATTTCTGAAGCTACTACTCACTGAAGTTTTGTGCTGTTTGACATCAAAGATAGGCAAGAATCACCTGCTGAGTTCACATGCATGGAGCAAAACATCTTCAAATCACTTTTGCTAGACAAAAGTTTTTTTTTTTTTTTAATATTAAGCTTTCACTATCATGTGGACTTAAAGGCAAATGCAGTCCTCGTTAAAGTTGCAACATTGTATTATTAAAATATGCATCAGAAACTCTGAATTTAGCTAACTTTTAAACTAAGGGTAATTTGTGTCGTTGCCTCAGATTTGAATTTAGCTGCCAAGAATTCAGCATTATTCAGACATTTAAAATATGACTTTTAATCCATACGCAGTTATTTTTGCTCAAAGGTAAAAGCACTTTAAACATTTTCCAGCCAAAAGAGAATTTAATATTTCCAACCTTAATAGATGTCCTTGACATCAATTTAAGCAATAATCCTGTTCAAAATAAATACTGTATACAGACTATTTGAAAACTACAGATTTTTATTTTAAAAAACTAATTTCAGAGTTACTAAAATAATACTATATATATTATATATATATAATTTTGGGGAAAAACAATAGCAATATTTTAAAATGTCTACCAAGCAATGTAATTTGGTGACACACTCATTAAATATCAAAATGACAATATGAAAACAATGTTATTAAAGAGATGAGAACATGAAAATTATGATTTTTTTCATGTCTGTGATGTTCTGGATGAAAGTTTTAAAATTTGAACTTCAGATTACTCAGTAATGAAACTCAGCAGAAAGCTATGTGAATGGTGGTAGAAATGAGGCAAAGACTCAAGCTTGCCTGGGAATGGGCCTTTTTAGTAATTTTCTTTTTATATGCTATTTGTTTCAAAGTTGGGCTTTTGTAGGACAGTATTTCAAAACTTTGGGAGAATATAGTATCTATAAATTTACGTTTGCCCTGTTTAGAATATACTTTCAATGCAAATAGTTTAAAAGTAAACAGTTTGCTATTAATTAAAATAAAATGTAATAATATAACTTTGAAATATGTCACTAGATTGCTTTACTTTGCTCTGGATCAGTATTTTGAAATTCTTGTTTATTTATTTTTGTGTTTTCTGGTTTTTTATGGGTTTTTAAAATTCAACCCAGATATTCCCTGTGCTGATTATGGTCACACATATCATTCAGCCCAAAATAGTCTCAGTGTTAAATACAGAACAAGGACAGAAAAGAAATATGTAGAGATTTTTTTTCCCCAATCTGCAAAGAGAATGCAGTGGAGAAAGATAGAGATTAAATGTCATGTCAGTGTAATCCCTTAGCTAACTAGCCAACCAGAGAATGACCACTCAAGTCCAGAGTACCTATGCCTTTCTTTATTGCAGTCACATTTTGAATGATCTTTCTTTGCTATGACAGAGAAAGACTCTGATTAGAGAAATGTTCTCAGTTTTACATTCTGAAAAGGGTATGGTTAGGGGTAGAAATCAGTTCAGATTTTAACCAAGGCTGTTAGAGAGCAAATACAAGAAAGGAAACACCAGAGATGTTGCTATATGGCACTTAAATTCTGTTTTAATTTTCTAAACACTCATGATCAATAATTATACTGAAGTTAATTTGTGTTTGTGACAGACTGCTGTTCACCAGAATCCAAGTTCATTGCTGCTTCCTGGGTACACAGCTATACTAGAGTGTCTCTTACAGTTAAGTATGCTCATAGTATTGAGTTCTAATCAATGGAGTGTGACCAGAAGTAATGTGTGCTACTTTCAGACCCATGCCTGGCCTGTAAAATTCTCCCCTGTGGTTGCTCCCCATAATATTCTCTGCTTCCAGCTTGAGAGGCATGTGTGGAAAATTGTAGAGCCTCTGGAAGTCTGGGTCCCTGAAGGACCACATGGAAGAGAACCACCCCTTTGGTGTATTTACTCACCAGAATAGTTATATGAGCCTGAAATAGACTTCTGCTGTGTTTGCACCAGTGTACGTTTTGGGTTCTGCTTGTTACAACAACTGGTCTACCATGGACATAACCTGTTGGGGTCTACTAGTGACAAGAGTTAGCCTACCTATAACCTATAGTGCTGAGATTTATTTTTAAATTATCTAACACACTTTTAGTTTTTAATTAATAGAAGTGTGTGTTTTGTACCGGACTGTCCATGGAAGTTTAACTATCTGTCAGGTAAAGAACTCCTCTGAATCAATAATAAAAAGACAGTCAATTCATTTTTTAAATGTACAAAAGGTGTAAGCAGACACTTTTAAAGAAAAGATATCTAAATGGCAAACAAGCTTAATTTCATTTGCTATCAGGGAAATGCAAATTAAAACCAAAATGAGGTATCACTGCATGACTACCTGGATGGCTAATGTATTTTAAAATGGCAGTGTAAGCACTGGTGAAGATTTGGAACAACCAACAGGAATATACCTTATAATACTTCTTAAGAACATCATTTGATAGTATTTACTAATGCTGAACATACATACATTCTATGATTTGGAAATTCTGCTCCTTGATACATACCAAATGAAATGTGTGTCTATGTTCATTAAAGGTATATATGAAAATCATTATAGAAATATTATTTATAATAGCCAGAATCTGGAAGCCACCAACATGTCCATCAATAATAGGATGGATAAATGAATTGTGGTATATTCATACAATGGAATATTATACAGCAATAAAAATACCAATTATTCTCTATGGCTACACAAACTAACATGAATGAATTTCATAAACATAATGTTGAATGAAAGAGGCTAATCATTTGAGGCTATGTATGATTTGGTTCCAATTATATAAAGTTCAAAAACAGGTGAAACTATGATTACACCTTAAAGGGATGAATTTTTGGTGTGTAGTTTGTATCTCAATCAAGCTGACTATAAGAAATTAATCGGTATTGATAGAAAGTTGTTCACCTTTAGATGGATGTCTGCCAGGATGCAGCAAAGTGGTGCTTCTAGACTATTAATACTGTTCCATGTCTCCATATGCATGGTGGTTATGTGGGTGTGTTTCCTTAAAGCTGCCTCAAGGTCTGGACAAGATGACTAGGTCAGAGAACCTCTGCTACAATCTGGAAGATGTGAAGACCTCCAGGAGGCCTTCTGTGCCTGCCAACTTGGTGTCTTGTATTTCTAAGAGCTGAGCCCACTACAGTACCCTATGCCTAGGCTACCTGGAACACTGCTCTGTTCCTCACAACTTGAAAAAAGCCTCGCCAAAAAAAATTATTAGAAGTTAGAAAAAATGTAAGAAATTGCAGGATAAGAGAATAGCAGTGAAATGACATGGTGTTTTATCAGCAACAACTTAGAAACACAGCTTGAAATATTAAATCATAATTCTATGATATTTTGTAGAAGTATAGGTATGAGGCTTTCTGGTGATTTGATTTGACCTGATGTAAGGATAATACTTGGCAATGATGAGCAATATTTTAATCAACAATAGTAATAATAAGGAAGTAGAAGAGTGTGCTGTGCTCTCCCAATCTCTGGGGCATTAGTTATTTACATATGAATGAGCTGACCCATTGGACTTGGTGAAAAATGCAATAAAGAAAAAGAATACAAATTGAGTTTTCAGGGAATTAACTATGTACCAGATTTAAAATACTATCCATCAAAAACACATTTTGGAGGAGTATTTAGTTGTACTCAATTCATGTTGACTCATTCATTCATTCATTCATTGTTTACTGTGTACCAAGTACTAATCTGGCCACCAGAGATAGACAGCAACGAACAAAACAGAGAAATACATTTTAGTTATGGAAAAAGTTGATGATACCCTTTAAAAGCATCAATTAGTAAAATATACTAATAAGAAAATAAGATTTGTGGAAAAACTAAGAATGTGGAAAGAGGTTAAGGAGTTCTGGAGAGCGCGTGTGAGATTGCAGTGTTTGTTACAGTGGTCAGGAAAAGACGTCACCAACCAGATAACATTTGAATAAAGGGCTGAAAGATGTGAGGGAGCAAGCCATCATGCAGAAGCTACTCTCTGTTTCGTGGTAAACACTCATCACACACAAGTCTAGGCACTGGCAATCCACAGAATGGTATGGGCTTTGGGGCAACTGTCCTGTGTCTAGCTTGATCCCAGTTTATGCTGCTTATTTTCCCGTTGCTCCAAATTTCTCTATTCTGCTCTGTGCTCTGAGAGCATAGGCACTGAGAACTTCTTTAAGAGACTCCCTTGTCTTGGAGGTCAGTAGATTCATTGGCCCCCTGTCTTCCAGTTCATTTGGAAAGATGGGTGCTACTGGCTGGAGGCTAATGAAAGAAAGAAGAACAGGGTATGTATTCTTGGTTGCTGGCATTTCTGTACTGAAAGCCTCAACTCCTGCCAGGTGGCCATCTCCTCCTTCTCTGGCACTCCCTGCAGCTTCCTGTAAACGCCCTGGCCCTTGGCAGCTCAGGACTGCAATGTTAGCTGCTTCCCAGGGCACTCACCTCAGTGAGTTTCCGCATCTTTTTTTTGTTTCCGTAACCCTGCCCGTTCCTTATAAATGGTCTCTTTCCTCAGCTTTCCACAGTTACCCTCTTTAAGTGCACCATCTGTCTCTTGCCAGTTTATTAATCTGACTGATACAAACTCCTGTATTTGTTTTCTTAATTTTTCCGAAACTCAGTTTCCTCAATGGAAAAAAAAATAAACAAAACATGCCTACTTAATCTCTTAATGTTATTGCAAGGAATCACTGAGATGACATTTAAAAAAATTTTTATTGAAGTATAGTCAGTTTACAATGTTGTATCAATTTCTGGTGTACAGTACATTGCTTCAGTCATACATGAATATACATATGTTCATTTTCATATTCTGAGATGACATTTTTTAAGTCCTTTAACACACTGGAAAGTAGAATGCAATTATTTGGTGGTCATGATTACTCATAAAGATGAGTAAGGTGGTCTTTGGGAGGTCAGTCTAGGAAGAGATGGATACACTTATAACCGATATACCAAATAAAAACAATATGAGATTGCTGTCAGTTTATACAGATTTTCAGTCACGATGCATAACAGCAATGTACAGAAAAACTACAGACGGGCTGAGGCTGTCTCTTACCTAGAATCCGTTTTCCACGTGCCTGCTAGAGGGATCTAATCTGTACAGCCTCCCATACCTGCAATCTGTTGTGATAAATACAAAATGGCTTAGCATGCAAGGGCTTTTGTGATCTGATTTTATGACTTCTGCTTCATCTCTTCCTGGTCCTCTCTCCCTTTTATTTCCTGTTGCGACCTAATAGAGCTGTTGTATCGTGTATCCCCAGCTGTATTGTTGCAAATTCTCACCCATCTCCTTTGCCTGGTATATTGTCTCCTCCGGTCAGATCATTCTCTATCTTTTACTTTTCTCACCGTCTTTTCTAACAAGTCTTCTGCTCTGTACCAGTCAGGCAGGCTTATATGCATTCTCACCACCTCTATTCTCGTGACAGCTTGTAGCATTTCAGCCAGAGCACTCTTCACATAGTATAGAAATGTTATCTTCCATTCTAGACTATAAGCTCTCAAAGGAAAAGTACTTTCTTTGAGTTCAGACAAAAAAAAAAAAAAAAAGGTTTACAATCTTTAAAAAACAGGGAGGGGGAGCGAAGAATTTTGATACACGTACATTTTTCTAGATGCAGGACAGTTTATAATTTAACTTAGAGTACTAGGCACAATTGAAGCATGTCTAAGAAAGCGGAACTTACTAAATATACTTAAGTTTTTTCCTTACAAATTTGCTTGGGAAATGTTGGCATAAAGATAGATATTCTATGTTTAGAAATATGACTACATAGAACATTCGGGAAACTTTTGAAAGTTTGGTGAACTTGAATTAAATGATCTGTATTCATATTTATGTTAAAATTTTCTTTAGTAAACCAGACACTTCCCAGATTCCTGATGCTTAATAATAATAATTATTATTATATGCATATTTTAATGTGTATTATTTTATTATATTAATTGTCCCTTTGGCACTGTGTTCTGAAAATCTCTGAGATATGTACAATTTAAACTTCAGTGAATAGACTTTTAATATTCCTAATAATGAAAAGAATAATAGAAGCTTGAACTGTTAAGTGGTTATTTTGCTGCAGACAGAGTAAGTAACTCTATTCTCATGTAATATCTGTTACTGTAACACAAATTAGCTCAAGGGTGGATCAGTAAACAGGAAAATGATAACTGGTATAAAGAATAAATCCCATTAGTTCATATGTGATTTTTTGGCACATTAATATTTTACACCACAGATAACATTAGTGAAATATAAAGTGAGCTAAGTGGAACTGCCTGCAAAGTGAGTAGTTATTGCTATGTTATTTCTTTAGTTTATTGGAAATTAATACATCCTTTAGGGTGTATTAGTGTCTTATCAGGGCTTTTATTGTGTCTGTCAGCGATCTGGAAACAGCGTTGCCTGGATTTCAAGTGGCTCACTCCTACCCTTCTTTTTCTATAATTTTACTGAATGCAGGGTTTTTCCAGAATGCCTAATTCACTTTTAATCAAATGCCTAAACTTTGCATCCATTGTTTTATTTTCATATGACAGATAAATATAGAGTCTGATCTACAAAAGGGTATATCCACAATAAATATATTAAAAACTTTGTTATATTTTATTTCAAAAAACAGTATTTTTTGTTTGTTTGTTTTAAGTGAATAGCTAATATCCTTTGAAATGATTACCACTAAGTAGTAAATTAAAATATGTTTGGGTATTTTATTTTAGATTTCACAGGAGAGATTTAGGTGAAGTAATTAATTTCCTAATCAGATACCTGAAAAAGGCATAGTATTCTAAATCACTCTAACAGAGGTCATTATTTACAATAAAAATGTAAACAAAACCACACAGATAAAATTTGAATTCATCTCCTTGCTCTGGTCAATCTTTACATTTTATATACCTGGTTGTTTCCATGCAGTTCAAATTTACTGGGGAATGCAATATTTAACAATAACTTCCTTATGGTATTTTTTTGATGATACGAGAAGGGGAGATAATGATTTTGTTCCCATGTGGCAAAGAATATGAGTGAAATATGAATCGAACATGTCAAATGCAAGAGAAAGCACAGTGCTGTTCTAGACCTGACTTTATTGGCTCCAAACATGCCAGGTGACCATCTCTGAACCAATCATTGCAGCAAATGGAATATAATATGCAGATTCATTTAACCTAATGAGATCCTCCCCTACCATATAGGCTCCAAACAAAAAAGGTGGTTCTCAAAAGATATGCTTTGTTAAATAGATGCAAATATAATCATCCTCATTTGTAATAAGAGAAACACCAATTAAAACTACAATGAGAGATAATTTCTCACCTCTCAGATTGGCAAAACTCCAAATGTTTCACGGCGAGGCTGTAGGATCAGGAACTCTCATACGTTGCCAGTCAGCATACAAATAGTTACCACTTTGTGGAGTTGGCAATATCTTAAATAATTTTATGAATCATCAGAACAAAAAAAAAATATGAAATTAATACAAATGTCCATTAGCAGTTGTCTGGTTAAACAAACTATGGTCCATGGACACAATGTAGTATTATGTGACCATTAAAAAGAATGAAAAAGATCTCTTTGTACTGATACGGAGTGACATCTGGTATTATTGTTACTAGGAAAAATCAAAATACAGAGTAATGAATATTTTATAACACTTTGGGGTTAATGGAATATATATTTGTGTGTATTATATATACGTAAGCATTTGCTTTGTTTAAAAACAACTGAGTGATAAACCAGAAAGAAAAATGGTCGCTTATGGGGAAGGCAGTCGACAAAGTAGAAAGGATAGCAATGACTGCAGAATTCACTACTTTATTGTTTTACATTGTTTTGACTTTTAAACCATACACAAACCTAAAAATTGAAAACAAGCTGAGACAAATAAACCTAATTGTATTTCAAACTGGCAACATGACCACAAAGAGAAATGAAAGATTCTTTAAAGTGTTATCCAAACAGAATGCTCTTATGCTATTACTTAATGGGATATATTCTAAAGAGGAAAAGGGATTATAAGAGATCTTCAATTTTATTCAGTAGTGAAAAAGTAGATATGGTTAAAGCAAATATGACAACAAATGTCTACAGTTACTGAACATGGGCTGTGAGTATTCTGGCTATTCATTGTAATATTTCTTTACTTTTTCTGTATATTTGAAATTTTTCACAATAAAATGTTGGAAGCAAATTATGACCATTTACGAGGTCAGGAATTTTTGAGACATTTTGTGGGCTGTCATTTTTCTCCAAAGTAGCTATTTTTACAAAGTAGAATAAAACATTCTTATACCACATGCCTCAAAACCTAGAAGAAATCTAAATGACTACTTTGTGTCCTGCAAATATGGAAAACTTTAAAACTACAAAACTATACATAATAGGGTTTAAAAATAAGTTATTATTTAAATATATTAAAGACTTCTCTTCAGTTAAGGACCTAGTAAAAGGAAAAATGAAAGAAGGTATTTCCAATATCAAAAACAACAAAGTATTAATACCCAGATTATAAGAAATTCCTGACAATCAACAAAGAAGAGAAAAATATTAATAAGAAAATGATAACAGTAACAATTTATAGGAGATGAAATCCTAAAGATGCTCAAGATTACTAGAAATCAAAGAAAGTTAAGTTGAAACCAAGAAATAGCACTTGAGCGCTTCTAGATTCACAAGCACTGAAAGGGATGTGGGGATGTCATCTAATCCACCACTGGTGGGGGTCTCAGCTCGTGCAGACATTCCATAAAGCATACCATAAACAATGACACAGCAATCCCTCTCTAGGTTTTATATCTTAAAAAGATTCTCATGTGGGGAATCTGTGCAAGGATATTCCTCACAGGTAAAGTCATAAATCAGCTATCATGTACCAGTGTGGCAAACTTGTAGTTCAAACACTGAAATATACTCAAATTGTTTGGTGGCTCTAGTCAGCAGGTGTTTCTAGGAACCTGCCCCAGTGCTAAGATTGGTGACTGTTCTGATTGGACAGGGACTGTGATGTACGTGTTGTAAATAAATTTTAACACCATGCCTGTTTATAACACTATTAGTGGTGATGGGGAGTTGGATGCAATCTGGGTATCCATCATTGAAAGTGAGGATGGATAATTATGGTAGAGCAGCATGCAAGAGTTAGAGACAATGGATTATGTTCACATTACAACACAGATATGCAAATACAGCATAGTTTATCCAATTAGTCTCCTGGAGATGGGAATTTATATTGTTTCCAATATTTTGCTATAAAAATAATCTTGTACATATATCATTGTGATTTCTGGCAGTGTATTTTAAGAGTAAATTTCTAGTAAGGGGATTGCTGAATCAAAGTGTAAATATATGTGTTAGTGTAGATTTGTTAGATACTTCAAAGTCCCTTCCAATAGAGTTGTTCCATTTTGCACTCCCACCAACAATTTTGAGAGGCAAGCCTATACATATTTGGACTTAAGTGCTACCAAACTTTCAAAACATAGATCATTTCAGTCATCTAATAACTCTTCCAGAGAACAAATACAGAGACCAAGCCCCAACTCAGTATAAGAAGTAACATATAACCCTCATATTAAAATATAACATGGCCAATGTTAAAAAATAATGCTTATGTATTAAATTATGGACATCACATAATTTTCTAGAACAAAACACAACAAAAAAGCAAAATAAGTATACAAAACCATGAGCCGTATCAGGGGGAAGAAAAGAACACAATAAAATGGAGAATTAATACATTTATACAGTAGAGTATAGGATAATATTCCATGACCTGAATATACCACAATTTATAGGACATGTTGGTTACTTAAAACTTTTGACAATTAAAAATATAGCTGCTATAACCACGTGCAGGTTTTTGTGTGGATATGTTTTCAACTCTGGGCAAATACCAAGAAGCACAACTGCTTGATCCTCTGATAAGAGTATGTTTTATTTTGTAAGAAACTGCCCAAAGTCTCCCAAAGTGACTATAAGATTTGCATTCCCACCAGCAGTGAATGAGAGTTTCTGTTGCTCCACAGGTCCAGATTTGGAGCATTCTAATAGGTGTGTGGTAGTATCTCATTGTTACTTTAGCTTGCATGCCCCTCATGACATATGGTGTGAACCATCTTTTCATATTTATTTGCCATCTCTATGTCTTATTTGGTGAAGTGTCTTTTGAGGTCAATTGCTCATTTTTCAGTTGTGCTGTTTGTTTCCTTATTAAGTTTAAAGAGTTCTTTGTATGTTTTAGATAACAGTCATTTATCAGGTGTGTCTTTTGCAAGTATTTACCCCAAGTCTGTGGCTCGTCTTCTCAGTCTCTTGACATTAACTTTTGCAGAATAGTAGTTTTTAATTTTAATGAAGTCCAGCTTATCAATTATTTCTTTCATGGAACATGCCTTTGATATTATATCTAAAAAGTCATCACTGTACTCAAGGTCATCTGTGTTATCTTATAGGAGTTTTATAGTTGTACATTTTACTTTTAGGTCCCTGATCCATTTTGAGTTAATTTTTGTGAACAGTGTAAGGTCTGTGTCTAGAGTCATCTTTTTTGTATCTGTGGATGTCCAGTTGTTCCAGAACCATTTGTTGAAAAGACTTTTTTTGCTCCATTGTATTGCCTCTGCTCCTTTGTCAAAGATCAGTTTCTGTATTTATGTGGGTGTATTTCTGGGCTCTCTTTCTGTTCCATTGATTTGTTTATGTTTTCACCAATACCACACTTTCTTGATTACTGTAGCTTTGTAGTAAGTCTTGAAGTCTGATAATGTCAGTCCTCCAGCTTTATTCATCTCCTTTAATACTGTGTTGGCTAGGCTGGGTCTTTAGTAAGTCTATGTATTTCTGTACTGTGAACTAAACAAGTGTTTCTCAGATTTTTTTTTAATCCCCTTTTCGGTAAAACAGGATGGCTAAGTAGCTGGAGTTCCTTAGCTGGGAGTTACCTGTGTCCATTCCCCCTCATGGAAGGCTACAGCTGGCTGGAGTTAAGTGTACTCCTTCCATGAGGTCAGTTAGGCTCCAGTAAACCCCCAACTGATTAGGATTTGGCTAATTGGTTTCTCCTGAGGGCAGACCTTGTTAAGAACAGAATGCTGTAGCGTATTTCAGGATGATTCCTTTTCCTCTTTCCTACTGAAAGCATGAGGGAGTTTTTTCTTAGCTATTTACTATGAAACCTGGCCAAGTTCCTAGATGTGAAACTCACAAAGTATGGGGATCCCCCGCCGACTCTGATGCAGTTTGCTTGGAGCTCTTAACTCAGAGTCGTCCACTGTGAAATTTCAGCAATCCATGTGTCACAGTTCTGGCTTTCCTTCACCAGGCGCTGGTTTCCGCGGAGGGCTTGGCTGGCGGCTTTCTGCTCTGGTGAGTTGTGACTCCCTGCATTTACCTGTCTGCCCCTCTCATTTCATAGGCAGTGGTTTGCCGTGTGGTCTCACTTCTCTTAGGGCTCTTAGAAGAGAAGAGTTGTTGAGTTTTTGGTTTGTTTGGCATTTTACTTGTTAGGAAGGAGTAAAAGCTTCCAGTTTCCTTACCTGAGGCACTAGAAGCTGTAAGCCATTTTAAGCCAAGTGGTAGTTACACATGAGCTCATGGTAGTATTATTTTATAGATTGTATTTATATGTTTTATGAACTCTGGATATGTATCAGATATTTCACAATGATATTTCATCAATAGTGAATGATTTATTAGGCAAATCTTTATTGGATAAAAATTGCAGTCATCAGTATTATTTGTTTTTCTATTTATCTATATATATATTTATTGAAGTATAGTCCGTCTACAATGTTGGGTCATCAATGTATTTTAAATGAATTAAAGTTCACCTCTTCCCGCCATCTTACTCATCAACCTTTCAGCCGTGTTGTACTTGACTTAACACTGAAAAACAGGCCTCATTATGTGCTTAGATTCCACTTTTCTTAACACTCTGACTCAGTTCTTCACTGGTAAAAAGCATGAGTCTAGAAGTCACCTCCTTAACTTAAAATTCCCCTGACTTAAGATTCTGTAAAATGTGGGAAACGGAAGTTGTCTTTTGAATCTGAAACTCAGTCATATGGCAATGATTGATGATGAAAAACATACACAAATCAAATGCTTTCAGAGCAGTTTTCTTTGTGTTAATCCCCCAAGGAATGTGGATGTTTTGAAGGGTGATTTTTCCTCTTCATTCTTCAAATCTTGTTTTTAAAAATGTCTTCCTTGGGAAATCTGGTCCTCTGATTCCTACTGTGTGTCACAGGTCACAAAGTCCAGTTTAATCTCCCCTGGTTCCCAGAAAAGATCTGTTATTTGTATGGGAATTTGTGTCTCTAAAATACAATTTCTATAAAGTACAAGTTGGGGTTCATCTTGAGGAATTCCATGCTTGTGAAATGAAATGAATTTTATATTTATCTTACTAGGTGAAGTTTCCAACATTCAGCCATGTTTAGAGCTTTGATTGCTTAATTTCTTTATTAGAAGATATTCTAACAAATTCCTTTTCCAGATCCCTTTGAATAAATAGCCCACGAGTATCCTTCACTTACACATAATTTGGGTTGTGTGCATTGGCACACTTTTTCCCCTGTGAACAAGGTGGCTTACATGGACCACATGAGAGAATTCCTTAAAGCGCAGACACACTTGGGGTTGTCGGCTTTTTTGCCTTGGGCAATGTCAGTGTCTTTTTTTCTCCCCGCTACAGTCTCATGAAAAGGCTGCTAAAGTCTATTGCTACCTGCTTTAGCAAAGAGACCTTGCTTACAGGTTATGGGGACAGCAGATTCTCTGTGGTTCAACTCTGCAGACATCTTGGTCTTACAAAATCATTCAGATTGTCTCCTGGTCATCTCTTTTCCCTCTGGTGTACAATCTTTAGTCCCTTTGCAATAAGAAGAAACGTTTTGTGAAAATGTGTTTTGGGAAATGTATTCTTACTCTCTTTCAGGGATCCCCAAATGCATTCAGGTTGATGGCAAAATTCTCTGTGAGGAACATAACTTATTTTCAGTGTCACAGGGCCTCACAGTGATTGGTGCTTCCCATTTCTATCTTGAAATCTCTGTCTCTGGGCACTGATTTTCTTCATTCTTTCTCATGGTGCCTAGGCTTCTTTAAAAAGGGTCTAGCCTCTGCCTATGTTTTTGCTTATAATTATTTTAATGGAGAAGTTTTCATTTAAGGGAATCCATATGGAATTAATTGACTTCTATTAGAATAAATGATGTATTTGATTCTAAGATACAAAAATGGGCTCTTTGTTTTCCTCCAGCTATGTTCTCTCAAAGAGAGCTCATCTATTCTCATAACTTTAATTACCACCTCTACAAAAGTATGTGTCCTTAGTTGTCACCTCTACACAAGTATGTGTCCTTCCTCCTGAACTCTAATACTCTTTCCTGCACTTGCTTTCTCTCCTGAGGAACCTCTAGTTCAATTTATTGTTATATTGGACTCCCCTAAGATGATATGCCATTGCCTTAAATATCTGCAAAACCTAACTCATGGTCTCTCCCCTACCCACTTCAAATCATTCTCTACACCACTGTCAGCTGTACCAGTATTTTCCTTATCCTCACAACTGTCCTAAATGATATCATTATGTCTTATCACTTCTTCCATTGAATTGACTCTCTTATCCAGCCCTTAAACTTCTCACTCACAGGACTGTAGTTGATGCTTTCTCTATCTCATTTGGAGAATCTCCTAGCGTTTCCAGTGGATTCCAATCCCCCATTCCTTCTGGGCTCTGAGCCAGCGTAGTCAAAGGTAGAAGAGGCAGGTGACACAGGGAGTTCAGGCAGGCAGAGTCCTGGCATTCAAAGTCAGACTGCAAGAAAAGCACTCCTGAGGAGACTTGAATGATCATGTTGTAACGTGAGGCAGTTTGCAGAATTCCCTAGTTTATATCATCTGGTGGTTATAGCCATTCCTAGCTACAATTTATAGTCAAAATAAAGAATAAAGTTGATTTTTCACGTCAGTCTTATTCCTGTTTGAGAAAAGAGCAGAGTCACAAGAATTGAACCATAGTGTTAGTAGATCTCTATTGCCTACTACATTGTCTATACATTTTTGCTATCAATTTATGGTTCTGGATAATCTAGCTTACCTAACATGCCCAAACCTTTCTTGAAACTTTTCAAAATGTACCTTCCACTAAATTAAGTCTGTCTTCTTAATATTCCACATGATATTCCAATTTTAATCATTGTACCTATTCATGCTTCTTTTCCCAGAATACCCTGGTATTTTTCTCTATCTAAATATATCCTATTTAATCCTCAGTGCTCAATTCTAGAGTTTCTTTTTTTGTCATTTTTTGATTTTTTAATTTACATTACATTTATTTTTTCCCAGTCTTGCTTTTGTATTTATTTTTTAAAATTTTTATTGAAGTATAGTTAGTTTATAATGTATTAATTTCTGGTGTACAGCACAGTGATTCATTATACAAATACATATATATATTCCTTTTCATATTCTTTTTTATTATAGGCTATTATAAGATACTGAATATAGTTCCCTGTGCTATACAGTAGGACCTTGTTGTTTATCTATTTTGTATATAGTAGGTAGTATCTGCAAATCCTAAACTCCCAATTTATCCCTCCATGCCCCACTTTCCGCCGTAGTTTGAGTTTCTTTTCTAATGAAACCTTAATTATTATGTCCAATATTAATCTTTATATGTCCCACTCTACCAGTCTTTGTCACATTGAACACTGTTGTCATCCATTCAATCATTCTGTGGATGTTTGCAGAGAATATTGTACAAGATTCTGAGTCTATATGATCAAAGACAAAATTCTGGTTCCAAAGGAGCTAATCATCTCTTTGAGGAGGAGATGTTAAACAAACAAAAAAACATAAGAACGTCAGTTCTGCTTCTAGGGGTCATAGAACTATTTATAGAAATATTTGCCCAATAACTAAATAGTAAATAGTGAGCATCATTTTTCCAGGTACACAAGAGGAGTAAAGTATACTCCAGAAAGAGTGAGCTTACTATTTCAATACGTACTCTGTCTCCCTGTCTTCAATTAGTAATTTTTAAAGTGACTAATAGTGAACAGAAAAAACCTCAACAAATAGTAGTTTACAAAAAACACCTGGAATTAAACTACCTAACCTCTCATAGAAAATGACGACCCAGAGAGGGGCTTGTAGGACTACCTTTGATTGAACTTGTCAATAAATAAACTGATTAGCTAAGTTAGTCAAATTACACACAGACAGGACCAAGAGAAGCCTACTGGTCAGGAAAATTATTAATTACACAAGTAATGAAAGTCTCTAGTTATACATAACAGTAAGAGGAAACTATTTACTGAATTTTAGGGTGTGTTTGACAATCAGTGCAGCCTAGAGAGATGATTCCTGTGAGAGAAGCAGGAAGCGGGAGAACTGAACACTCCCCCACAGACTGTCATGGCCGAGGGCGCGTATGGCAGGAGTGTGGGGTTTAGAAGGCAGTGTTTCAATACAGTGACTCCATGGAACCACTTACCACTTCAGTAAAGCTAGTAGAACTATGTAATATTATCTGCATTAAATTTCTCATAGAAAATGGAGAAGAGGCTAAGCTGCACACTTCTATGTTTGCTCTGAGGTGAAAACTAGACAACACCCTTAGAGGCAGAAGCATGGGTCCAGAGAAAGGCACTGAAGATATAAATAACTCCAAAAAATTATTGAGAGGGCTATGCTCTATCATAGCTTTAGGAATGGAAGTTGGGACAAAATTTCCAGATCTCCAGAGGTAGGAAGGCACAGTCAACACCTGGCTTACTTATTATGTATACAGTCGGTTCACAATGTTGTGTCAGTTTCTGGTGTACTGCATAATGGTTCAGTCATACATGAACATACATATATTCATTTTCATATTCTTTTTCACCATGAAGCAACAATGAAAATGAGAAAGTTTTGCTTGGTGTTCTTGTCTATATTTCTGCTTAAAATTCAGCATACTTTGAATTCTACTCTATTTAAGCCAGAGCTGGCTGCTACTTCTTTCATTGCTAAGAGGCCAGCCACTTTAGTGATAAGTTTCAGAAGACTTCAGAATCATTTGAGAATCTTCCAGGAAGTCTGTCTAATGAATATTTCACAGAGCAGGTTTTTGGAAATATGCTATAAAATGTGTTTACACATTTGGGGGAAATATTTAAAGCTCCCAAATGAAGGGAGAATGAACATTTCCCTTCATTAACTGAGGGCAGGGGAGGGGGTAGCACAGACAGCAATGCCCCACTGGAAAACCTCTGAATAGTGATCTAGATTATGAATATAAGCATGGATGTTTTTCAAGCCCATCATCTCCAAATATCTCAAAGATTTCATAAGGCTATTGTGGAGAAAGAAAGAAAGGGAGGAAGGAAGAAGGGAAGAAGAAATAAGGCATACTTGAGTTAAATGAGTTTCTACTAAATAATATACCATGCTTTTTTAAAGGCACTGCAATTTAAAAAATTGCAAACACTGACATCTCACTATATTATCTCACTTAGATTCTCAAAGATAAATAAAAATTTGCTAAAGACACTCATGGTGTAGAATGTGGGCTCCAAACTAATAATTCTCCCAAAGCCAATGTGTACTCATTGGGAATCTGGAAACCAAAAAAGAGGAGCTTCCACTCACCTTCATGTCTGAGAAATCCATCCTCTGTGGAGCCTGAAGAAAAAATTTTTGTGTTGCTGTATTGGATTTTTCTATAACACTATTTGATTTTTAAATATTTAGAAACAATTTGCTTTTAAACTTATTATGTAACTGTTGATTGTTCATTAAAACAATTTTATGCATTCTGTAACATGTGCCACACTGTGAAAAGAAAATTCTCATTCCTTTTAAACCTATGTCTGGTAGAGATATGTAAAACATAAAAGAATAAATATATAAGGCAATGCTATCCTGTGAGCAGTGCTGTAAGGAAGAAATACAGCAGGATGGGTAGATTCTGATTCGTGCAGGTAGACTTACTATCGATAGTGCTCTCAGCAACAGCCTCTCTGAGGGAGTGATATCTCCTTGAGTAGATATCTGATGAAGTGCTGGAGCATTCTATGTGATTATTTGAAGAAAGAACATTCAAAATTGAGGGAAGAGCAAACAACAAGGTCCTACTGTACAGCACAGGGAACTATATTCAATATCCTGTAATAACCTATAATGAAAAAGAATATGTATGTATAATTGAATCATTATGCTGTATGCCAGAAATTAATACAACATTGTAAATCAACTATACTTCAGTTAAAAAATAAAAGTTGAGGGAATAGCAAGCACAAAGGCCCTGAGATAGAAGTGACATTGTTCAATGAACAGCAAGGGGCTGTATGGTTAGGGCATATAGAAAAAGCAAGAAATGGTGTGGCAGGGAATTAGGTTGAAGACACAGCCATGAAGGTAGAAGTATGTCGGGTCCTCTAAGCAGGACAAGACCCTTTTACTTTATTCAAAGTGTAAGAGAAATAAATTGAAGGGTTGAAAAATGCAGAACATAACAGTCTGATTTACATTATAATAAGATCACCTTGATAGCAATGTGGAGAAATGACTTTAGAGCGGCAAGAATGGAAACAATGAGAACAGTTATGGAGCCATGGAAATCATACAAATGAAAGATGACAGAGATGATGGCTTGGATGGAGAGAGTAGTTGCAACATTGGTGAGAAACAGTCAGTTCCGGGTACCTATTTGAAAGATGACAGTACCAGCACATTGGTGCTATGATTCATAATAAATTATTGGTGAAAATAACAAATCAAGATTGCCACTTTTGACTAAATAGAGACCAAATTTATCCTCCTGTAACTAGAGAATTGGACAAAATGAATGAGACCTTTTTTTTTTTTTTCAAACTTTGGGTAACAGGCAACTTATGAATGTGATCCCTGAATGACAAGAAAAAAATTAAGTGAGCCTTCAATCTCACTGGAAGCAGTTTTTAGGCAGCAGCTCAGGGAGAGGAAGCTCAAAGTGTGTCCAGATGTCTCACTGTATTGAGGGATCAGAGGTTGAAGATCAGGGAGGACAAACAGCTGAAATTGGCAGGAGAGACCTCTATGGAGGAGGGAGATCCACAGAACAAGTGCTCTGGATTCAACAGAGGGACACTCTCTAGTTTTAGGCTTCCAGCTGAAATACAAATGTGTGAAATCACGTTAGTCTGAGGAAAGAACCAATGGAAAGGAGCTTGCAGAAAGAAGTCCAGGGGCTGAAATATGGATGGAAATAGTTCATATTACTACCAGCCTGCTAGGAAAGATACTGTAAAATACGGAGTATTAGAGGAAATCCTCAGAAGGATAGGATAGCTCCTTAGTACTGGGGCTAATTTAGCCCAAGACTGCACACCACCCTAGACCTGCCCTAAAGAAACTTAAAAGCAAACCTTAAAAGCATCCATCTGATTTCAAGGAACTTAATTCCATGCCAGAATAAAATCCAATTTTATGTTAGGAAACGTAACAAGTTAAAATTCACAGTGTCTAACAAAAAAAGATACAAATTACACTAGTTATTCAAAGAAGCATGAAAATACCCAGAGCCAGGTAAAAACTAATCAGTAAAAACTCATGTAGAAATGAGAGAAATAGTAGAAAGTACAAAAAAAGAACATTAAAGGAGCTTTCAACCAGGTAGAGGAAAATATGTGCACATGAAGAGAGAGGAAATATATGAAAAGACAAAAATAGAACATCTTGAGTTTAAAAAAGTGTAGTATTTAAAATGAAACACTCACTAGATGACACCAACAGTATATGAGAAACTGAAGAAGAGAAAATGAATAAATTTGCAGACATAACAATGTAAACAATCCAAAGTGAAAGACAGACAAATGACTTAAAAAATGAAAAGTGCATCATTGCTAAAAACCAGTTATAGGTGAAAAATCTTAAAAGCAACCAGAGGGTGAAAAAAAGAGACACCTATGCTTAGAGGAAAACAATTAAAATTACAGCAGACTTTTTGCTAGAAACTGCAATACAGAAGAAAATTCAGGAACATTTTTAAAGGTCTGATGGAAAAACAAACAAAATCTGTCAATCAAGAATTCTTAGGCCAGTAAAAATACCATTCAAAATAAAGGCAAAATAAAATACTTTTCAGGATAATAAACTGAAAGAATTAGTCACACACAGATGTGCATTATAAGAAAGTTACAGCAATTCTTCAGAGAGGAGGAATATGGTACCAGAAGGAAATTTTAATCTATACAATGATGAAGAGCAGCAGAAATGGTAAATATATGACTAAATTTTAAAAACCATCTTTTTATTCATAATTTTGTTAAAAGATAATTACTTAAAGCAAAATGATAGCAGCGTATGGTGGGTTTATAATGTTTGTTGACAACATGAAGAAATATCAAAAGAATGAAACTGCATGAAAGAACCAGAAACAACAAACTATATTCTGTATGATTCCATTTATATTAAATACCGGAAAATGCAAAGTGAGAGTGAAGAAAACAGATCACTGGTGGCCAGGGGTGGGCATTATTGAATAGGGAACTGTCTGCAAAGGAATGTAAAGGAAATTTAGGATGATAAAAATGTTTTTTCTTATGATTTTAGTGCTGGTCAACCAACACAGGCACTCCTCAAAGATATAGTCTGTGGTATACCAGATTACCACAATAAGATGAATATTGCAATTTTATAGTACAAAATGCTAACCCTCACTTGAGCCTTCAGCAAGTTGTGGTAGTTAGACCCAAAAATCACCAATCCCAGATGATCATAGCAAATATAATAATAATGGAAAAGTTTGAACTATCGTGAGAAGTACCAAAATGTGACATAGAGAAATGAAGTGAGAAAACACTGTTGAAAAAAATCATGCCGGTAGACCTACTTGACACAGGGTTGCCACAGACCTTCAACTTGTAAAAACAAACAAACAGCACACACACACACCATTATCTGCGAAGCACAGTAAAACGAGGTACACCTATAATCAGAGATCGAATTTTACACTTAACGTTGATAACTATAAATATATGAATACCTCTGTAAAGCTGATTTTAAAAGGATATTTTTAAAAGACAGTCAAAAGAAAATCGTAAGTCAAGTAGCACTTCTACATTTTAAAAATACTTGACAACTTTTATTTTGACTGACAATATTTTTTGATTGATGTCTGGTTTTCGGACTGGTTTGACTGTTCTTCAGTCAAACTGTTCAAACAGATTTGTGGATGTGGTCATGACCCTCACTCAGAATGATCTTTTCTTAATATGTGCCTGGGGTTGGTAAGCTATAAATAGACTAGATGTAAATGAAGAATAAGTTTTTAAAAACCTGATAGAGGGCAGTAAAGCTAAAACAAAAAGTTGATTTACATCTCTGTTCTTACATCATTTTCTTTCAGTTTCTAAGGATAGTAACAATTTTGATAGAGTCTTTTTTTTAACATTTTTTATTGATTTATAATCATTTTACAATGTTGTGTCAAATTCCAGTGTAGAGCACAATTTTTCAGTTATACATGAACGTACATATATTCATTGTCACATTTTTTTCTCTGTGAGCTACCATAAGATCTTGTGTATATTTCCCTGTGCTATACAGTATAATCTTGTTTATCTATTCTACAATTTTGAAATCCCATCTATCCCTTCCCACCCTCCGCTCTCTTGGCAACCACAAGTTTGTATTCTATGTCTATGAGTCTATTTCTGTTTTGTATTTATGCTTTGTGTTTTTGTTTTTGTTTTTGTTTTAGATTCCACATATGAGCGATCTCATATGGTATTTTTCTTTCTCTTTCTGGCTTGCTTCACTTAGAATGACATTCTCCAGGAGCATCCATGTTGCTGCAAATGGCATTATGTTGTCTGTTTTTATGGCTGAGTAGTATTCCATTGTATAAATATACCAACTCTTCTTCATCCAGTCACCTGTTGATGGACATTTAGGCTGTTTCCATATCTTGGCTATTGTAAACAGTGCTGCTATGAACATTGGTGTGCAGGTGTCATCCTGAAGTAGGGTTCCTTCTGGATATATGCCCAGGAACGGGATGTCTGGGTCATATGGTAAGTCTATTCCTAGTCTTGAGGAATCTCTGTACTGTTTTCCACAGTGGCTGCACCAAACTGCATTCCCACCAGCAGTGTAGGAGGGTTCCCCTTTGTCCACAGCCTCTCCAGCATTTGTCATTTGTGGACGTTTGAATGATGGCCATTCTGACTGGTGTGAGGTGATACCTCATTGTAGTTTTGATTTGCATTTCTCTGATAATTAGCAATATTGAGCATTTTTTCATGTGCCTGTTGATCATTTGTATGTCTTTCTTGGAGAATTGCTTGTTTAGATCTTTTGCCCATGTTTGGATTGGGTTGTTTGGTTGTTTCTTATTAAGTCGTATGAGCTGCTTATATATTCTGGAGATCAAGCCTTTGTCGGCTTCATTTGCAAAAATTTTCTCCCATTTCGTAGGTTGTCTTTTTGTTTTACTAATGGTTTCCTTTGCTGTGCAGAAGCTTGTAAGTTTCATTAGGTCCCATTTGTTTATTCTTGCTTTTATTTCTATTGCTTGGGTAGACTGTTCTAGGAGAACATTTTTGAGATGTATGTCAGATAATGTTTTGCCGATAGAGTCTTTAATGCCAACATATCCTTAAGTCCTTAGAATTCAGATCCCCTCCTTCACTTTACCCACAAAAGTTTTGATTATCTGATTCATTCGTGTTTTCTCAGAGTTGTTAGACTGTACATAGTGAATTTAATCCTCACTCATCTAAGAGTATGTAACATGCTTTAAAAAGAACTGATACCATTGTTTGATTCAATAAAAAAGAAATCTAAGTGACTTTTTTATTGGGCAGAGAAAAATACAGATATTTTCAGAATTATTCTTATTCCTACCTAAGATGTAAAAAGAAACTTATGGGGTTTCAGATGGAGAACCTGAAGTAAAACAGAAAACTGCCTAAGTGATTATCCTTTTAATTACATCTAGCTGCATTTCTAAACATATTTACAAAATAGTTCCTTATTGTACTCAATTGAAAAAATATCCTCTTTCATTTTTTTCAAAATTGTTCATTAATTCAGATAGAAAGTCTACATTAAGATAACCACATGAAAACTTATGAAAAGAATCTAATATTAAAGAAAATTCCAAAAATTGAAAAATCTAAATTATGTAATGCTTACTGTACAATCTAATTTTACTATTTATTTCTCAGAGAAAACAGATGGAAAAATATCTAAAACTTAAGAAAAAAATTTATTGGTGTACAGTCAGTTACAGTGTTTCAGTTTCTGGTGTATAGCACAATGCCCCAGTCATGCATACACATACATATATTCATTTTCATAGTCTTTTTTATTAAAGGTTATTACAAGATATTGAATATAGTTCCCTGTGCTATACAGAAGAAACTTATTTTTTTAACCTATTTTTATATATAATGGCTGACATTTGCAAATCTGAAAACTCCCAAATTTATCCCTTCTGACTCCTTTTTCCCGGTAACCATAACATTGTTTACTATGTCTGTGAGTCTGTTTCTGTTTTGTAGATGAGTTGATGGTGCCCTTTTTTTTTTTTAGATTCCATGTCTGAGTGATACGGTATCTTTCTTTCTCTTTCTGGCTTACTTCACTTAGAATGATGATACCTAGATCCATCCATGTTGCTGCAAATGGCATTTTCTTTTTCATGGCTGAGTAGTATTCCATTGTGTGTATACACCACAACTTCTTTATCCAGTCATCTGTCAGTAGACATTTAGGTTGCTTTCATGCCTTAGCTATTGTAAATAGTGCTACTATGAACACTGGGGTGCATGTATCTTTTCAAATTAGAGTTCCCTCTGGATATATGCCCAGAAGTGGGGTTGCTGGATTATATAAGTCTATTTTTAGTTTTCTGAGGAATCTCCATACTGTTTTCCATAATGGCTGCACCAGACTAGGAGAACATTGCAAGGATTTATGACAGAGAATGTTTTGCCTATGCTTTCTTCTAGGAGATTTATCATGTCCTGCCTTATATTTAAGTCTTTAAGCCATTTTCAGTTTATTTTTGTGTATGATGTGAGGGCATGTTCTAACTTCATTGATTTCCATGCTGTAACCCAGTTTTCCCAACACCATTTACTGAAGAGACTGTCTGTACTCCATTGTATGTTCTTGCCTCCTTCAACAAAGGAGGCAAGAACAGACCATAGGTCTGTGGGTTTATTTCTGGGCTCTCTCTTCTGTTCCATTGATTCATATGTCTGTTTTCATGTCAATATCATGCTATTTTGATTACTGTAGCTCTGAATTACTGTCTGAATTATATAACTCTGGCAGGGTTATTTCTCCAACTTCATTCTTTTTCTTCGGTATTGCTTTGGCAATTCTGGATCTTTTGTGATTCCATATAAATTTTAGGATCATTTGTTCTAGTTCTGTGAAAAATGTCCTGGGTAATTTGTAAATTTAAACAATTATACATTTTACTGCCAAGCTGTTACTTACACATATGCAAAAGTTTTTAGTAGTATTCTCATAATAGCAGAAATTTAAATACATAACAGCTAAATTTGCACTAGGATAGAATAAAAAAGTTTGCTTTCTAAAAAATATGTCATCAAATATTGTTAGTTGTGATGTCATTTATTATGTTATTTGACAATTTTGGATTCTTATGTATCTTGTCATTTAATTGTATATATATTTCTTTTAACAGAAAGCCTCAATAACAATATAATATTGTACTGGGATGTAATGTAATATCCCAGAATCATTTCATAACTAATATGTAATTGATTTTTTTGAGTACTGACTTAATATCCAAGGATTCTCAAGCAGAAATGACACTATTTTGAATTAGCCTAGATTAGACATTGATAATTATTAGCCTTGCTGTAGGACAGTTCAGTAGCAAGTTTAGCCAAAAGCAATTACTTGATTCCACAGTTAGCAGATGCATTTTTATAGAAAATACTGTATTTTTCAAATAATAGTAAGAAAATGTAAGTGTCCAGTGACACCCCTTATCACCTCCAGGGAAGGAGTTCCACCACATGGAGTAGAGCAAATAGTATAACAATGTCTGCTACCAGGAGCAGAAGTCCCAGCATGGTTTCCAGGTGTTAGGGTCACCAAGAAAGACTTGACTTACACAGGCATTGGAAGGAACAATGCTTTATTCACACAGAGAAAAGGGAAGAACAGAGCAGCTTCAGTATTGAGCATGGTCCCACATGGCCAGTGGGTCTTGCCCTGAAGCCACAAAAGCAAGGAGATGGTCTGCTCATAGGCTTTTGCCCTATAGGCAAAGGACCCCATTCCCTCTCCATAGGGAACAGATACAGCAGTGGGGTTGACCAGTTGTCATATGACACACAGGCTTCACAGAACAGAGAAGTACACATCAAAGTTAGGAACAGAGTGAGATACTCCCAAACAAAGAGATAGGCCCATCACAGGTTGTAAGGGCTCTTTAGCTCTTTGTCAGGAAATATTCTGGGTCCAGGGCACATTTTTATGTGATGGCAGAAGTTGAAAGACTGCATTCTTGTGATGCACTTTCCCAACGGTAAGTTTGTCAAAACAGTAAAATAGCAGACTATTGTCCTCAGGCCCTGAGCCACAGCCAGCTTTTGTAAATAAAAATTTATTGAAACACAGCCATGCCCATTTGTTTCCGTATTATCTATGCTGCTTTCATGGTGCAGTGCGGACTTAACGAAGTTACAACAGAGACCTTGTGCCCAGCACTGCAACAGACACCACCTGGCCCTATACAGAAAAGGTTTGCTGACCCCCACAGTAGAACATTATCAACTACATGAGAATGTGATTCATGCACATGATTTTGCTGGTTAGAGATCAAAGCAACTGAATGTATATTTGCCAACAAATATTCTTCTGTTGTAATGCATATTGCAAGAATGCAAACCAGATATATATGAAAAAGAACTGGAATTTCTGAATCCTAGGAAGTAACTAAAGTAATTGCAGAATGTGCTTCATGGAGCTCTTAAAAAATCTAGCAGAAAAATCTCTTTCATCTGAATGAAGGAGACTGGGCTAGTTGGCGCCTGAAAGGCCCTTCTAGTCTTGAGTCAGTGATTCTCAGCATGGATGAGGAGTTTTGCTTTTAGTCCAGTAAAATCTGTTTCTGCTAACCCCCGAAAATGCTTCTAAATTTACAACGACTGACATTCTTAAAAGTAAACACGGTGTCTTTTCTTCTGGAAGAAGCTATTGTTCAAATAATGACACTTCCTCTGACATTGACAGTGGCGAGTGGAGTAGAATGTCAGACTAAGATGAGAGACTATGTTCTAGTAAGAAATTGGATCAGGGATCCCCTGACACCACATCAGCATTTAACAGGCCAGACTCACCTGCCATTCCAGTGCTTGCTAAAGGACAGGCGTAGAATCAATGAAACGATCACTAAACAAGGATTCAAATTTCTTTTTTCTTTTTGTATTTTAACACCAATAGTCAAAATGCTGGTTCTTCCAGAATGGCAGCTCACAAACAAAGGAAAAAAAATCCCAAGGCTCAAGAAAAGGAAGAAATGTATACAGTATCTTGAAACTAGAAAAAATGTTCTTCCCCAAATTCTTCCAGGATCACAGTCTACTTTTTCCGCTCATTTTTTATTCCTTTGGTGACATTCAAGTCCTAGAAAATGTTTTTGAAACCAATTATATTTCTAAAGCAAGTTTTCCCAAACTCCCACAGCGTAACTTTTCAGCTTAAAATATCATGTTTTAAAAGGTGTTGGCACTCAGTTTTACCTAACAAATAGCTGGATCTTGGAAAAGAAAAGAAAAAAAAATCTGACAATTTAAAAAGGAAAACAATCTCTGTGTGTATGTGTGTGTAGGAGGCTTATTATTTTGCTTTAAATCATTGGATTATTTGAACAAATTTTTACAAATTTACGTAGAATACAGATTTCATTTTTCACATCAACTAATTAAAGGGCACTAAGCTAAACTTATGCTTTTGAAACTATTCATTTGACCATGAAGCTGATGCATGTCAGCAATGTGTATATCCTTTTTTGCTTTTCTAATTGTTAAGTGCAGCCTTGCTCTCACATCCATCTGCTTGTCCACATATATATAAATGGCGCTTATAAGAATGGGAAATCCCTAAGAAAAAAATAAAATTTTGAAATAAAACTGTAAATTTTTTCTCAATGTATCTTTCACCTCTAGCTTTGATGTATCTGGAACCAGGTGATCTCCTGCCATAAATAACTAAAAAATAAATAGTGAACAGCTATTATCAGAAATTGGACAGTAGAATGTGAAAGACTGTTAACTATGAAAGAAGGAAACAAATGAGATGATGTCTGTGAATACCTTGACTTTCTACCTGAGGCATTTTCTAGATCTGGATGTAGAGAGGGAAATCCCAAACAGAGCATGATATTCTTGCTGAGTTGAAGAGACAAAGATTTGAATTTGTACTGTTTGAAGTGGTTAGAGTTTGTTGAGAAGAATTATCAAAGAACAGAAAACAGACAAAAGACCCCAGAAATCTGTGGCGGGATCTATTTGAGTCTTCATCTGAATACCGAGATACTTGTATGTCCATAGAATGCACAAGACCAGATGGGGGAAGAACAGCTGGCTGCCACGAGCTAAAAGCCAGAAAATTTCCAGGATACACCAGACTGGGAACTATTCAAGTTTTTACCAGGCAATATGAAGATGTTCTTGAATACTCATGACATTTAGTAAAATTTCCATAGAGAATACTTTAGTAATAAACCATATGTTGATGAACGTTTAGCTTGCTTCCATGTCTTGGCTATTGTGAAGTGCTGCTATGAACATTGAGATGCATGTATCTTTTTTAATTAGTTTCCTCTGGTATATGCCCAGGAGTGGGGTTGCTGGTTCATAGGGTAATTCTCATTTCAGCTTTTTTTTAAGGAATCTCCATATTGTTTTCCATAATGGCTGCACCAAACTATATTCTCCCAACAGTGTAGGAGGGTTCCTTTTAAAGAAGTTGTGGTACAGACAGACAGACAGACACACACACACACACACATACATACACACCACATGGAATACTAATCAGCCATAAAAAGAATAAAATAATGCCATTTGCAGCAACATGGATGGATGTAGAGATCCTTATACTAAGTGAAGAAAGCCAGAAAGAGAAAGAAAAGTTCCGTATGACATCACTTATATGTGGAATCTAAAAAAAGGACACACAAATAAACTTATTTACAAAACAGAGACAGAGTCACAGACAGAAAACAAGCTTACGGTTACCGGGGGAAAGGAGGTATGGAGGGATAAATTGGGAGTTCATGATTTGCAGGTACTAATTACTATATATAAAATAGATAAATAGAAAGGTCTTACTGTATTGCACAGGGAACTATATTCAGTACCTTGTAATAGCCTATAGTGAAAAAGAATATGAAAAGGAGTATATATACATATATATGTGTATAACTGAATCACTTTGCTGTACACCAGAAATTAACACAACATTGTAAATCAACTATACCTCAATAAAAACAAAACCAAAAGTGAAATTTTTAAAAAGCCATAGAGAAAAGACCCATTTTACAAAGCTAAAACACAAGAAGTGACCAAGCTGATCTGCAAGTAGTTTAACTGCCTGCCAAAAAAATTCAGCTCTTTAGAGGAAGTCAGCAAAATTCAGATACTCAATATAGCATCCACAATGTGTAATATTTAATCCAAAACTACTTAATAAGAGAACAAGAAAAAAATGCAGTGTAAAGATAATCTTTTCAACAGAGAATGCTGGAACAACTGAACATCCACATGCAGAAGGAATAAATCTAGAGACAGACCTTACACTCTTTATAAAAATTAACTAAAATGCATCACAGACCTAAAAATGTAAAATGCAAAAGTCTAAAACTCTTAGAAGCTAACATAAGAGAAAACCTTGGGTGTGGCATTGAATCCTAGATATAGCACCAAAGGGATGTTCTGTGAAAGAAATAATTGATAAGCAGGACTTCATTAAAATTAAAAATTTATAGTCTGTGAATGACAATGAAAGAGAATGAGAAGACAAGCCACAGACTGGGAGAAAATACTTGCAAAAGACCCATCTCCTAAAGAACTGCTCTCCAAAATATACCAAAAACTCTTAAAACTCAACAGTAAGAAAACAACCTGATTAAAAATGAGACAGAGACCTCAACAGAAACCTCACCAAATAAGATCAATATTCAGAAGGCAAATAATCCCACAGAAGATGTTCCACATTACACGTCATCAGGGAAATGCAAATTAAAATGAGATACTACTGCATACCTATTAAAATGGCCAAAGCCTGGAACACTGGCAACACAAATGCTGCCAAGGTTGTGGAACAGCAGGAACTCTCATTTTTGGTGGGAATGCAAATGGTACAGTTACTTTGGAAGACATCTGGTAGTTTGTTACAAACTAAACATATTCTTACCTTATTATCTTTCAATCATGCTCCTTGATATTTCCTTAAAGTCTTTGGAAATTATGTCCACAGAAAAACCTACACATGGATGTTTATAGTAGCTTTATTCTCAATTGTCAAAACTTGGAAGCAAACAAGATGTCCTTCAGTAGGTGATGGATAAACTGTGGCATTTCCAGATAATGGGATGTTATTCAGTGGTAAAAAGAAATTTACTATCAAGCCATAAAAAGACACGGAGTATCCTTAATTGTGAGAGACCAATCTGAAAAGGCTACTTTCTATATGATTCCAACTATGTGACATTCTGGAAATGGCAAAACTATGCAGACAGAAAAAGATCAGTGTTTGGCAGAACTTGGGGAGAAGGAGGGATGAGTAGGTTGAACACAGAGGATTTTTGTAGTAGTGAAACAACTCTGTTTAATGCTAGGTAGATACATATCATTATATATTTATCTACACCCAAAGAATGCACAGCACCAGGAATGAACCCTGTGTAAACTATGGACTTCGAGTAATAATGATTTATCAGTGTAAGCTCATCAATTGCCACAAATGTATTGCTCTGTTGGGAGATGTTGGTAACAGGAGAGACTATGCATGAGTGGGCACAGGGTGTAAATGGTAAATCTCTATCTCCCCCATCAGTGTTGCCATGAACCTAAAACTGCTCAAAAAAAATAGTCTGTTAAACTTCTGCAACAAAAACAGAAAGGTCAAGAAATGTCCAAATTTGATGAAAACTAAAAACTGAGAGACCCCCAAATCTCACTGATTCCCAAAATGGAAAGATATAAAGAAAACCATAGCAAGGTATACCTGAACCAAGTTGCTGAAAACTAATGATATAGACAAAAGTATTTTAAACACCAAAGGGAAAAACATAATACTTGCAGAGGAACAAAGAAAAGACTAAGAGCTGGTTCTCATCAGAAGCAATGCAAGACAAAGCACAATGAGATGACATTTTTAATATGCTGAAAAACAACAACAAAACCCCGTGAATCTTAACTTCTATATGCAATGAGATTTTCATCAAAAGTGAAAGGGAAATGAAGACATTTTCTTAGAATGTAAACATATTACCAGCAAAGCTGTGCTGTAAGACATACTAAAAGGAAGTTATTCAGGCTAAAGGAAAGTTCTACCAAATAGAAACTCTCGTGTACTCTATTGGAAAAAATACAAAAATTTAAAATATATGTGAGTAAATTACATACATATTTTATCACTTTAAAGTTTCTTTATAGAATAATTCACAATTTCAAAAAATCAACAAAGTATTCAGAAGTTACAATACATATGTAGATAGAAAAATTATGATAATAAAAGTGTAAATGACAGGAGGAGAGTAAATTGAGATATACTGCCCTCAGACTCTTAGGCCACATATGGATGGTATAATATTTCTTGGAAGCAGACTGTGATAAGTTAAAGATTAATATTAATATTATAGAGCAACTACAACAATGATAACAAAAATAAAGGAATAAAACCAATAAGCCAGTTGAGATGGAATACTAAAATATACTCAATTAATCTAAAGGAGAACAGAAAAAGGGGGAAATGGAACAGAAAATAGATGAGAGAATAGGTGAGACCAATAGAAAACTAATAGCCAAATGAGAAAGTTAAATGCCACTAAAAAGGAAATTAGATGAACTGTGTATGTGTGTGTGTGTGTATATATTATTATATATGTGTATATATATAGTGTCAATACTTCCATCAAAGAGAAGAAATTGTCAAACCAGGTAAAGCAAGAAGGAACAATATGTTGTAATTCGAAAATATACATCAAATATAAAGAGACAGATAATTTAAAAGTAAAAGGATAGAAAGATATACCATGCCAGTACTGCATAGAAATACTGGAGTGGCTATTTTGATATTAGCCAGATTAGACTTCAGGGCAAGGAATATTATCAAAAATAAAAAGAGACCTTTCATATGATTAAAGTGTCAATTCACCGAGAAGGCGTAATAATACAAAATAAGCATGTACCTCACAATCAAGCTTCAAAATCCAAAGGCCAAAGCTAACCAAACTGAAAGGAGATACCAACAAACCCACAATTATATTGGCATCTTCAGTGCTATTTGTTCATTAAGTAAATAAATAATAGAACAAATAGAAAATCAGTAAGAATATAGGAAATTTGATGAATGCTATCAATCAAATTAAGCTAATTGGCATTTATACATTTTTATAGAAAACTCCACTGAGTACTTGCAAAATAGATACTATTTTCAAGTATATATAGTTCATTCACCAAGCTACACCAAATACTAGTGGTTTTATAAGATGACTGAATTATATAGAGGGTATTCTCTGACCAAAGTGGAATTAAAATTAGAAACCAGTAACAAAAGATGTCTAGAAAATGCTTTAAAATTTGGAAATATAAATAGCATGCTTTTAAATGCTTGTATATGAAGAGAGATCTCAGAGTCTTAGCATCTACTGTAAAAGAATAAGAAAGAAATGTGCAAATTAAAACCAAAATGGTAAAAGGAAGAAAATAATACAGATAAGAGCAGAGGTCAATGAAAAAAACAATTAAAAACCAGAAAAGAAATAATGCAATCCAAAACTTGTTCCTTTAAAAAATTAATATTTCTAACAACTAGATACAATGATTAATACAAAAATAAATAACCACACACAGATTAACAATATCAAACATAATTACAGAGTCCTCAGACATTTAGAGAACAAAAAGGGAATATTGCCAACAATTTGTAAGAATTGAATAAATCATTTGAAAGACACAAAATATCAAAACTGAAATGAAAACACACTGCTTCAGAAAATCAAAATTGACTTACATCTATTAAAGAAGTTGAAGTTGAAATGAAAAGCCTTCCTAAATGTAAGTTCTGGACCTACATGGTTTTCACTGGTGATACTTTATTAAAAAAAAAAAAACTAATGCAAATTTCTATAAATTATTTCAGAAAAGAGAGAGGAAATACTTTCTAATTTTTTGAGGCCAGTATTACTCTGATATCAAAATGATACAAAGAAATGACAGGAAAAAACAATCACAGAGCAATAATAATTATGAACACAGACACATAAGTCTTCAACAAATTCTCAGTATACAAAAGACAATACATAATGACCAAATGGAATACCAGAAATTCATGATAGGCTTAGCATTTGAAAGTTAAATGTTTATTTTCCATACTTAAAAAAAAAAAAAGGAATCCATGTGATCTCACAAAATCTAGAAGAAAAATGACAAAATGCAACACTCTTTATAATAAAACTGTCAGCAAACCAGGATGGATAAACAAACATTCTTAAATTTTGAAGAACAGCTTAAAAAAAAGACTACAGCTTACATTAGAATTAATTGTGATAAAGTAAACTCTTTCTCTTAAGTATTTGAGCAAGGTAAGGATGGCTATTTCCAGTACTTCCATTCAATAGTGTATTGCACATCCTAGCCAGTGAAATAAGGAAAATAAATAAAAGAAGTGTAGATTGAAAAGAAATACTAAAATATTTTTTACTCACAGAAGACAGGATTATACATGTCAAAATCTACACAATAGCTACTAGACCTAATAAGGGAGTTCAGTAAAGTGACATGACAATATACATAATATACAATAAATCAGTAGGTCAGTATACATAAATCAATTGCATTTCTACATTCAAGCCTTGAATAATTAAAAAGAATGAAAATAGAAGCATAAAAAGTAAGATTAGTTCCTAAGAATACATTTTTTTTAAATATGTGCAAGTCAGTTTTCCCCCAACCACCAGTAAGTTTCATGCAATCTCAATAAAATATCCGAGGAGGCTTTTTGTGCACATTAACAATACAGTTCTAAAGTTTGTATGGAAGTTCATACATGCTTTCAGTTATAAAATAAATGAGTTGTGGGGATGTAATGTATAGCATGGTGACTAGAGTTAATAAACAATTTCTGTTACTATGTACAGTGATGTTAACTAGACTTATTGTGGTGATCATTTTGTAGTATACACAAATATTGAATCACTATGCTGTACATCTGAAACTAATATTATGTTCTATGTCAGTTACATCTCAAAAAATCCCCCTCACCAAATTTTAAAAGTAAAACTCTAAAAAAATTTTTTAAGTTTATATGGAAATGCGAAGAATATAGAATACCCAAAATAATTTTGAAAAAGGAAAACAAAAATTGACAAACAAAAATTGGAAAGCTAAAATTAAAATGTCTGGTGATGCCTGGAGTTGGCAAGGATATGGAACAATGGGAGCTCTCCTACATCACTGAAGAGAATGTAAGATGATGCTTTACAGAACTGTTTAGTAGTTTCTTGTAAAGTTGAACATAAGCTTGTCATATGACTCAGCAATTCCACTCCAAGTTATACTAGAGAAATGAAGACATATTTCCACACAAAAACTTGTACACCCATGTTTATAGAAACTTTATTCTTAGCCAGAATGTAGGAATACGTCAAGTTCTAAGAGGTGAATGGAAAAACATGATGGATATTCATTCAATGAAATCCTACTCAGCCAAAAATATTCATGAATCTAAAAAATAAGTGTAACTAATAAATCCAGACAAAGGATCTATGGTGGATAAATATACTTATATGAAGTTCTATAAGGAATAGATCTAAACTACAGTGAAAAAATAATTGATCTGTGATTGCCTGTACTCAGGAGTGGTGGACAAGAATTCACTTCAGTGGTACACAAGGGAATTTTTTTTAGAGATTGAACTGTTCTGAATCTAAGGATGTACATCTGTCTAAACTCATTGAATTAAATATTGATTGTACAATTTGTTGTAAGTAAATTATATCTGAAAATTTTAACTGAAAGAGTAAAAAGAAGAAAGAGTAAAAAGAAGAAAGAATGAGAGAGATTGCAAACTGGAAATATCCTTAACGCTGCCCCTTATTCACCTCAGCCCTAGATTCTACTGAATTGTGCCCAGAAGAGCTGGGTTTTAATTTAGATTCTACAATTAATTAGCTTTGTGACCTCAGGTAAGTCACTCCTTATCTTAGCTTCTGCCTTTGCCAATGAGAGAACTGGACTAGACAGTCTCAAAGGTCCATCAATTCCTGAAAATTTGGAGTGAAAAAAATATAATTGAAACCTTAATAGGGTTATTAAAATATTCTCTTTAGTTCATTTTACATTTAGTTTAATAAAAAAATAAACAACTTGCATTAACAAAATGTATTAAAATGCAATTATATGATTGATAGTTTAATATTGGAAGATTTTTTCCCAACACTGGATACTATTACCTGCAAGGACAGAATGAAACTTAGAAGATGACCAGATATGACTTCGGGCTCTAGAGGCCTGATCAAGGGAAATAGATACTCCCCTCTTTCTTTAGGGTTATTCACTAGGAACCTCAGAGATGAATATACTTTCTTATTCTGATTTTTAGTCATCAACTCTAATAATTATCAGGCAAAAATGTTATTAAATTATCCAATTCTTCTAAGGAAGCAGAAAACATTTGTTACAAAGCAAAAAGATTCCTGGGTTTGGTTTTGCATTTAAAATGTGTATATGTCCATGAATAACTGAAAAATTGTGCTGAACACTGGAATTTGACACAACATTGTAAAATGATTATAAATCAATAAAAATGTTAAAAAAAATAAAATAAAATATGATCTATAAATTTGATTACATATTCAATTCATCCCTGACTTTCCACCTATCATAATAAAAGCTACTTTATTTTTATTGAGATATAATTATATATTAGTTTCAGATATACAACATAATGATTTAATGTTTTTATATATTATGAAATGATCACTAAGATAAGTCTAGTTAGCATCCATCACTATACGCAGTTACAGAATTTTCTTTTTCTTGTGATAAGAGCTTTAAAGTTCTACTCTTTTAGCAACTTTAGTAACAGGTATACCTTCAAGATATTTCGGCTTCAGTTCCAGATGACTCTAATAAAGCAAATATTGCCATAAAGCTAGTCACACAAATATTTGACTTCTCAATGCACATAAAAGTTATGTTCATATTGTACTGTAATTTATTAAGTGTGCAGTAGCATTATGCCTAAAAAAAGCAATGGACTTATGTTAATTTAAAAATATTGCTCAGAAATTCTAACCATCATCTGAGCTTTCAGTGAGTTGTAATCTTTTTGCTGGTAGAAGGTCTTGCTTCAGTGTGGATGGCTGCTGACTGATCAGGTTGAGGTGGCTGTAGCAATTTCTTAAAAAAAGACAGAAATGAGTTTGCTGCATCGATTAATTCTTCCTTTACAAATAATATCTCTGTAGCATGCAATGCTGTTTGATAACATTTTATCCACAGTAGAACTTCTTTCAGAATTAGAGTCACCTCTGTCAAACACTGCTGCTGGTTTATCAACTCTAGTTTGAGTAATACTCTAAATTGTTTGTCGTCATTTCAATAATCTCCACAGAATCTTCACCGGAAGTTGATTCCATTTCAAGGAACTGCTTTCTTTCGTTATCCATAAGAAGCAACTCCTCATCTGTTCAAGTTTTATGATGAAATTATAGCAATTTAATCGAATCTCAACTTCGCTTCAAATTCTAGTTCTCTCGCTATTTGCATCACACCTGCAGTTACTTCTTCCAGTGAAGTCTTGAACTCTTCAAAGTCAACCATGAGAATTAGAGTCAACTTTTTTTCCAAATTTCTGTTAATGTTGATATTTTGACCTCTTCTCCTGAATCATGAATTTTCTTAATGGCATCTAGAGTGATGAATCCTTTCTAGAAGGCTTTCAGTTGACTTTTCCCAGACCCCTCAGAGGAATCACAATCTGTAGTGTCTATAGCCTTACAAAATGTGTTTCTTAAATAATAAGACTTGAAAACCAAATGATTCCTTGAGCCATGGGCTACAGAATGGATGTTATGTTAGCATGCATGAAAACAACATCAATCACATTGTCCATCTCTATCAGCAATCTTAGGTGACCAGGTGCATATAAGCAGTTATATTTTGAAAGGATTTTTTTTTTTTTCTGAGCAGTAGGTGTCAACAGTGGGCTTAAAATATTCAGTAAACCATGTTGTCAACAGATGTGCTGTCATCCAGGCTTTTTTGTTCCATTTATAGAGCAGAGGCAGTGTAGATTTAGCATAATCCTTAGGGCCCTAGGATTTTCAGAGTGGTAAATAGGCATTGGCTTCAACTTCAGGTCAGCAGCTGCATTAGCCCCTAACAGGAAAGTCACCTTGTCCTTGAAGCTTTTAAGCCAGGCACTGTCTTTTCCCCTCTAGCTATGAAAGTCCTAGATGGCATCTTCTTCCAGTAGAAGGCTGTTTTGTCTACATTGAAAATATATTGTTTAGTGTGGCCACCTTCATGGATAATTTTAGCAAAGTCTCCTGGATAACTTCCTGCAGCTTCCACATCAGCCCTTGCTGCTTCACCTTGTACTTTTATCTTATGGAGGTGGCTTCTTTCCTTAAACTTCATGAACCACCCTCCACTAGCTTCAGACTTTTCTTCTGCAGCTTCCTCACCTCTTTCTGCCTTCATAGAATTGAAGAGAGTTAGGGCCTTGCTCTAGATTAGGCTTTGATTTTGAGGGAATGTTGTGGCTGGTTTGATCTATCCAGACCATTACAACTTCTCCATATCAGCAATAAGGCTGTTTCACTTTCTTATCATCTGTGTATTCACTGAAGCAGCATTTCTAATTTCCTTCAGGAACTTCTTCCTAGCTTAACTGTTGGGCACAAGAGGCCTAGCTTTTGGCCTGTCTCAGTTTTTGACATGCCTTCCTCACTAAGCTTCATCATTTCCAGCTTTTGATTTAAAGAAAGAGAAGTGTGACTCTTCCTTTTGCTTGAACACTTAGACGCCATTGTAAGATTATAATTTGGCCTAAGTTCAACATTTTTGATTCTTGGAGAGTAGGGGGCCCCAAGCAAGGGAGAGAGACAGGATAATGGCCAGTCAGTGGAGCAGTAAAAACATCACAACGTTTATCAATTAACTTTGCCATCTCACAAGAGTTCAGTACCTTTTGACCCCTTCATCCATTTCACCCACCTCCTACCTCCTGCCTCTGGCAACCACCAATCTGGTCTCTGTATCTATAAGCTCAGTTTTTAGGGTTTTTTGTTTGTTTGTTTGTTTTAGATTCTGCGTTTAAGTGAAATCATATGGCATTTTTCTTTCTCTGTGTGACTTATTCCACTTAGCATAGTAACCTATAGGTCCATCCATGTTGTCGCAAATGGCAAGATTTCATTCTTTTTTCAGGCTGAAGAATATTCCAGTGTGTGTGTGTGTGTGTACAGATGGGCACGTAGGTTGTTTTCACATACTGACTGTTGTAAATAATGCTGCAATGAACATGGGAATGCATATATCTTTTCAAGTCCGTGTTTTGGGCTTTTTTTTTTCGGGTATATACCCAGAAGTGAGATTGTTGTATCATATGATAGATCTACTTTTAATTTTTTGAGGAAACTCCATACTGTTTTCCATAGTGGCCTCACCAATTTTCATTTCTACCAACAGTGCACAAGGTTTCCCTTTTCTCCACATCCTTGCCAACTCTTGTTATTTCTTCCTTTTGATAATAGTCATTATAGTATTTGCATTTCCCTGATGATTAGTGATGTTGAGCATATTTTCTTGTATGCATTGGCCATCTGTATATCTTCTTTGGAAAAATGTGTATTCGGATCCTCTGCCCATTTTTAATTGGAATTTTTATTTTTTACTATTGAGTTGGGTGAATTCTGTATATGCTTTGGATATTAACCTCTTACCAGATATATGTTTTGTAATTATTTTCTTCCATTTGTTACGTTACCTTTATATTCTGTTGATGGTTTCCTTTGCTGTGCAGTTTTTACATTTGATGTAGTCCCACTTGTTTATTTTTGCTTTTACTGCCTTTGCTTTTGGTATCAAATTCAAAAAAATCATCACCAAAACTGATTTCAAGGAGTTTACCTTTGTTTTCCCTTTGAAGTTTAATGGTTTCAGGTTTTAATCCAAGTCTGTAATCTATTTTGAGTTAATTTTTATGTATGGAGTAAGATAGTGGTCCAATTTCATTCTTTTGCAGATGGCTATCCAGTTTTCCCCAGGTTATTTATTGAAGAGACTGCCCTTTCTGCACTGTATATTCTTGGGTCCTTTGTTGTAAACTAATTGACCATAAATGTGTGGGTTAATTTCAGGCTCTTGATTCTGTTCCATTGATCTATGTTTTTGTTTTTCATGACAATTCTACACTGTTATGAATACTGTAGCTTTGTAGTATATTTTGAAACCAGGCACCATGATGCCTCCAGCTTTGTTCTTCTTTCTCAACATTTCTTTGACTATCCAGGGTCTTTTGTAGTTCCATACATATTTTAGGATTGTTTATTTCTGTGAATAATGCTATTGGCATTTTGATGGGGATTACATTGAATCTGCAGATTACTTTGGGTACCGTGGACATTTTAACTGTATCAATTCCTCCAATCCATGAGCATGGACTATCTTTCCATTTATTTGTGTCACCTTCAATTTCTTTCATCAGTGTCTTATAGTTTTCAGTGAACATCTCCATGGTTAAATTTATTCCTAGATAGTGTATTCTTTTTTGATGCAACTGTAAATAGGATTGTATTTATTTCTCTTTCTGATAATTTGTTATTAGTGTATAGAAGTACAACAGATTTTTATATATTGATTTTATATCCCACAACTTTACTGAATTTGTTTATTTTAACAGTTTTCTGGTAGAGTCTTTAAGGTGTTCTATATGATATTATGTCATCTGAAAATAGGGATGATTTTACTTCTTCCTTTCTAATTTGGATGCCTCTTATTTCTTTTTCTTGACTAATTGCTCTGGCCAGGAATTCCAGTATTATATTGAATAAATGTAACGATTGTGGGCATCCTTGTCTTGTTGTTGATCTAAAAGAAACTGCTTTCAGCTTTTCACTGTTGAACATGATGTTAGCTGTGGGTTTGTCATGTATGGCCATTATTATATTGAGATATGTTTCCTTTATGCCCCCTTTGTTGTGAGTTTTTAAACTGTGTAGTGAATTTTCTTTGTGATTTTCTGTATAAATATACACTAGAATATGAAGACTGTATTCTCCTTTGCTAATTTAATCATGTATATGACTCCAATCTGTGTTTTAAGAAATTGAAATCTTTCAACTTCTTCTTCTTCAAAAAAAAAAAAAACCCTTAATATGCACCTAAATACCAAATAAAGTTTTAAACGAGTTTTACCCTCCTCATACTACTTTGCAGTCTGAGACACTTTTAATCTGTAAAGAACCAGACACACTCCCTGGTAGTGTCAGTGTTTAAGAAGTACTTGGAACAGGGCCAGGACCTAAGTGAGATGAGCGAGGCACTTGCCTTGGGTGCAAAAGTAAAAAGGGTATCAAACACTCACAATCAAGATAAAAAACATTTAAAGCAATATTTTAAAAATCAAATTTAATATAAAAAATCCAAGATAAACACAGTAGCAAAATTTTAAATAAAGACAGGATTGATAAAGATACTGAATTGACCTGCATGTTTGAATTCATTCTTACTTAACAAAATTGTGTTGTAAATAAGCTTCTATATATAACCTTAGTCTTACAGGTATATTTCAGATAGTTCTTTGGGAGAGTGGACTAGTAAAAAGAAAAAAATAATTTTATCTGTGCCAGGAAGAAATAAAGTTTAGATCCCAAACTTAGAAAAACAGGTTTCTGTCTTTTATGTAAGTACAATATTATATCATTTGGGACTTTTCCCAACTGTGTTGATAAGGACCATATTTGTAAATCACAAAGAAATCCTCTAGAGTTCCTTATTTCAAAAGGTATCTGAATTGCATTAGCCTTCATTTACTGTGTTATGTAACAACACATTACATAACATAAAGTGTTAAAAATGATACATTCATCCCTTTATTTTTACTAATTTGTGGTCTGACCAGTTCAGAGAAACCTCATATAATGCATCAGCATTCTGCCTTAATGTGACCCTAACCCTAACCACTGAATCACCTTAAGGCAGAAAAATCTGTCAGGGAACTGTGCATGAGCAAAAACAGTTAAGTAAGTGGAAGGAAAATATTTTCAAACAGTTTACTTTGAGAAACCTATAATTATATTTCTTATAGTATACTAGATTATCTAAAGCTTGTGTATTTAGATGGCAGCCATTAAAATCATTTTTCTATATTTCAGTGTAAATGCTCTAATGCTACACATTACTAATAAAAGAGAGTATAAGAAGCCTTTTAAAAATAAAACTACATAAAAACTCAGAGGCAATGAATGTTATTTTATACCAATAACAAAAGTAAATCAGTCAGTGTGATTTGGGTATTATTCAGCTTGTGAATTTGAGTATTATTCAACTCATGCACATTAACTATCTCAATTTTCATGTCTCTGTGTTAAAAATAATTAATATATACAATGCACTCAGTATATTTTAAGAAGCACCTTGGTTCTGAGGACAGTAACTATAAAATAATGCCTAAGGCATTAAGTTACTGAAATTCTGACATTATGTCTAAGGCTAAAGGCATAATATCAAAATAGAGGTAGCTTATATGAGCAATATTTTTTCATATTTTACATAAAAATTTGGCTTTTAGTATGTGTGGGACTGGTAAAGTTTTAATGTGAGCTCTGCAATGGAAAGCATCACCTCTATTTTTATATCACATTTTTACACGAAGTGACCTGTTACTAATACAATATGTTTTATATGCAAAACCACCAGTAAGCAGTAAAAGTTCTGTTTCTCTATATCTGCTCCCCCTGTATATGCATAAGCATAGCCTAGGTTGTGTGTTTTTTCACCCAATGTCTCTCCATAGTGGCTACATCTACTTACAGCTATAATCTATCTGGATGCAGCTATATGAAAACTACAAGAATAACTAGTACAGTTTTATAAATTATATGCTTTTCAGAGCCTAGGGCTAAAATCTTTCTGTCAGGGAGACTGGGTGGTGAAGTTTCCATTTGCCTGCAGACATTTGTGCATGAGCAGGACAGTGGATATCAATTCACATTCTCCCCTGTCCGGCATGCATTTCTGGCCACAGAGGGGGATCAGTGTGAGAGGGGACGTCCATATCTGCCCAGCCAGAAACCTGGGTCACTGCCTGAGTTGGGATGTAGCTCATTTTACGTCTTTCTTTTCTTTTTTCAATTGTGATATAGTTGATATACAATACTATATTAGGTTCAGGTGTACCGCATAGTGATTCAACATTTTTACAGATTATTCTCCATTTAAAGTTGTTTGAAAACATTAGCTATATTCCCTGTACTTTACAAGATATCTTTGTAGCCTTTTTATTTTATATATAGTAGTCTGTACCATGTAATCCCCTACCCCGTCTCACACCTCCTCTCTTCCCTCTCCTAGCTGGTAAATACTAATTTGCTCTCTATATATGTAAGTCTCTGTTTTATTATATTCATTTTTTTTTTATTTTTTAGATTCCACATATAAGTGATAACATACTGTATTTGTCTTTGTCTGACTTACTTCACTAAACATAATATCCTCCAGGTCCATTCAGTTTGTTGCAAACGGCAAAATGTTGTTCTTTTTATGGCTGAGTAGTATTCCATTATATATATATTTATCACACCTTTTTATCCATTCATCTACTAATAAACACTTTGGTTGCTTCCGTATCTTAGGATTTTCCTTTTTTTTTTTTTTTTGATATATTTTTTTTGTTTTCCTGGAGTGAATAATTGCTTTTTTAATATTTAAATTTGCTTAGTAGTTCCTGGATCTTCCTTAGAGTTCAAATAATGCTATAAAATACCTCTCAGTACTATGTTCTGCTTGGTCAAATTTTTTTCATATAATTTGTCACATTTCCTGAAGCCCCCAACCCTCTATCCCTATGTAAACTGTTGTCTAGAATGCACAGCTGTCATCCTTAAATGTCTTTTACTGTCATCTTGGAAGCCCCCTTCACTTCTCTCCTGTAGCAGTTGCCCTGTTTCTGAAATTCTATATCCATTTCTAATTCGGATTACTCCTTCCTTTTGTATACATTCTCTAGTAGGTTCCTGAGAAAAGGATCATGAGAAGTGCATTTGTGTTCTGAGATTTGCATGTTTGAATTGCCTTTTTTTCAATTATCACATTTATTTGACAGTTTATCTGGGTATGGAATTACAGATTGAAAGTAATTGTCACATAAAATTTAGAAGACATATTTCCATGGCTTTCTAGCTTCCAAAGGTGCCGTTAAGAAGTCTTATTCTCATTCTTTTTGATTTAAACATAGGAAATTAAGTTTTTATTCTACTTATGCCTTGAAACTAAATCCTGACTCTGCCATTTTGGTATCTGTGTCTTAGCTGAGTTATTTAATTCCTCTTTGCCTCAATTTTTGCATCCATAAATTGGGAGTAATAATAGTACCTATCTTGTAGAATTGTTCTCTGGATCAAATCAGTTGATATATGTAAAGCACTTATAATAGAGCCTGACAAATAGCAAATACTCTGTAAGTATTTGCTGTCATCTTCATTATCACCATTATTCCAATGGGAATCAATTTAGGAATTTTAAGCAGGAAAATGTCATGAAGAAAGTGGGTAAGACATAAATTAGAGAAACAGGTTGGGGGTAACCACTTCTAAATGAACCTGCTTCATGTAAATGTTGTGAATCAGAGGTGAAGATGAAGTTTGGGTGGTATAGAGGCAGTAAAAAAAAAAAAAATTAAAAAAAAATCATTTCCTATTCTCTCAAATGAAAACTCTTACCCACCCAATAGACAAACTAAGCATATTTTCTTGGCTCCAGAAAAGCTAGGGCGCGGCAGTTTAAACAGACAAATGCTTCATTATATGATTCTTTCAGAAAAAGCATCACAAGTCAGTATGTCAGAAATTGGAATTTAGTCCAATTTTCTTACGTGCATTTAACAGTGTAACTTTCTGTTAAAAATTACACATTGAAAAGTGGGAACAGAAGTCTCCGTAGTGGTTTCTACTGCTTTGGCCGCTGAATGTTTTCATTTCATTACGTGGCCCCTCAAGAACAGAAAGAGACTCCATCACGTATTTACTCATTTAAAGCACATCACACCCATGGCTGTGCATGTAATCTTCACGAATCAGGGGGAGGAAAAATATTAGCTGAGAATTCTAATCAGTGATTGTCCACCTATCATTCACTTTTCCTCTCCTCTTTCATAAATAACTCACTTTTACCATATAGGCAATTGTGGTCACGTCAAGATTGAATTGCATTATCTCTGACAGGACAATTAAGCTTTCATCAGTCATTTTAGAGAGGAGAACCTATTTAAAGAAATTAATAAATAAATATCATAGCCAGAGAACCTAGGCAAAGACTTTGAATTTGGCTATCCCTACAAAAAAATTTTCTTTAATTTTCTGTTCCCACGATGTTCCCAAATGTGACTCAGCAATTTGCCCCCTCTGTTCTTCCTTCATTCACAAAATGTACGTGTGGCTGCTTCTGTGACTGAAACTGAGCCAGGCTTACACTTCCATTATATTTCTGTGCCATCCAATTGAAATGATTTTTATGGTGCAGAGTCCAGTAATGAAGCCTGGGACATCTGGTGGTGTAGTAGGTGTCAATAAAATAATCAGTTGCTCCTGTGGCTAATTCTTGCCATGTCCTCTCACAGAAAGTGGGGGCAAAAAGAAGGTGATATTTAATTCGCAGCAAGAAGAAAGGCCATTTAATTGGATGAGCCAGCATCTCTCTTTCATTTGTCTCTTCTTATTTCCACCTCTTAACGACCCCCCATCCCCACCCCCCACACACATCAGAAGTGAGAGGGTTTGGCATTTATGCTGAAAACAGGAGCTAATTTTTAAATGAACCTGTTGGTTTGACTGAAGAGGACCAGGATACACATGGCTGGTCCTTGGGGATAAAGCATCAAGAGGCTAAAGCAAAGACATGCAGCTGCCTGGACCACCTCACCCTTGTGTGGTCCCTTCACCAGTTGCTAACCACTGCTTCCATCTGGACAAGGAAGGGTTAGGTGATGCAGCACTTTTTGCAAGTGTAAGTGTTCAGATCATCCCTCTGAAAGGTCAGGGCTAGATAACAGGTACTCCCTGGCTTTCCCCTTCAGTCAAATTCAAATTTTACTTGGCTCGGAGTCTGTAAGTTATAACTCTAGTCTTTCTATTTACATAGCATCACTATAAATAATGAAAATCAGCATGCAATACTCCCGAGTGAATCATCTTTTTAAATCAATGATAATTGAAAGTGGATCTTATTTCTCACTCAAATGGTTGCTCTAGTCTAGTACCTTAGTATATTACTAGCAATATTTGAGCCAGAAAGTGGGAAAATGGCTTTGGGTTCCATTCCTTCTCCAGGTAGCAAAGATGACAACCAAATTTAGCATTTGCTGAAAGGCACTATTCTAAGCACTCACATACTTTATCTATGTAATGTGTACAAAACCTCCATAAGCTACGTTTCCTTATTACTTCTATCTTCTGGAGGAAGTGATGGGGACACAGAGCAGTTAAACAATTCACCCAAGTTTAAACAATTACTAAATGGCAGAATTCAGGATTCAACCTCGACACGCTGATGCCATTGCTTCCATACACATATGCTGGGGTGAGTTTTAAAATATATTTATGTTGGGGGGAAGGGTATAGCTCAAGTGGTAGAGTGCATTCTTAGCATGCATGAGGTCCTGGATTTGATCTCCAGTACCTCTGCCAAGGGAAAAAAAAAAAAAACACTAATAATAAATAAATAGACCTAATGACCTCCCCCCCAAAATAAATAAAATAAAATAAAATGTATTTGTGGGATGGACAATAAGCAACCAGAAGAGATGCTGGACTTAGTTCAGGAGCAGAGCCCAAGAGGCCCCTGCTGCACAGGTAGTGAAGTTGCTGGAGTAACGGGAGAGGCGTGGTGGTCCTGGGGTGGGACGAGATCAGTGGGAGAGAACAGAGACACTTTGGAGGGCCTGCAGCAGCAGCTACCTACCAACCCATACCATACAGAAGTTTTTCAGTGCTTTAACATCAGATACAGGCCTGGTAGTGACACACAGAGAATATCAGCCCTGTGAAATTTTGGGGCCCCAAGTTAATTTACCAACACAAATTCTAATAAGAATCTAGCAACAGATGGCAGCAGAAGCCCCATTCAGGCAAGTTCTTTTCATGTCACTGCCCGTAGCTCTTCGGCCTGAAGCATGTTAGAATATGTTTGTTTGTAACATTAAAGTCATTGTCATCTTAAGTTGACTGAATGGATGAAACACAAGAAGAGAGTATGTCAGGCTCTGGGTTAGTCCTAATATTTAAAAAAAAAAAATGCAGGGCTGGAGAATGTTGTAAGTGAACCCAATTGGAAAATTCCAAGATCTTCTCAAAATATCTGAACTTTGATAAAAATCACAAAAGAATCAAAGGCTTGCTCAGATATGACTCATAGGAGCACAAAAGGTATTTAGCTTTATAAGAAAGTTTCCTGTTTGAAGAATATTCTCTTCCTCCTGCCGATAAATGGAGAAGGAGGTACATTCCTTTACTGAGAGCAGAATGTGCCCCTCAAAATAGCAAACCAGGTTTTATGTATGTCACTTTTCAAGTTAGCTAAGATTTTGTCAATTATTTGATGGGTTTTAGCTTAGGATACATGCGAAGCTGTTAATTTCTCTGGTGAAGCCAGCGATGGGGGAAATGTACACTGAGGGAAGGAAAAGAGAAACTGGAAAATTGAGCTAACTTAATAGAAATCTAACATTTGCTGTTGCATTGAATAATTACTTTTTTTCCAGATCCCTTTGATGATGAAAGATTTTTGTATTAAAATTTTTTTTATTACCAAGCTATCATGGGAAGAAAATCTGTAATGTCTGTGCATTTCCTGTTTTAAAATATACAAGTGATCTGTTGCCTGTCTTTATTACAGTGTTATTTTTTTCCCCCGAAGAGCCTTCATCTGGAGAGTATGTGACATAAACTTAAACAACAGAGAATATTTTAAGATGAGCAATGCAAAAAAAAAAAAAAAGCCTCGTGCTTGGCTTTCAAATGTTAGATATTACGGCAGTTTGTCCTCTTGCAAAGAGAAAGGCAGTGTTGTGTTGTGAGTGCTATGGGGACTTGGCTAGGTGACTCACTCAAAGCCTTTATTATATGACTCAGATTTAGTAATTCTCACCCAATTAGCTTCCCGAGGGTGTCTTCATTTTGTTAAAATATTTGAGAACTGCTTCAGAGATTCTAATACGTCCAAATGAGCATTAAAAAGGAGAGACAGGGACAAGTGTCTCTTGAGAAAGGTGCGCCCTTCCTATAAACTCTGGATTTCATTATGGGCGCCCGGCAGCACTAGAATCTGGCGTAACACATGATGACCAGATCTATTTTATATTCAGGGAAGTCAAATGAGTTCTCTAAGTGGCACGAAGCTAAGTATACCCACATAGTTTCTGAGCATCTCAGTGCTTCAGCGCACATTAAGCCTTTCCAGATTTATCCTCAGAGGCTGGCTGTTTGCCAGAATGCAGGCTCTTGTTCTGTGGTGCAGTGGGCTGAGTATTCCCAGGTGCCGGCATAGTTTTATGCCGAGTCCTTATTTACAGTTTTTTCTTAGGATTGCTTTGAAGTGTGAACAATCAAGTTGCAGCATGCTGCCACGTTCTTTCCACGCGAGCCCTTTATTTCACTTCCTATTACAACTCTGAAACCTACTCAAAACAGAAGTATTTATCTGTAACAACTTTTTAAAATTTTTTATGGAAGTGTAGTGGATTTACAATGTTAGTTTCAGGTGTACAGCAAAGCAATTCAGTTATATGTATACACACATTTTTTTTCAGATTCTTTTGCATTATATGTTATGGCAAGAAACTGAATATAATTTTCTGTGCTATGCAGTAGGTCCTTTGTTATCTTTTTTTTAAGTAGTGTGTATCTGCTAATCCCAAACTCCTAATTTATCCTTCCCTCACCTTTTCCCCTTTGGTAACCATAGTTTGTTTTCTGTGTTCATGAGTTATCTGTAACTATGAAAATGTATTTGGAAAGACTAATTCCTTTACAAATACTTCAGAAACCATTTTATTCTCTTTTTGAGTCAGATCAGAATAGAAATCACCAATATTATTCTTCCTATACTGCCTCTTTGAGAAAAGAGTAGTAGTTTAGCATCTGTGTAACATTAAAATTTACAAAACATCCCACAGCTCCACTCATACAAGATGAGACTTGAATACTTACATATAATCTGCACCGTGCATTATTTGGAATTCCTGACAGTTTCTAACACGGATAGGATGACTAATTTTTCGCATTACCTTTGTGAAAAGGGAATCTGTCACAGCATGGCTATCAACCATGCCTAAACATCCGTAATACTTCTGTCATTTTCAGAAATTCCAAAACTAAATGCAAGTATTCTGGATTTTTAAGTTCTGTATTTCCTTAGGATAAGAAGCTCTGACTAGAATTGTGTGGAGGGAGGCTGCTGGGTAGACTGCTGCCCCAGTGTGCTTTCCAAACACTTTTGCAGTGCGCAGGGAACAGCTCTTAGGAAGCTGGAGTTCAGACAGACCACAGACCTTGGCGAAAAGTGACAAATGTTTACTTCAAATTCAGAATGAACTTGGCATTCCCACTTAAAAGATGCTTTGCACAGCACGTGTTTTCTCTGTCTAACCTTGCTTCTTATACTTGTTTACCAAAATCACACTGAAGGCTGTGAAAATACTGTTCAAATATAGGACTGGTGTAGTAAGTGGGGGAGGTCGGAGTGGTCCCTGGGAGCTGGGTAATCACATGAGAAGGCTGTATCTCTGTTCTGCTCCCCCAGTTTGCAGCTCTAACAAACATTGACTGATGGTGTCAAGAGGGCCTGGTCTGGATGACTTCTGGTCCTTTCAGAACTTTTAATCTTTATTTTTTCTATGTCACCATTTCAAATGATTTTTTTTTTTCAGCGTTAGCCCCAGATAAATGATTCCTGGGAGGACTGTGGTGGTGATTATCAGCCCGCTTACACTTGCGGTTGATGGCACATTAAGCAATGATGCTGATAATGTGTGGCGATCAGTACCTATAGCATTTGCAGCCTGACCCCAAGATGAGGTTAATGCAGAAAACAAATAGGAGGGAAACACGTGCTCCAGTTTTTCATCAGGCTGTTCATAAATAACAGATAAACATCCTCCTGTTCACACCACGCCCGAGCAGAGGGAAATGCTGCAAACTTCAAGCCATCAATAACTAAAAATTGCTGGTGTCAGAGCAATGTTTACAGCAGACTGACCTGTTTGCAGACCATTCTTAATAGCAGGGGAAGAGTTTGGGGTTTGGGCTTGGTGTACACAAGTGATTTCCAAATGACATTTCAGCTGTAAAAATTGTCTGCCAGCATCTCTCCCCCACATCACTGGCCCCCATCCATCCACAGGCACACATGCCCCATCAACTCCCACTGACAATTCTTTATTACCATGAAAAAGCTCAGGCAGTCTTGGGGGATTTTGCAAAGCATTATTCCTTTTATACTCAGGCCCTCACTGATACCTCTACAAATGATTTTTGGAATTTTACTCTCCAGTAAGAAGCAGAGTTTGAGTTTTTAAAGTTGTAGAGACAGTGGCTTCCAAGTTCATCTCTTTGACTTCTCTGGCTGTTGGCACTTACTAGCGGGTCCCCTTTGCGGGAGCTGAAACACTAAGTGACCTTTTTGGGTGAACAGTCACAAAGCCCGCACAGGCACATTTAATAGGAAGACATGTGGGCTCTGTTAGGTGGTGTGAGAAGATTGTCAGGAGTATGTACCTTTTTATTTCCTTAACCCAAACACAGCCTTTGTAGATTTTTTTTTTTTGAATGTTCAAGTTACACCTTCCCCTTCAAATGATAAAAGAATTCAGTGTGAAATTTGCTTTATAAATTTCTATGAAGGCTCTGTCGTTCTCATATAATACTTCAGGAGTATATACAGGGAACACATTCAACTCATTCCCTTGATGCCTTAATGATCAGATGAGGGAGGGAAATGCTGTGTGAGTTGCATTCTTATTTCTTACGCAGTTCTCTCCTCTGTATCATCTGATCTTGTTTTATATCGACACCATACCCTTCAGTAAAAATAAAAAGCATGGAGTTTTTTTTTTTATTACAGGAGGTAGTACCATAACTCCCGGAAAAAGTCTTTCCCAGAGAAATTTGCCACTAGAAAACCAGGGATCTTATAAAATAATACTACACTGTGAAGTTCAAGGGGCACATAGAGATGGTGTTTTTACGTTCAACATTTGAGCTTATTTGGGTTTGGGGTGAGCACTTTGCTGGTAATGTGTGTTTACTTCCAAGATATAAGATGCAAGTTCAGAACCCTATGGCATATAAAGAAAATGATACTGTGACAGTGTTAGCATTTCCATTATAAGCCCTTTTGTTCTTTGGAGGATGCATCAATATATAGTAAAAACTGGAGTTATCCAAAAGTTAGCACCTAGCCTAGCAACTACATTTATTGAAAATAAATTTTGCAGAAAAGTCCTCTTGGCTATTTTTAAATGATAGCGTTTTACCCACACAAGAAAGTACATTTTTGCTTCTTTTCTTTTCTTTTTTTTTTTTTTTTTTAATTTCTGACCTCACATGACATCAAGTACAGCTTCATTTTCAACCATTAGCCCATGATGTTGACTGGTGCCTTGAGGCATTCCAAGGATAAAAATAAAATGACCAAGTTATTTTGTTTGGAAAAGCAGCTTCTTCTCATGAGCTGCATTTTTTTTTTCTCAGTAAGTATTTCACAACACTTATCCCTTAGCACATATGGAAGGCAGGTGAATCTAAACCAAGTGGATGTCCTGGAGCTCAGATTCCATCATGCACAACCATAGTCTACTCATCTGCAGTATCTGGAATACAGAGATATGCATGACGGGGTCCTTAGTATCAGGAGCTATTACTAGACATTTCTTTATTTCAAAAAAGCACATTTTAAATTATTGTGTATTGTCAATACTGCACTTCAGGGAAAGTGCTAAAATGCTTCTGTTTTGCTGGCGGGGTTTATGTTTATCAGTTTCCATTCTATTAAGCCATGTTTCCAAGTCATCAGACTAGTCCATCCACGTGGCAGAAAAGTGCGTCATCCTTGCCTCTCCGGATTTAGTTAACCTAGGAGGACGGTGAGCACACACACAAAAAGAAAAGAACCAGGATCAAAGCTCCAGTGATAACCAAATATGCCTCTTACAAGCATCAAAGAAAAGTTGCACCAGACAAAATTAAACAGGCGGGGAAAGACTATTCAAGGTTATTGTAATAGGCGTTGAGGCTACTGCAATAAGGGAGAGAGGCTGAGCTCAACGTCATTGGAACAAAAGGCGGGAGGATTTTTAAGCACTGAGGTGACTTAGTGGAAAGTACTGGAGGACACTGGGGGGAGTTGGGCAGTGTGATTAGGCCATCTGTATTTGCTAATTGGCACTTAGGAAGTTAGGATCCTAGCCTCCCACAGAGACTGGGAGATAGGGGCCCGATCTTTCTTGATGATTGCATTTGAAAGGGATGGCTCTCAGGTCCTTGAGAAAGACATTTCTGGGTTGTAAAACTGGCAAGAGGCTGGGGAAAGAGTTACATCTCCAAGAGGCAGAGAAAGTATTTGTAATTCCAAGTTTTCTAAAATAAATGTTCTGGAAGAAGGAAGAAAAAAGACTGTCTAAAGTTTAGTTAAACTGAGGAGACCTTTAAGGCCATCTTGGTGAAAAGCCACACTGATCTTGAAGGGAAGGTCTAGGATCTAGAAACAAATCTTAAAAGATTTAAACTCCAAGTTTGCACGCATTTGGGCTCTTCGGTCCCCCACACCCGCAGGTTTGCTCTTATTCTCTCGCAGGCTTGTGTTACAAGGGTAGGGGTTAGGGAAAGCACGGTAAGTCCCTGAGTATTTTTTCTGCTCTACCACTTGTTTATTTCAACTGGCAATTTCTGCTTCTTTCCCGGTGGTCTCACGCAGATGGTACTAACCTCACCTGTGCCAGGAAGGTAGAGATGATGATTATAGCCTTCTTAATTATTCTCCTCCTGAAATAATGAAGTTCTTTTGGCTTGTATCATCTACCAGGGATGTGACACAAAATCCCTAGGGCCTGGGCCAACACTATTTGGAAGTCAGCACGCTTAACACTATATGTCTCTCATCAGGAGTCACTTGGAACTAACATCCCTGAAAATCCGTTAGCAGCCTTTCCTTCCAGCACCTCCACATCTGCTGTCTCCATTTCCTTTTTTTCAACGCGCTATTCAATTACAAAGTCTTATTTCCATCTTTTGGCTCTACTGACATCTTTGTAAAAGGGCACTAATGACCTTCAGCAACTACATAGCTAGATATTTTTTTGTTTTGCTATGCTTGTCCCCCTCAGTCTTCGGATGGAATTCACCACCTGTTTCACACCCAGCTCTTCTTTGAAGCTTTCTCAGTCCTCAGAGTCTCTGACAATGCACTTTTCTGGTTCTCTTCTTATTTCTTTATCGTTTCCTTGTCTATATCTCTGCTGGGCCCCACTTCTGTTTGTGCCTCAGTGGTGAGAACACTCCAAGGATCTCTCACATTCCACTTGTCTTGATCCAGTACTTCTTGTTAGGTCAGTTCATCTACTTCCTCAGTTCCAACTACAACCTTAATACTGATGACTGTCACCACTGCCTTTATGACGTGATTGAAATGACTTATGATTTTTAGTTTCTCTTTTTCCCCACTAAGCCTCAGGCTAAAAATCCAACTGTCTCTTAGGCAAAGAGAACTGAAGGTTCTGTAACATCTCAAACTGAACATGTTCAAAGTGCAGTGACATCGTCCCAACCTCTGCACGCCTATCTCTCACCTGAGTCCGCCCCAGTCTGGACCTCACTTGGTACTCAGTTACAGTGCTGGAGCTTCAGCTGTGCGCCAGCTTTCACCCTGGCTGGGCCACTCCAGTCCTGCCTGATGGTGCTCCTCAAATCCCCAGATGCTGCTTCCAGGCTCCACATGTACCCCCTCCTGTTAAAATTCTTCACTTTATCCCTGGTTCAGATTAAATGTGACCTCCTCCTGTGAATGGTCTCCCCCATTTCTTGGATTGTAATTAATTTCTCTTCATCACAAAACTGTTTCTATTCTTTATACCATTCACTGAATTCTGCTTCGTATTACAGCTCTTTGCATGCATGGCTTTCTCTTTCACTAAACGGAAAATTCTTTGATGGCAGTTGTGGTATCCCAGTTCCCTTCTTATCTCCAGAATTGTCTTACAGAGTAGGTCTTCAGGGTGTATGTGTTAAGTGAAGTATTTCGTCTTCCTTATGCAATCTCAACCCGTTCTGGGGTCCTCATGGAGTCCTAAATGAGTAGTCCATAGACAGCAGAGAACTGAAACCTTAACTGATCTACCGGATAAACTGGTGACGTGGGGGTTGGGAAAGTAGTAATTAAATATTAGTGCATTTCCTGATTCTTTGGACCTCTTGCATTCTGTGGACAATAGGTTACTATTTTAGTTTTTAGGTTAGTATTTTATGTTTCATGTTTTGAACAGTGAGAGAGAGGAGACTGGAAGGGCTCTATGCAGTCTTAGTGACAGGAAAAGGTCCAGCCATCCTGGGATTAGTCTTCAAAGCCCATTTATACATGTAGCCAATGTAATTGCAAAATGTCTATGTAAAAGCTTGAACCAGTTAGCTCTAAGTAGACATAACTATTGGGATCTGCCCTCTGTTTTCATGTAGAAATATGTGGCAGAGGAAGAAACTTGCAAAAGATTGTCATAGAAATTTCTTCTTACAAATATAAGCAAACTTGAGCAAGGTTCAAGGCACTTTGGACGGCGTAGTCCAGCCTTGCTGGATCACACAGAGATGGCATCATCACCTGTTGAAGGAATGGGCTGAATGATCATGGAATGCTGAAGTCCAAAGTGGCTGCCAAGGGCTCCCCTGCTGTCCCTGTGGGAAACTTGCCTCTTACATAGTGTACTCGAAGAGCCACAGATGTCTCCCCTCTTTCACGAAAATGTAGCTACAACTACTAGGCAGTCTTAGCAGCTGATAATTATAATTCCTGTCCAAGAAGTTCAGCACTAAACTATGGAACACTTTTCCTAGAGAAGAAGGATTTAGTGAATAGTTTAGCACCCACAGTGAACCAGATACTTTATGTTTGTGTTTCTTTTCAGAATAGCCCAGCAAAGTAAGCATAATCATCTCCCATTTTAATTTTGAAGAAACAGAGGCTCGCAGAGTGAATTATCCAAAGATCAGCTTAAATTCAGCCTGTGCTCTCTGAGTCATATTTTGCTGTTTCTCTGTCATAATTAAAATGCACCAGGGTACTAATGGCTTGTGTTCAAACTAGGACTTGAACCTATGTCACTTAAAGCCTTCTAATTCTTATAGTTTTTAAATAGAGATGTATTTTTTAAGTTTTGAAGAAAAAAAAAATAATGCCCTGGGAATTGTCAGGGATGGGATAACAGCCTTGCTCTCCTTTCTTGAACTATCAGTGTAAGATACAAATGTTGGTTAGGATGGATTCAGACTGGTCCAACCAGTGAGGGCCAGGAAACCATAGCCAGGTTATTTACTTTGTTTAACATCATTATTTCTGTATGGAGAAATGGAAATGTCAGTGCTGTGGTTAGTCCCCCCATGCCTGCTCTACCTCTAATTGACATTAGGAGTAGTAATAAATGTTGTCCCTGTTTTCTGGGACAGTCCCTGAACTATCAAAAGCCAAGTCTAACTGACTTTAGGAATCTTACCCACGAAAGGGTCTAGGAATAGTGTACTGTTTCTTTCCCCAGTCCCCAGCCCCGGCACCAGCTGTCTGTGAAACTCCTAGACTGCAGTGTGTCTGATGTAGCACCACCACGTACGACCGGTTTTCCCAGCAGCCCCTTCTCCCTGGGACTGCAGGTCCTTGCATCTCCCGCCTCTGCACTGCACCATTACTGTAGATCTTGCTGGTCTTTCTCTGGAGCTTAGTCTCCTTTACGAGATCTGTGATCACCTCAGTGATCTGATTCAAGACCCATATTCTCACCTGGAAATTAAAGTTGGCAACCTTCAGAGTCATTTTTGTACAGGTAAACTAATTTGACCTACCATACCTACCACAATATTTCATGCTTGAAACATAGAAATTGGCCCACACTACATATGAATTTGCCCCCCATGCATTGTGGACTTGTGACACTGGAAGGGAAGAAACTGGTCTCTCCAACCCAAGTCCTATGATACTGATTTTCTACCTCCTACAAGTTTTCTACCTCTAACAAGTTTTCTGGTATTCTCCCTCTCCATCTTTTATATACTAGGGCATAAATTATCTTGGCAATACAAATGTGTGTATATATATATATGTATATATATATATATAAAATATGATCAGTGATTTTCACTTATTTTATAATATGTTTTAATTCTGTCTTAGGATTTATTTCATTTCTCAGTTTTTATGAACCTGTATAAAAAAACATTTTTTAAAAAAGAGCTCAGATTTTTCAATGACATGACCCATTATCCCCTGGACAAGAATTTGAAAACAGAAAGGTGAATTAGGATCAGTATTCCAAACTCCCTAGCCCCTCTCCCCCTTTTTTTTTTTCCGCTTGGCTAATTAATTTTTATAAAAAGTTTTACCATAACAAGTTACTTTTTGATTAAAAGGATTAGTCCTCTAGCACTTTAAGAATAATAAACTTTGGTTCAGGAAAGCAAAAAGTATAGGAAAGAAACAATGATCAGGACAAATGCACTGATTAATAATGCTTTTAAATTAGTATGGGAAGGAGTTCTCAGCATCATTTAACTGAAATAAAAGTAAAATTTTGGAAGTCTTTGAAACAATGATAACAATTAAACTGGATTTCTAACTAAATTTGAGAGAGCCAATACAAAGAAGAAGTAGGTGCCTGGGAGAGAAGGGTTCTTGAAGCAGCCCGGGATCACATGGACTTGATTACAATCCAAACTTGTCAAAACTTGTAGGACCTCAAGGTTTAGAAAATATTTTTCACAGTGCCTGGAACATATTAGACAAACAGTCTACCTTGTCCAATCCCTCCTTTCTCCCTTATACTTCCTGCCATGGGATGTGTGTGTTGGGGGGGGGGGGGGAGCGGGCGTTCCTCAGGACTCCAGTATGAGGAGAGCCTTCTTTTAGATTCTTGTCTTTGTTTTATTTTGTTTTGCCTTAAAAGTCCAATTTCCATATTAATATCGGGCAGTCTCCACTGGTGGTAAAACTCTCCTTCCAGGAATAAGCAGACATTATGAGAAAGCTGATACTATAAAACACAGATCAACAATCACAGAAACAAAAAGCACCTCAGAAATGAGACACATTTTAAGGAAATGTTATAAATAGAAAGATATGACTTCATTAAAGGGTACTGAAAGTATTCATTTTTCAGAAATTTAGCTCTCCATAATTCTTTTATTTCTTTCACAAATTGGATAATTAATGTGAGTTAGTCAAAATCCTCTATGGTTACAATCTCTGTGATTCTTTAATATTATAACTCTATGGGCTCATTTCTCATTTTCCTCCATACCTCATTTAAGGCTTGAAGTCAGTGGGAATTACCCCAGGCAAGATGAATTAAAGACTATCTGCCTAATCACTTAAGGCAGACTGTCAATTTTTAGAAATTATTAAGTACATCTACACAGTCATATGAAAATGTGGGTTTTCATAAAAACCCACATTTCTATATTTCGAATATAGATGGGAAAATTCTCTTTTTTAAAACTTAAAGCCTCAAAGGATCATAGAATTTTGAAATGTTAAGAGTCTTACAGATTATTTATTTATTACTCATTTATTCAAAAAAATTTGTCTTTTGAGAATTTTATGGGCCACAAATGTAACTTCTTTGTCAAGTTATTTAATCTTTCTGGGCCCCAGTTTCTTGGTTAGTCGAGTAAGAAAGGTGAACAGGCTGGAGTCTATGCACCTCTCAGCTGCAGCATCCCACAGTTCTGGGCTGGTAACTTGTCAGAAGTTACCTAGCTAATTAGCGGCACAATCAAGATTACATTCCAAAAGCTTGACTTCCCTGGTTACTCCTTTCGTGTCCTTTGCACTGTAATACATTAAGTTCCTAGATTTAAAAAAATAATAATTTTTAAATCCTGAAAATGCTTCCCCATGTCTATAAAAGGTCACTTCTAGCTCTGCAACGCATCTTTACATATGAGTTCTGTTAATGAAGTAGCAAAATACTATGTCTTATGTCTAAAAATTCAAACTCTAAACCAATAGCAGGTTTATCTATGTATGATCCATATTTTCTTTCCTTATGTTTTTACAAACGACATACTGTTTGGATATCACTCATATATCTCAGCCCTTTCAATATAAACCTAGTTGCAGTTGAGGCTGATCACTGTCTCGGGGTGATTCAGGACCCAGGTCTGGTGAATCTCTGTGAATCAACATATCAAAACCCCGCCCATATTTCCGTGAAGGTGACACTTGTTAATGAACATGAGAAGCAACCTTGAAAGAGAAAGCCCTCTGCCTTGTAGCCGGAGCCGTGCACTATCTGACTGGCCTTGGAGTGGTGGGTCCCATTTTTTCTGAATGTGTAGAGAAGATCAACAGTTCTTGTAGCACCAGCCTGCCAGGCACTTCAGGGGATGTAGCACCATCCCCTTCTCTGCCATGTGAGTTGCCTGAATGAGGCACTTTATTGACGTCAACAACAAAGGGTCAGCAGCTTATGAAGACAGAGGCGGCAACCAAACTCATCACACACTGAGGATGATTCCTCTACCAACATCATCCTATCTCACACTCGGACACTCAGACTCAGGACAGCCTTACACATGAGGAGTGTGGTGAAGTAGTAAGAATTTGGCTTCTGAAGGTAAACTGCCTTTGGCTGAAATTCTGAACTGTCACTAGCTGAGTGACTTTGAAAGCAATGCTCATCATTTTCCCCCCAAATTTATTGAGATAAAATCAATATATGACATTTTTTAACTTTAAAGTCTACAGTGTGTTGACTTGATACTCATGTATTGAAATATGATTACCACCATAGTGTTAGCTAACACCTCCATCATGCCACATAACTGCCATTTCTTTTTGTGGTGGGAACTTTTAAGGTCTACTTTCTTAGCAACTCCCATAACCTTTTAGGACATTCAATTCTGCATATCTAAAATTGTGATATTAGAATCTACCCCCATAGGGTCATTATGGAGATTGAAGGGTTTAGTTTTCATTCTAAGCAGGACTTACTAGCTTTTATTGTTAATGTTTTCTCTGTTGAGTATTTTTCGGTTGTTCCAGTTACCAAGTCCAGAAATCATGCTGTTATTCTGAAACCCTCTCACATCTAAAACTTAACATGTCTTCACACAGTTCCACGTCAGTAATATCTTGTTAATGAAACACTGTCTTTAGCTGTCATATGCAGTTCTTACTGTCTTTACACCCTGGGAGAATTTATTATATACTATGAATTGCTCATTTTTTTCTTTTCTTTCCTGTTTTTTTAATTTGTTTCCTTTAAGATCTTTTCTTTGCATTGTTTATAGCACTTAGTATTAATAATGCATGTTATGTAATAATACATAATCAATATTGATTAACCAAAGTACTACCTCTTTATTTATTCAACACAACATTATTAGTACCTATTGCATGATAGGCATCAGGTAAAAGAATTGCAGTACAGCACGGCAAAAGCTGTAATGAAATTATACACAAAGAATAATATTGGCACAAAGAAAGTAGTAACAGCTCTGCTTAGGAGAGCCAAAAAAGAAAGCATTACAGAGTATATTCTTCTATGGGCTATTGAAGGATGGTTAGGAGTTTTCCAGATTCATGAAGAGTCATGAGTTATAGGACAAACAAAGTAAAAAATAGGCTTATTGGCTCACAGCTGTGAACTAGGATTGCCAGAGCTTAGAGTAACACCAGGTAATGGAAGAAATGATAATAATAGTTCACATTAATTAAGCACTTCCTAAATTTCTTAATCTCTAAGCACTCTGGGTGAATTATTTCTCCTTCTCACAATGGCCCTTAAGAGTATATTAGTCCAACTATACAGATGAAGGAAGCGAAGCTCAGCAGAGCAGTAGGGCTGACGGAGGCAGAGGCAGAGCTGCAGTTGCAGTCTGTCCCCACGGCTGCACTTGTCCTGTTACCCCGCCCACCTCCGTGTCGCGGGCACCTTAGGTGCCATGCAGGTGTGTAAATTTAACCTTGCAGCAGTGGGGAACTATTGAAAAGTTTTAACTCGGGGAATAATATGACTAGATTACTAAGTGAGGATAATCTGTGTACTTGTCCATTTTCTCTTCCTGATAGGTTCAACTGTTATTTCAAAGCTGGATTTAGTTCTTCCTTAATTACATAAACTTAATGACCCCTAATTCAGTATCATGAATTCATTTCATTGACTGACTTTTTTTTGTTTTTTTGAGTGTCTCCTTTTGATGGTGCTCTGCTCAGAGCTGGTGCTTCATGAAAGAGATTTAAGAGTAGGCACACACTGATAGAAGAACCAATGGTGAAGGAAACGGAGAAGAATGAGATACAGGGGAAAGGAAGAGGGAGAGAGAGAGAGAGAATATGAATAAGAATAATCAGTGGAGCAAGGTTTTAGACAAATCTCAGCATGCCAATAATGGTTATTATGAGAAAGGAGAAAATTATCCTATGCTTCACATAGGTAAATTAACTTTAGAGTCTATATTTCAGTTTAGATGCTTAAATGTTTATTTAGTGCTTTCAATGTTCTGGCTACTTAACTAGGACCTAGGGATAAAAAACTAAGATCTGATCATTGCTTCCAGTAGCTTCCAGCCTTCTACAATAAAATCCCAGAGAAATAATGGGGGACATCTGCATTCTAATTCCTATTTTTTTTAAATTTTTCTTACTGAGTTATAGTCAGTTTAAAATGTTGTGGCAATTTCTGGTGTATAGCACAATTTTTCAGTCATACATGAATATACATATATTAATTTTTATGTTCTTTTTCACTGTGAGCTACTGCAAGATCTTGTATATATTTCCCTTTGCTGTACAGTATAAACTTGTTTATCTATTCTGTGTGTACCTGTCAGTATCTACAAACCTCAAACTCCCAGTCTGTCCCTTCCCACCTCCCTCCCCCCTGGCAACCACAAGTTTGTATTCTATGTCTGTGAGTCTGTTTCTGTTTTTATATTTAAGTTTATTTGTCTTCTTCTTCTTTTTTTTTTTTTTTTTTTTAGATTCCGCATATGAGTGCTATCATATGATATTTTTCTTTCTCTTTCTGGCTTACTTGACTTAGAATGACATTCTCCAGGGACATCCATTTTGCTGCAAATGGCATTATGTTGTCATTTTTATGGCTGAGTAGTATTCTATTGTATAAATATACCACAACTTCTTTATCCAGTCATCTGTCAGTGGACATTCAGGTTGTTCCCATGTCTTGGCTATTGTAAATAGTGCTGCTATGAACATTGGGATGTAGGTGTCTTTTTGAATTATGGTTCCTCCTGGATATATTCCCAGGAGTGGTATTGCTGGGTCATATTGCACTCTAATTTCATTTTGCTACCCACTCTTTATCAGCCTAGGAAGAACTTAATTCAATATTATTGCTTCTCTTTTTTCATAAGGGTATCAAGAATTGTAATCTATGTTATAAAGATACATGATTATTTTATCTTTATACAGCCTTTACTACAAAACCATTGATTAATATTCTTCAAAAATGCTATGCAAAACATCAAGCTAGAAAGGTTTTTTTCTTCAAAATTACCTATGATTCTAACTACAGTAAAATTTCAGAATGTTTCAGCATCAAAAACCTTTAATAAATTGGTACTTACCAGTACAGAGTAGATTCTCTGGGATATATACAGAGGGTCATTGACTAGATCAGATAAATCATGTTCTGCCTAAATTTGAAGCTGTAAAGGCATAGAACAGCCTTCTTATTTCCAGACTAACTTGAATATATGTTTTAGACATGTATGCTTGTGTTTATGTGTCTGAGTTATTCATTCATTCAATAAGGAAACAAGGAGCCTTGCACTTCCAGATACTGTATATCAAAAGTCAAGGCTAAATAACAAATAAGTAAACTGGGAAAACATCAAATGAAAAATCTTACTGAGTGATTACATAGAAAAATTCTTAGAGCAATAGTCTCTTAAGAATTGTTTGTTGAGTGAATGAATGTTATCTGCTAATATAATGGGGTGTTCACTTAATATTTTTAAAGTACTATAATCAGGAAAGTACTTGGTATCTCACAACCACATGTAGAATAATTTGTAAGGCTAATCTGGAAATTTTTACATCTTTAACCATTGAGCATAATTTGAGTTTGATTTTCATCATTGCAATATATATTAGAATGTGTATCTTATTTGTTGTCTTAACCTGCAAGAATCAGCTTCCCTAAACCTCTTGTGCCTTCATATACATCCTATTCACCAATATTAGATCCTCATACTAAAATGCAGAAAATAAGTACTGTATTTGCAGTCTCCAAAATGTCTGTCTTGGATTCAGATCAGACAGTAAAATCCATAGTATATGTGGCTACACAGTGATCATTTCTCTCTCCGATTGTAGCTAGTCTCTCTTTTACTTTCCTTCACTTTTTGGGTTACAGTTATATCTTCCATGATCCAGCAGAGGGTGCTTCCTTTTTAGGGTTGGATTAGAAATGAATATCATCAGCACAAAGTTAAAATCTTTCCTGTTTTTGCTTCCTGTGTTCAGTTAAGTCACATTCCCTTGCATTTTTCTGCATTTCCAGTTGTATCCCCCCAATAATCGCCTTCCATTAAGTACCTCAAGTTTTAACCAAAATATACATAACAACACACATCTGTATCTACACGCGCAGGTTGTGTGCTCGCTCCCTTGTTTTTCTTCTTCATAGAAGTTATGATCCTAATCAGAAGTTTCAGGTATATTCAAACTAGGGTAGTTTCTGTTTAAGACTGTATTTTCCACTCTGGGAGGTATTGCTGGCATCCACAAAAAAAAAACTGTTTTCTTTGTTTTAAGGGGAAAAAAGTGTCTTTCCAGAATATTCCATAACAAAAGTATGGTTTTAGAGCAGTCCCAGAATCATTGGCCATTCTAGGAGAAGATGGAAAGGTAACCTCTTCTGAACAGCAAAACTGCCAGTTTTCAAGGAATAGTCTACATCCAGGTGCATGGCCCTTTATTTCCTTGTTACTTCGGAGCAGTTCCTGAAATTGTCATCCTAGGAGGATGCTGATGGATATTTTTTTTAATCTTTCAACAAGTCACTTAGCTCTGAAGTATCTGGCCTTGCCCTGGAGGTTCCTCTGAGGAACACGAGGCTCTTAGGATGGCTTTGTACCACATCTCAGAAGACAGAGCTACAAGCACCAAAAGGAGAAAGCCGAGGGTCCCAGGTATCACACTAGTTTCCAGGGATTTTTTCCCTTTCCACTCTTTTACACATGTAGTGCAATCAAATTAAAATAAATGGGAGATTCTAGTTCCCTGAGTGTTTTCTAATCAAACAAATTTTGCTTTTGAATCCTTTCTTCCATCCCTGACATTTACCATTAGAAGTGGTCCACCCAGTTAGACAATAGGCTTTTCTGGAAATACGACTCAGTAAGAAATCTGTATCTGTGAGTGCTGAAATGGTCCACGCTGGAAACAAAACACAATGCTGAGAAAATGAATGGGTTTTGGTGGGCCAGTGTTTTATATCTGTGTACAAGAAAACTGAGTACAGCCCTAACTTTAAATCCCATTAGAAAATGCTGTGATTAACGGCAGGACCTCACCGATTGTTCAGTTAACAGATAGACATGCCACGATGAAATATTTCCCCTTTTTATTTACAAACAAAGAGGATTTTTATGTGGGCAGAAATTAAAACATTACTGAAGCATTGGTTTCCGAAGTGCAAATGCTTTCACATGAACACAGATCCTTTATTAGGTAGAGTCAGCATCTTTAGTATTTTTGCAGGCTTTGGATACATAATCCATAATATTTTGTGCTTTCTCTTCAAGGAGTTCGGTTTCTTCTGAAAGAATTATGTACCTACAACATAATGAGGTAATTAACAGGAGAACAAAAGGTTTTTCTTCTGTTTCAGACAAAACTTGCTGCTAACACACAAGCAACGCATGCATTCTTTGGGGGACCATCTGCCTTGTCCTCCATAGTGACTGTGTTGTCAGAAGTCTTACTCATTTTGTATAATACCAAAAAGACCAGACAAAACAGTAAAAGGACAGTTGAGGTAAAACGCCCCACATATTTTATGTTGCTTTTGTAAATATTTTGGGAGATTTGCCAGTGTAATAACTGATAGATCATAATGTTTCTCCAAATGAAAATCACTTTAATTTTGATTGACAGCTATGTCACCCGAGAAACCACAAGTCATATTATAATCAAATACTTTAAAAATCATATTCATATGGTTCCACAAATATTCAATTAAAATGTATTTGAAAAGTCTTTAGCCACAAAAACAAAATGAAACAAAATTTTCTAGAGTGTAGCCCACTCAATCTTTGGTTCAGAGAATTAAGTTAAAACAAACTCCATTATCTAAATTGATCTTTTCCCTGCACAGCCTCTTTCCATTTGAAACCTTGTGTTATGTAAGACATATCACAAGAAGCAAGAGGAATCAAATAAATTGTAAAGAATCCAAGGAAAATTTCCAGAGATTACAGACTGCTGGTTTGCAAGGTGGATTTATCTTTGCGGTGTTTAATTAAGCCTTTTTATGTTAAGTAACGTACTGTAATTTTGGTATTGGTTGCTGTGATAGACTCAATAATGGCCCCCAAATAGGTCCCTGGCACCTGTGAATGCTCCCGTCTAGAGCAAAAGGGATTTTGTAGATCTGATTAAATGAAGGATCTTGTGATGGGGAGATTATCCTGGATTATCCTTGTGAGCTCAGTGTAATCACAAGTGTCCTTCTAAGAGGGACACTGAAGGAGTCAGAGCCAGTCAGAAGGAGATGGGATGAGAGAAGCAGAGGGACAGAGATTTGAAGATGCTATGCTGCTGGCTTTGGAGATGCAAACCCAGGACCATGATTCAAAGGATGTAGGTGTCCTCTGGAATCTGGAAAAGCCTAGGAAATGGATTCTATCCTGGAGCTTCCAGAAAGAACACTACCCTGCTGATCCATTTTAGACTTCTGACCTCTAGCACAGTAAGAGAATAAGTTTGTGTTGTCACTAAGTTTGTGATCATTTGTCGCAGCAGCAATAAAAAGCTAGTACAGTGTCTACAGTTAATGAGATTTCATATAAAAATTAAGGTTTATTTTTAAAATTTTTTCTTCTTTTAAAAACTGGAAAATCTGGCAAGAGTTGGAGTGTCACCTCTTCCTGGTAGCAATGACTGGTTGTTCCCTTTAGATGTCTTGCATTCTCCAGTTTACCCAGGGTTCCATGAGGCCCTCATTTTTTTTTCTGTTAAACTTGGCCTCTGGTAGATGTTTGAGTTTGTGACCTCTGCTGCACAGGATCCTAAAGCTTGCATTTTACTTCATAATCATTTCAAACTTCTTTGTTGTGATGAATTATATCCACTTATTATGGTTTTTAATGGCATTCGACTAAAACTACTGATCCTGAGAAATTTCTTTCCCATGTGCTCAGTCATCTCCCACCATCCACCCACTTTTGTCTTTCCTTGAAACCTTCAACCTGGAGGGTGCCCGCTCGTGGCGGGCCTCGACTCCAGCATTTGCAGTGTAGGCAGTGTGCTGAATGAACTGGATTCTGGAGCCTGTGTTGTTCAGCCTGTGTTCTTTTCCATTGTCAACTATCTCATCTACTACTCTTACAGGAAACCTCAGGCATATTGAGCATTCTCGGATATTACCAAATAGTTTTGTATCCCAGATAGTAAAAAGTTTAGTCACAGTTCAGTTTAACATTGCTCTGCTTTAGGCTGCACTGGGGAGGAAGTGTGTGTGTGTGAGAGAGAGAGACAGACAGACAGGCAGGCAGCCAGCCAGCTAGCCAGCCAGTGCTCCCTCAGGAACCTCCAAAGGAGAATCCATTTCCTAGCCTTTTCCAGCTTCTAGAGCCGCGTTCGTTTCTTTCTTGGGCTCATGGCCCCTTCCCCTATTTTCAAAGCCAGCAGCAAGCATCTTACCTCAGTCCTCACACTGCCTTCCTCTGTAGCAGTACCTCCCTCTGTCTCCCTCTTGTAAGGACACTTGTGATGACATCATTGGGTCCATGTGGATAATCCAGGTTGCTCTCCCCATCTCAAGATCCTTAACTGGATCATATCTGCAAAATCCCTTTGCCACGCATGGTAACATTCACAGGTGCCAGAGATTAGGACATGGACGTCCTTGAGGGCCATTATTCAGCAAACCACATCAAGACTAAAGAGTTCAAGCCAAAAGGAGATTTTACGCTAATTGACCTCTAACTGCCAAATTTCATGGTCCTTATCCTACTAACATTCTCTGCTGCATTTAAGATGGACAACCACTTCCTTCTTTGAAAAAATTTTCTCCCACTGATTTTGAATGCTCTTTTCTCATAACTGTCCTCCTTTCCTACCTTTTCTTCTGGAGATTTTATTATATTTTACCATAGTTGATTGACTTTGTATTCAGCCCACCACTATTTCTCTACTCCCATAGCCATTCTCATAAATCCTGATGATTCCCAAATCTACATCACAAGCTCTGATCTCTTTTTCATCAATATTTATAACCACATTTGGGGAGTATATTCTTTTCACTCACGACTTCCCAAAGTGAACCAATTCAGTTGTCCTGCAGATCCATTCGTCTTCCCATATTTCTTATCATTTTTCTTCATTTTATGCTCATCGCCACTATTCCCACATGGATTCTAGTGTCCTTTGCATGGGCAAAATGCAGTATCCCCTTCATTAGTAGCCAGACTATCAGGCTTTCCTTCCATTCTTCACATTACTGCTAGGTTCTCATTCTGAAACTCAAAGTGATCATATCATTCCCATATGTGAAAAAGAAAACTTAGATAAGCACTCCCACCCCAGGAGAATTTTAGAATTTTCACTCTTACATAGAATGTTACTTCTGCCCTGGCCCTACTCTATCTAGCTCTTCACGCTCTTTCTTCACCATTTTTGTTCAGCTGCCGGATACACTACATGCATGTTTCTAGGACTATGTCTTGCATTTCTCCGCTGGCTGGGATTTGCTCTCCTTCTTTTTCTTTTTAATCTTTGCCTAAATACCATTGTACTTAAATAAAGTTCCCCTCATTCTCTCAGCACAATTTGTGTCACTTCCTCTGAATTTTTTTTCCCATAGTACTTTTTACATCTTCATAATAGTAAAGAGTACTGTTTTTATACATCTCTTCCTACCAAGAGTGCATTGTTAGCTGAGTTTCTTGAGGACACAGATAAAGCTTCATTCGTTTTGGTAGCCTTTGCATCAGTCTAAGGCTTGCCTCCTAAAATCAGTGTCTGAGAGTTAAGTCTATGGAGCAAATACTCAACTTTTACTATTGGCTTATACTCTCTGTGCCTCAGTTTCTTCATTTATAAAATGGGGAGGTCTGTAATAGCATAGTACATACCTGAATTAACCTTTGTTTTATTTATTTATTTATTTATTTATTTATTTATTTATTTATTTATTTATTTATTTATTTTTAATGAAGCATAGCTGGTTTACAATGCTGTGTTAGTTTCTGGTGTACAGCACAGTGATTCAGTTATATGTATATCTATTTTTTTCCATTACAGGTTATTACAAGCTGAATTAATCTTTCTGAAGCATTTACAGTAGTGCCTGCCACATAGAAAGGCTATCATGTATTAAATAAAAGTAAATAAATATTTGGTGAATTACAGTGGAGTATTATGATATGTACCAGACAAGATTTTTAAAAATTAAAAGTAAAAATATTCAGTAGCATCAAAAATAAAGTAATGAAAGCATGCATGAGAAAAGATAAAATTTTTTATTCAGAAGAAGTAAGCTAGTACAAGATGTTTTTGTCATGAGATAAGAAGAATAGAAATATGAGGGCATTTCTCATCTTGTTCCCCTGATGCCAGCTCTGAGCACACGGTTACCTCCAAAAAAATAAAAAAATAAAATAACTTCTTTGGTTGAATTAAGTCCATGGGACCACAAAGCAAAATGAGAAATTATCCTTTTAATTAGCTTCAGTAAGGTTCAATTAAATTATTTTCTGAGAATTAATAATAGTGGAAGAATTTTCTAGGTCTTCCTTTTAAAAGTTACATTTAAGTCTCTTTAAAAATCAAAACCATTACCATGAAAATTTCTTGACCAGAAATTCTCTAGATAACCGCAATTGAAAAAAAATAGAATTAAGAAGTCTAATATTGGCGTGATGTTTCTAAATTACTAGGATCATCATATAATTTGCCCAGCAGTGGTTCTTTGAGCAAGTCCCTCTTAGAGCCAGAATTTAAGCAGGAAATTGAATCTGCAAAAGGAAGAATCAATGAAGCATTGCCTTGCAGTACTTACAGATGGATGGATATAATGCTCAAGGATAAGGAATCATTGAATTTGGGAGATCAGGGGTAGGAGAGGAGACACTGGAATGAGAATCAAGAATGGGTTCTTATCTGGCTTTTTCTATACTTGATGTGTGGCCCAAGGCGTGTAACCTAAACTTCCCTGGAGCTGAGCTTCTTTGTCTGAGGTTGGACTAAATAATTTATAATTATCTTTTTTAGCTTTAACCATCTTGGCTTCTATGTATAATAAATAGTATGCACAGCTATAGTAGTTTAGTGATATTCTACGTAGTTTTAAAAATAAATGTAACAGATGATATTTTGAAACTTGTTAATGAATCTCTTTTCTCTTTCCAAGTAAATGCTTGCCCTTTTTGGTCTAAAGTATCCAATTCCTTAGTGGGATATTAGGGTTTGTATGAAAATAGTATTTCACTTTTGACATTCAAAATGAGATTTTTTTTTTTCAGCAAAGCAACTTACCAGCAAGCCAGGCTATTATCTTAAGAGGATTTACTAAATGATATCAGCTATGATTTAACATGATAAGGGCTCAGCCTGTAGCTTTGACCATATCTGGTTCTCTCATAATAGAGAAAACATGCCCCTCCTGACCAGGACATCCGGCTCTGGAGCTTGCTGTTCTGTGATATAAGGGAGATGTGACACAGAGGTTTGAAGTAAAACTCAGCCCTTTAGGCAGCCAGGAAGTGGAAGTTTCATGGTCATCTGTTCTCACTCATCTTCACCAGGATCTGGTGGTTCTTATCGCTGAACTCAACCTATGTCAGCCATCACTGGACGTAAATCCCCCAAATGGGACTCATCCTTTGCCCAGGCAGACTGTCCCATGGTGCTTGTCTAGAAGGTCTCTTTTACAGCTATCTGCTGCCGCCTCTTCTGGCAGTCTCCCTGGCCAGCTAAAGTCAGCTTTCTCGCAGGGCACACTGGAACTTCTGTAGATCCTTTCCATACCAAAGGAAGCCAACAGCAGTGAGGCAGTGTTTCCTCACATTCCTGTTCTCTCACTGCCCAGTGATGCTATGCTGTTCCACCTCATCCCATCTGAGACACCCACCCATCTGGCCCATCCACCTGGAAGGTAGACCCACCAACTCCCAACAGGAAGAAAAGAAAAAGACCCTTTGCTCTCAACTGACCTATGCAAACTTCCTCACCTCTCCAAGATTTCATGCCAGAAAAGGGAGGTTAGAACACAAGCAGCTTACCACTTGCCTCCCTTTTCTCCTGCCCTCAATCTTAAGTAGAGCTGTCCCTCACCTCTACTGTATGAGACAGGATTTTCTGTTCTTTTTTCTCCATGAGAATTTTAACTCAGTAAGATCCTTCTTCTTCCTGACTCTGGGATCATAGATAAGCTTTAATCATGCACTGGATGTAGAAGGAAAAACTAGCTTGCTAACAAGGAAGTATAGAATTATTTTTTAAATACTGCATACATTACACAAACTAGTGACCTTGACTTCAGTTCTTCATAAAATGTTAGTATACGATATAAAATATGTGTTTCAAAAACACTTCAAAATAAATTAGGGGAATGAAATAATCATAGTGTATTTTGATTTCTGAAATATATCATCATGTCTCCCAATATACTTCTGCTTTTCAGAAGGCAGAGCGCATGGACTAGGTGTTTGAATGTTTAGTTAAACTCAATTTTTTGAATTATCATATTCAAAGAGTACTCCAAAATCATTTTGTAGATTTGGAGAGAACTTGCTAGTGGTGAACCACAGATCATTTTTCATGTATAGTCACCACATCAGTGTGTAACACCGAAATTCTATTACTAATAATGGTAGCTACCACTTAGCCCTTACCATGGACCAGACACAATGGAAGACACTCCATATATCTTTTGTTTCATTGGATAGCTAGCTCTTGGATAACAAGAAATTCAAAACTAATTTCAAAGACTGGAAAAACAAGCAGAAACTAATTAGATGTACTAATTAGTGATGAGTGCAGTCAGTCAGTAAGACACATACCAATATAGTAAAAAATAATCATCATCTTAAAAAGAATGAAGCATTTATTCTAAAAATATTTATAGTTTGCTAGGAAAACTAATAATTATATCGATAATTGCAAAGAGTTATAGAAAGTGAAAAATGCTTAAAAAGGAGGGTGGCTTTTCTGAACCCCCGCCCCATGTTTTCTCCATCTGCTTATTCTCTTACTGGTTCTCCTGAGAGAAGGGAGGAAGCTGTTAATCTGCTTGGTCTGAGTGCACTGTTGGAGATGTCCTGGAGAGCCACGGCCCTCTTTCTGGATCACCAGAACTCTCTCTGATTAGCTTATGCTTATTTTCACTCTCACTCTTTCTCTCTAGATGCTCTGAACTGAATGTGTACCCCCAAATTCATATATTGAAGCCCAGATCCCCAGTGTGATAGTATGAGAAGGTGGGGCCTTTGAGAGGCAATTTAAATCATGAGGGTAGAGCCCTGAGGAATGGAATTAGTGCCTTAGAGGAAGAGACATGAAGATAGGGCCTTGAGAGGATCATGTGCAGACAGCAAAATCATCATGAATTAAGGCATTGCTAATATCAGAGAAAATGTAAGAGCCCTGAGCTAGACTTTAAGAAAAAAACTAAAAAAAAAAAAACTATGGTTAACTGCATACTCTCAACCTGAGATCCAGAAAAATAAATAACCTGATGTATAAACACATGAGAAGTATAAATCTAGAGGTGAAGTGGAAAATCTGGAAGAAATTGATGATTCCTTAGCAAAATAATGAAAAAAAATAAATGTGAATACAGGCAGAGTAGGAGATAAGAAAAAGGACCATAAAAGAAATTGAAAGTGATTTAAAACTTTGATGATTCAAAAAAAACCAGATGCTTCACAATGCCATCTAAGTAGTAAAATACAGATGATGTCAATGTTTTGAGACAATTCAAATACAATATAAATAGAAATTAATGAAATATTATGAAGGTTATTTAACAGAAGCAGTTGTAAGCATCAATCTACCTGATAAAACAAAACCACTTACTGTAAAATAAAGAACAAGAACAGAATACTTGCCATACATTATTACGCAATGTTTCTTCAGAGAGTATCCTGTCTAGAATATAGAAGAAAAAAAATCGGTATCATTTTAGAAAATTATCTATTTCTACCAATAATATTACTGAATATCTAAGAATACCCAAAAGATTCCATTAAGAACTACTTGAATTTTGAGGAAATGTGGTAAGTGACTGGGTTGAGACAAATTTTTTAAATATTAGAAACTTTTTTTATTCTAACAGAAAGATGGAAATAAAGAAGGAAAATATTCCATTTTCAGTAGAAACAATTATAAAATATCTGAGGATAAATTTAACATGAAACTGTGAAATCCTACTTAAGCCTATAAAACAAGGACAGAATAAATGAAAAGATACGCCATGTTGCAACAGCAGGACCTGGGGATATCCAATGATATCTTCAAAAACAAATACCTCATCTTAAGATACGGCATTGACACTCCTTCCCAGCCCAGGAATCACACATGTGAGTAAAGAAACTTCTGAGTGACTCTAGTTCCAGCCATCATCTTCTGCAATTTGATGAGACACCTCAAGCCAGAACCTTCTGGTCAAGTCACTCTCAAATTCTTAAACCACAGAAATTGAGAACCAATAACAAAAAAATTGTTATTTTAAGCCAGTACAATTTAGAATGATTTGTTACACAGCAATAGGTAACTAACAGACATGGACTGAAAGATTTACTATAACACAAAATATACAGCATCCCTCAAATTAATGACCTAAATGCAACTTACGGAAACACTCAATCAACAGTGCTGTTTTTTAATGAAATAAAAATTCCTAGAAAATAATAAATTCATGAGAATAACCAAAAATATTAAAAAATAGAAGTAGAGATGCATTTTTAGTTATTAAAATAACCTGTAAAGATACTGTCATCAGAATAGAAATTGACAGGTGTTTTTTTTTTAATTGAAGGATAGTCAGTTACAATGTGTCCATTTCTGGTGTACAGCACAATGTCCCTGTCATGCATATATATACATATATTTGTTTTCATATTTTTTCATTAAAGGTTATTATAAGATATTAAATATAGTTCCCTGTGCTGTACAGAAGAAATTCGGTTTTTTAAGTGTATTTTTAGTTACAATGGATAACATCTGCAAATCTCAAACCCCCAAATTTATCCCTTCCCACCTCATTTTCCCCAGTAACCATAAGATTGTTTACTATGTCTGTAAGTCTATTCTGTTTCGTAGCTAAGTTCATTGGTGTCCTCTTTTTTCTTTTTTTAAATTCCACATATGAGTGCTATCATATGGTATTTTTCTTTCTCTTTCTGGCTTACTTCACTTAGAATGACAATCTCTAATTCCATCCACGTTGCTGCAGATGGCATTATTTTATTCTTTTTTATGGCTGAGTAGTATTCCATTGTATAAATATACCACAGCTTCTTTATCCAGTCCTTCACTGATGGACATTTAGGTTGCTTCCATGACTGAGCTAGAAATTGACAAATATTAATTGAAGTGTATAGAGAGCTAAGACAGACTCACATACATAAAGAATTTAATATGCAGCAAATATGATAATCTCATTGAGTGGAGAATAATGATTGACTTTAAAATGTTGCTTATATAAATAGATAACCACTTAGAGGAAAATAAACCTGTGCTCAACTCAATTCTAGATAAAATAAAGCCTTAACTGTGAAAATAATAAAACCTCAAAAATACATATTTGGATGAATTTTTATAATTAAGATAGAATATCTAGAATATATAAAAGAAAAAAATAGATATTAGCTACAGAAAAATTAAAACTATAAAAGACAAATTGATAATAAATAATCATCATTTCCCAATACCCTAAATAGAGTACCACACTAAACAGTAGACCGTCTTAACTACTAATTTGAAATGTACAATAGGCAGTTTAAGAAAAGGCACATTCCTAAGTTTAATAAGCCTACTTACACTGCATCATTTCCAAAGAAAACAGTAAAAGAGAAAAAATGCCCAAATGATAACTAGAAATGCATGATACCTTCAAATCTGGGGGTTTTCTTTGCCCAAAATTGAAAAAATATTACCAAAAAAAAAGAAAATTTTAACGAACAATATATTTTTAAATTAAGGCCCTATCTTTTACCATTTTCCATTCCCATAACTAAGAAAATAGATTTCAAATGTGACTGGAACTCTTATAAATGTAAATAAGATTTATAGGTCTGTCTGAGGCGTCAATGTAAATTTAGTCATAGGTGTTTCAGTGATATGCAGAACAAATACACTCGCTTTTAAGCTAGGTTTTCAGTATAATGTAGACTGAGATAAATACATATAAATTAAGATCAAATCACATCAATTAGTACAGTAGACAGCAGGAATTATGTGAGAATTAGATTAAAATGTCTGTTGTACTTTTAAGTGTTTGATAAGCTTTATTTATGATCATTAATTTATTGAATGAAAATACTAAATTCTTTTCCAAATGGTACAAAAATTTAAATTTTGCAGTTTTACTTGGAGTCACTCTCCCACTACTAGCTTCAGCATAGCATGTTATCATAATTTAGGGAAATCAGACTGAAAGTCCAAAGGCCTTCAAACTAAATCCACTTTTTACCTTCATGCTTACATGGAATCTAATTTTCTTATACTCTTATATTCACATATTTTCAACATCCTTAAAAACTTAAATACATCTAAAAATGATGGAAATTTGAAGCATTAACCTACACTTTTATGTTTTCAATCTAATTTGTCACACATGCCTACTTGTTTTTCTCCAGCTACTTTTAGTTTTTCTATTGTATTTACTTACCTATCCTAGATTTTGAAAAGCTTGACAGCTATTAAAAAAAAGAATATCAAGAAGGTTAGTTAGTGCCCTTATTAAAATCCAAGAAGTCATTGAAATACAAAGAAAAAAATGGAATTGTTTTATTCCTACTCAATTTATTGAGAAGCATTAGATTTTGGTTGAGATTTATATTTTAAGCAGTATTTTACATATCTATTCCATTTTTGTGTGTATATAATGGTATTTTGGACTACTTGAACTTGTCAACTTTAAAACTTTAAAAATAACCAAAGAACTAATTCCTTGGCTCTGTTAAATGGGGAATGACATGGTACATTTCTTATAAATGTTAAATGCCACTATTATTTCTCCCCTAGAAAATTAATTTTTATATGCAACTTCAGTTGATGTCATTTTTTTCCGAAGATAATTTGCCACAAATATTAATTTTTGGATGAATCAAATGACAAAAGCCTATTTTTTTAAAGTGAAATTTTAAATAATTTAAAAATATACACAAACGCACACACACATGTCATGTGTGAGTGTATATATGAAATACACACACTTGCATACGTTTCCAGTGTTTGAAATCTTTTAGGATGCTTCCTAATTCTTAAGACGTTTTTACACCTTGAAAAGTATTTTTATGTTCTGTTTTGTTCTCCACTATTATTAGAATTTGATACATGAGCTTCTTAAATATTGCTTTCAACTTTTTAAGAACCTTTAAGTTTCTCCAGACTTGAGTTACCTTATTACACAATTTATTGAAGGCTAATAATTATTAGGACATGTGGTAGGCGGTTATCACAAGTAACATCACACTGCTGGCTCTATGTACAAGCTACAGTAGGGCAAATGGTACAATTAGAGGCACATTCTTTGGTGCATAACAATAGAAGCCTAGTGACACTGCAAGATTAAGAAAAGGCTAAAACATCTTTAAAACTACTCATTACCACCAGTCAAAATGTGCATATTTGACCTTTATGGTAATCAGAAGAATCTCTGCTTATGCAGTAGGCGGCTAAATAATCGTCACTTTCGACACACAGTTTTCCTTGAAGTGACCTAAGGTTAACATGGTTGATCCTGAAGCCGACACAGACATTGAATCAACTCATCAGCGGTCACAGTGAAAGGCCACCATCTTCATCACCTAGGTTACAATGACAGGATAAAAAGAGTGTTGCAGATTTTTCTCTGCAAGAGACAGTAGGACTTAAATGTTGACTGCTCTGTATGTTTCAAAGGTTACAAAATTACTTGGAAACCTCTCCCCGGAGGTGCAGATTCACTCTGTGGTATAATAATCATGCAAGTTGCATCAAAAATAATTGCTTAGTTTATTACCTTGTTGTCTTATTATATTAAAGCCTCCTGCTAAATTCAGAAATCTCTTACTCTTGATCTCTCATCTTCCCTATAGGTCTACTATTAACCCTACTCATTTTAATTTGAATATATTAACAGTTGCAATGAAGCCTCTCAAAGCTAGATTATCTCCAAATAAGATAAAATCTACACAATGGCTAGAGCTAATGTAGCAACTGTAACATCTGAAGAAGGAAAAAAAAAAGACCCTTAAACATGTGGAATAAATTAAAATCTTCCCTCAGTGTCCCTCCCTTAAATGCTATACCTGAAGATATAGAAATCTGTAGCAAAAATGGTTCTAATTCTTGAACAATGGACACTTAAAATCAAATGAAACTAATTTTTGTGTTGCAAAGCTTATCATCCTCCAATTTTCATAGTAAAACATCATATGAAGTAACTACAAGATAATTATGTCATAGATGTTATTTCCCTGGTGGTTTTGGAGAATAATGTTCCTTGTAAAAACAGAATAATTTAATAGTCATCAAAATTGCAGGGGGATAAAAACTTTTTTAAAAGGTAGCCAAAGTAAGATTTTTTTTAAGGCATAAAGCACAAAGTTCCCCAATATCTGTGGCATGGTTGGCACTTTAAAGTAGTCATTCATAATTCCTCCTAATGTATACAGTATTAATCCATGTGTACCTAGAAAAGCTGGCTACTTCCTGTACTTCAAAGTCATTGCTTTTGCCAGGAGACCTAGAAAGTGCTTCAGGATTCATTATGACATGTGGAATATGTAAGCAATAAGGCATGACAGGGAGCGTGGTTATCATAAGATAATCACACCCCTGGGTCATTACAAAGCAAGAGGTGCAGTGGCCCACCTCTCATTCCCCCTGGGGTGTGATTACAGCACGATACGCACACTTCATGCCGTTACCTTACTGCTTTCATCAAAAGTCTTTGTTGGGCAGAAGTACTATGTTTTTTCTTTCTTTCTTTTTGCTTGAAGAAGACAAAGTTGGCAGTTTACAGCTTTAAGAGTAGATTCAGCCAAGTCAGATAGGTGATATGTGATAATCTATTCCTTTAAAATGTCCAGCTGCCAAGGCCAATCAGAATTCATCCCTTTAAGACAGAAACCATTCGATGGTTGTGTGTTCAAATGAGTCAACTGTAAGAAAAATGTGTGCCATTATCACAAAAAGTCTAATATCTGGGAACAAATGTTGGAAGAAACAGTTGGTTTCAGAAGTTATTTTTTTCCAAAATGATAGACTCATAAAAGGTTTATGGACCTCATTAAGCAAAATGCAACCTGAAGGAGTTGACAGGCCAAGATTGTAAGGTATTCATAATTTCTGATTTTCCCCATTTAGTGCCCCACCCAAATTCAGGTGACAACTCAATTTGGGGTGCTAGATTAGACACCAAATCCCTTTGCTGTCATTCAAATTATAGCCCAAGGGCCCTATTGTGATCTTGCTAATGTACAGATTCTTGTCATATATGTCTTCCATTACTTAACACTAGTTCTTTTTGCTTTATCCAGTATTCTGCCACCTAAAAACAGACATAACCTCAAGTAATAATCCTCATCTGTAATCCAAGCAATAATTACATTATGGCATTATATTCTTTGCATACATTTGGAGTACATCACAAAATTCCTGTGTGAAAGATAATAAGTAGATATTATTATTCTTGTTTTATAGAAGGTAAGATAAATTATAGAGAAGCTAAGTTATGTGATTGATTCAGTTAGCCTCACTGGTATCCTAATTCCAAGGATAAACACATTTAAGAAAAAAAAAAATAAGGGCATGTACAGAAAATGATCATGGGCAAATCTCTTAAACTCTTTTAGCTTCAGTTTCCTCCTCTTTGAAATAATAGTGTTAAAGTAGATGGTCTACACAGTGCATTGCACACCTGTCATTTTGAGGATCATTATTTTAAAAATAGTTTTAACCATCATGGGACAGTTAACATCAGGCAGTTGGCTCCTTCCTCAGAGACTGGAACTTCAGATAGTAAGCAGTTGGATAAACACGAGTCGTGTTGCTAAGGAGAGAAGGAAATAGGTGAGAGCCTAAATCATTGAAAATTATTGAAACTGACTTTGACATCTGTTACCACTCTATGCATTGTGGATTTATCTGATTTGACAGATGAAGTGGTAACTGTTTTCATTTTTACCATTCCATCATTGGAAAAGATGATCTCCTTGGGGGAAAAAAGTGATCTGGTTTAAGACAGATATCTATAGTAACTGCAGTCCCATAGTAGAACCTGGAATAAATTCCTGTGTTGATTTACAGTGGTGAAGTGCCTCAGGATTCTACGGTTGGCTGTGGACTGTATGATTCTACACTTTTTCCTAGAGACTACAACAACCATACCTAAAATTTTTATAGACAGAACCACATGAACTTTGATGCTAATCCCTAGCAGCATATACTCTGTACTTAATCATGAAGCATAAGTCATTAAGAAAACACATATATATTACATAGAACATATTTTCATGTAAACTGTGCTATTAAAATAAAAGTCCTCTAATGAAAATTCACTGAAGCTGTTCTAGTAAAGGAAGTAGTCATTGTAGTGATAATATAAATTGGTTTTATTCTTTTGGAAAGAAATTTGATAATTTATAACAATAATTATAAAAATGTACTTCTGGACTTTTCTTTCCAGCTCTGAGAAAGCAACAGAATTTTCACTTATTTTCTCACCACACACACACTCACACAACACACACTCACACACACACAAAACTAGAACACTGGAAAAATATATGAAACAACTATTTCAGGCAATCAGCAGGCAGCACAGGACTAAGATGCCTGGAAAAGGTATAAATGAGATGAGCTATGCCATTATTCTAGCTTTCTGCCCAGAGGCAGTTTTCAAATTCCATTGCAGGGAAGGGAAAATCAAGCAAAGTCCAGTGGTCCTTCTGAATTGGGATGACAGAGGTGGGATTTTAAGAACGATAAGGCAGCCAGAAATGATGGAACTAAGTATCATAGAGAACAGAGGGATGGAGGGAAAGAATTATAGGAATAGGAAAAGGGGTCCCTCTGAGTCCTTGTCTGCATACCGATCCAGACACACATGGGAGAAATTTTAAAAGGCCAAGCAAAAACGAATAAACAAACAAACAAAAATCTGGGGAAAGAACAGTTACTGGGGATCTAGAAGCCAAACAATTTCCAGAGATCACATAAAAGAATTATTTGAGTCCCCTTCCACCAGAGTGCAAGTGTGGGACATTAAGTAGAGATTCCAGAAGAATATAAACTAATTATAGAGGAAAGATTTCTATAGAAGTGTCTTCAGAAAGCTTCAAACAAGCTTAGAAAGAAATTAATCTGCAAACATGTTATGTCTAGCCAGAATAAAGACCTTACTCTTTAAAGAAATACAATCAAATTAATAATATTCAACATAAAATTTATAATGTCCAGAGTCAAATTAAAAATTACTTTACATGCAAAGAAGCAGAAAAATATTGCCCAAATTTGGAGTAAACTCAGTCAACTAGAAACAAACCCAGAAAAAACTGAGATAACAGAACTAAAACAATATTGAAAGATCTATGATAAATATACTCAGTATGCCAAAGGATTAAGGCAAATCAGAACAAAATGAGAAGAGAAATGTGAAGCATAAAAAAGAAACAAATGTAAATTCTATGAATGAAAATTGAAATATCTGAAATGAAAAATTTGCTAGATGCTGTTAAGAGCAGAAAAGACCCTGCAGAAGTAATGACCAATGAACTTGAAGGTATAGGAAGAAAAAACTATAAAATAAACCAGAAAGAGCAAATAGACTGAAAAAAAATATATAAAGGGTTAGTGATCCCTGAGGTAACACCAAGTAGTCTAACATATGTGTACTGGGGGATGAGGGTGGGGTCCCACAAAGAGGAGGGGATAGAGAATAAATATTTGAAGGATTAATGGCTGAAAATTTTATAAGTTTGATTAAAATAATAAACATATAGATCCAAGAAGCTCAATGAACCCCAAGCAGAGTAAGGACAAAGAAAATTACATCAAGAATCATCACCATCAAAGTGCTTTTAAAACATAGTAAAGAGAAAATATTTAAATTAGCCAGGTGAAAGGTACATACATACAGTGGAACACAGAGAAGAATTGCAGCAGACTTCTTGGCAGAAACAATGCAAAACCTATTGCAATGGGATAACATCTTTCAAATGACAATAAGGCTGCCAGCCTAGGAATTTAATTCCACCAAAAATATTTTAAAAGTAAGGGTCAAATGAAGACTTTTTCAGACAAAGGAAGGCAAGCAACTTCATCACCATCACTTCTGTACTACAAATATATATATAAAAGGAATTTCATCAAGCAGAAAGACAGTTATACCAGAAATGAGTATCTTGTATTTACACAAAAGAATGAAGGGCCCTGGACATAGTAAGAATGTAGATAAGTATAAATGGGGCTACGTTGTACAGCAGAAACCTCTAGAACTTAATATTTCTTGCATAATTGAGACTTTATGCATTTTGACTAGCAGCTCCCCACTTCCCCTTCCCCTCAGTCCCTGGCAACCATCATTCTACTTCCTGATTCTGATTTGGACTGTTTCAGATTTCTAATATGAGAGGAATCTCACAATATTTGTCTTTTTGTGATTGACTTAACGTAATGTCCTCAGGTTTCATCCATGGGTCACATATGACAGGATTGTAGGAAAACATGCCCATGTTGTTGAATGTGGCGGGAAATTATAGGAGTTCCTTATATATTTGGGTGTAAATACCTTATCTGATATATAGTTTTCAAATATTTTCTCCAGTTCCATAGGACTTTTTTTTGACTGTTGATTTTTTTCCTTTGCTGTGCAGAAGCTTTTCGGTTTGATACATTCCCACTTATCTATTTTGCTCTTGTTGCCTATGTCATATTTAAGAAATCTGTACCAAGACCAATATCAGGAAGCTTTTCCCTTATATTTTCTTCTAGGAATTTTACATTTGCAATCTCATGTTTAAGTCTCTCTGAATTTTGAGTTGATTTTTATGTATGCTATAAAATAAGTGTTCAATTTCAATTCTTTGGCATGGGGGTATACAACTTTCTCAACACTATTTCTTGAAGAGACTGTCTTTTCCCCATTGTATATTCTTGTGGAAGATCAGGTGACCATATATTCATGGATTATTTTCTGGGTTCTTTTTTCTTTTCCATTGCTTTATGTGTGAGTTTTTACACCAATATCAAACTATTATAATTACTATATCTTTGTAATATACTTTGAAATTAGGACGTGTGATGCTTCCAGCTTTGTTCTTTTTCAAACTCATTTTGGTATTTAGGGTCTTTTGTGGTTCCACATTAATTTTAGTATTGTTTTTACTATTTCTATTAAAAATGCCAGTGAGATTTTGATAGGGATTGCATTGAGTCTGAAGATCACTTTGAATAGTATGGGCATTTTAACAATGTTACGTCTTCTAATTCATAAACAAAGGATGTCTTTCCATTTGTTTTTATCTATTCTAGTTTCATCAGTGTTTTGTAGTTTCCAGTGTACAAGTTTTCCACCTCCTTAGTTAAGCTTATTTATAAGTATTTTATTCTTTTTGGTGCTACTGTAAATTTGTATTTCTAAATTCCTTTTCAGGCAGTTCATTTTCGTATAGAAACACTTGATTTTTGTATCTTAATTTTTTTTATCCTGCAACTTTACTGAATTTATTTATTAGTTTCAACAGTTTTTGGCAAAGTCTTCTATATACAGGATCTATATACTTTTCTATATACAAGATCATGTGTTCTGTAAATAGGAACAACTTTACTACTTTCTTTACAATTTGAGTGCCTTTTTTTCCCCCTTTTTTGCCTAATTGCTCTGGCTAGGACTTCCAGTCGTGTGTTGAAGGAAGTAGCAAAGTGAGCATCCTCACCTTGTCCTTTATCTTAGAGGAAAAGCTTTCTGTTTTTAACCACTGAATAGTTGTGGACTTTCACAGATGGCATTCATTATGTTGAGGAAATTTGCTTCTATTCCTAGTCTATTAAGAGCTTTTACCATAAAAAGTTGTTGAATTTTGTCAAATGCTCTTTCTGTGTCTATTGAGATGATCATGTGGGCTTTTGTTCTTCATTCTGATGTATCACATCAGTTGATTTTCATATGTTGAGACATATTTGCATCCCAGATAAATCCCACTTGGTCAAGGTAAATATCCTTTTAATGTGCTGTTGAATTTGGATTGCCAGCATTTGGGGAGGGTTTTTGCATCTATATGCATCAAAGATAGTGTCCTGTAGTTTTCCCTTCTTGTGGTGTCTTCGTCTGACTTTGCTACCAGTTATGCCGGCCTCGTAAAATAAGCTAAGTGTTTCTTCCTCTTTTATTTTTGGAAGAGTTTAAGAACGATTAGCATTAATTCTTTGGTAGAATTCACAAGTGAAACAATCTAGTCCTGGGATTTTTTTATTGGGAGATTTTTATTATTGGTTCTTTTTTTTTTTTTTTTTTTTTACTATATGTAAATCTGGTCAGATTTTCTGTTTCTTCAGGATTCAGTCTCAGTATGCTGTATGTTTCTAGGAATTTATCAATTTTTTTCTAGATTATATACAACAGACAAAGAAGGATGTTATATATATAATGATAAAAGGGTGAATTCAACAAGAAGGTATAACAATTGTAAACATAACATCCGACTTCATAATACCTAAGTATATAAGACGTTGATAGAGCTGAAGGGAGAAACATAGGTAGACCTCCTTTATTGTGCTTCACTTTAATTGCACTTCACAGATACTTCATTTTTTACAAATTGCAGGTTTATGACAAACACGCCAAGTGAGTCTGTTGAACAAGGCTGCCATTTTTTCAACATTTGCTCATTTTATGTCTCTGTGTCACATTTTGGTAGTTCTCGTAATATTTCAAACTGTTTCATTACGATTATACAGTTGACCCTTGAACCTCACGGGTTTGAACAGCATGGGTCCACACATACATGGATTTTTTAAATAGTAAATACTATAGTATACATGATTTGCAGTGGGTTGAATCCAAAGATGCAAAACCAGGAATAAGGAGATTTGCTGGTGATGGTTTTGTTTATTAGTGTTTCTCATTTTGGCATCTGAAAGGTTAAATGTAAGAAATTGTGTTTTACTGTGTTTTACTGTGTGAATTTAGATAGTCTTATAAACTTGTTTATGTCTAACATCGAACAAGTCATTGAATATGACAGATTTTGTGCTTTCTTGCTCAGAAGTTTTCAGTTCCTAATTGTAAAAGACCCAGTGTAAGTTTAAAAGAAATTAATTTACCATGGCATGATAAGTCAGTAGTAAAGGATTGCTAAGTAATCACTATTATTAAGATACTAACCCTAGGGTTAGGGTTAGGGTTAACGATGATTAATGATGTAATATTACAAGATTTTTAGACCCAATACAAAATTCAACAGTATTTCACTAGTCTAGTTGAGCAGTGATTTATCTCCATGCTTGTGAATAAAAACTGGACTTCTCACTAAACACTTTGCCATCTGAAATTTGTTTTCTGAGTTCTGTGCAAGATAATCCTGGAAGAGAATAAAACGGCAATAGTCTACAATAGCACTATCATACGTGTAGTATGAAATCATAGAGGCCATCACTCTATGCCTTCTAAGTCAAAGACAGATTAATGTTAATGAGCTTAATATTGAGGTCAAATTGCAAGCCTGCAATGACTTCTTCAGTATCAACTGATTAAAACAAACATTATGAATATATCAATTAATACGTAAGTAACATTTGCTGTCTTTATCTTCTACCTTTCTTCCTGCAAAATAGCATTTATATATTTGATATTTTATATTACTTAGATATCTTTATGAAAAACATGAACCACTCATTACTGTGGGACCCCTGAAATGCCCTTGGCCATTCTCTATATTGAATGAAATATTTAAAGCCTAGAAACATCAAATAGATAAGAGTTACACATGAAATTATTTGAACCAAATCTTTCTTGGGAAAAATGCTTGAACTCACTTCTTTGTACTAAAGCAGTTTTCATCCTTTAGCATTTTAATGGTCATAAAGAGTACCCATAAAAATATGGCACTTGACAAAGGAGAAAAATGATAGACTGAAAACTGAAGAAAATATTAAGGTTAAGGGTGCCCATAAAAATAGTATGTGAAATTTTAAGTTAGAGATAAATGTCTACCATGATGTGACAAGATTAGAAGATTGACAACATATATCTAGGAGAGATTTGTGTGAATAAACCTTGCACAGTGAGCAGAGTGGGGAATTTTGACTGACAGAATATTCAGCAGTGCTCATCCACAGTAGAGGAGACTCTTCATAATCAGGTGTAGAACATGACCCATCCTTTGCATGTGAGTCAACTCTTTTCCCATCCACCCTGAAGCTTGATCAATGGGCTATATGTTGTCCACAGTGGCAGGGATGGAAGCTAGGTATCATACCAACAACATAGTCTTTCCTCACAAAGGCTGATCTAGCATTCCTGGAGTCCCCCAACAACAAAGGCCAGGACCAATTAAGTCCCTGATAGAACAGATTTATCCCATTCTTGGGCATAAGAAGGACAGTTAGGCCTCCCTGTGGGTGGTTGAATTGAACCTCTTCTTTCACATGGGGGTGACAATTTGCTATAAGTGTTTTATGTGCATGTATATGTTCCCTGATTGCAATTCATCCTTCAACACAATCCATGACTCCAACTCTCTCTTGACCTCAGTATCATTATTCCCTCTCTTTGTACCTTCAGGCCTAGGAATGGCAATATCTTCTGATGGCAACCTGTCCTTTGGTGTTTTACTATCCTTCATTGGTTCCTTTAACCCTTCACAGAGCTCTGTAATTATTCCTTCATTTAACTCTGTCTGGTTAAAGCCTGTTGAGTATGCTTGCTGTTTCTCACTCAGCCTCTGGCCAGTAATACTTGAGGTCATGAACGCACTTGTTCAGGTGGAGGATGTACCATAGAATGAGAGAGAAGCTGAGAAAAAAAAATTGAGGAAGAAGACACATTCACACCTGGATACAAAACAACAAATCAGTAGAAAGAAAAATGAAGACAGAACAAAATATAACAATATCACAATCAGGATATAGACCTTGACACAGTCAAGATACAGGACAATTCCATCACCAAAAGGACACCGCATGTTGCCCTTATATAAATACGAACAGTTCCATCCCATCCACATACCCTCCTTAACTTATGGTTATTTACTCTCTATTTCTAGAAATTTGTCATTTAAATGGAATGATATCGTATATATAACCTTTATATAAGTATAAAAGTTGGCTTTTATCACTCATAATTCTTTTAAGATTTTCCCAAGTCATTGCACGTATAAATAGTTTGTTCCTTTTTTTTTTTTTTTGCTGAGTAGTATCCCATGCTATGAATGTACTATAATTTTTTTAAACCATTCATCCTTGAAGGCTATCTGGGTTGATTCCAGTTCGGGGGCTATTACAAATAAACTTTTTATAAACATGGATTTTTGTGAGAACATAACTTTTCATGTTACTGGGATTAATGCTTAGGAGAGTATTTTACAGTCCTGGATCACATGGGAATAGCATTCTTAGTTTTTTAAGAAGCTGCCAAACTGTTTTCAAAATGGCAGTGTCATTTTACCTTTCCACCAGGAATGTATAAATGATGAAGCTTCTCTATGGTCTTTGTTAGTATTTTGTGTTGTTACTACTTTGTGTTTTAGCCATTCTGATAAGTGTGTAATGATATCTCACTGTGGTTTTAATTTGAATTTCCTTAACGACTAGTGACATTGAGTATCTTCTCATGTGCTTGTTTCCCGCTTAATTGAAATGTCTATCAACACTCTACCCGTTCCAATTGAGTGGTGGTTTTCACCATTGAGTTTAGAGTGTTCTTTATATATTCTAGATATTAGCCCTTAATTAGGATAAGTGGTTGGCAAATATTTTTCTCTGGATCTGTAGTTTGTTTATTCATCCTCTTAAAAGGGTCTTTTACACAACAAAGGCTTTAAATGTTAGTGAAGTCTAATTTATCAAATTTTCCTTTTATGAATTATGCTTTGGCATCAAGTCTAGGAACTCTTTGCCCAGCTTTAAGCATTAAAGAGTTTTCTCCTAAAATTTTATAATTTTATGTTTTACATTTAAGTCTGTGGTATATACTTTTAGTTAGTATTTGCAAAGGTGTGAAGTTTAGGTCAAAGTTCTTTTTTTTTTTTCTAACCTAGGATGCCCATCACTGTTTGTTAAAAGATAGTTCTTCCTACATTGAATTGTTTCTGTACTTTTGTCAAAAATCAGTTGGCCAAACTTGTGTAGGTCTATTTCTGAGATGTTTATTCTATCCATTGATCTGTGTCTGGCCCTCTGTCAGTACCACATAGTGTTGATGACTGTAGATACGTAAGTCTTAAAACTGGATAAGCTGATTCCACCCAACCTCTTCTTGTTTTAGCTATTCTGGTTTTTTGTTTTCCCATATAAATATTAGAATAATTTTTTCTATATCTACAAAAAGTCTTGCTTGGATTTTAATAGAAATAATGTTAAATATGTATATTGGTTTGGGGAGATTTGAAAAAGTGGCATATCTGGCATAAAACAGAGATCATCTTTACTATGCTTAAAAACGTACAATGTGTATTACACTCTGGAATATCCTGTGAGGCTGAATAATCATTCACAATGTGACTTTATTTTTATCATAAGGTAAACTCAAAGTCTAATCAGCGAAATGCCACACCCAAATAAAAAGACAGAAAACAAGATAGGGTTAATTAGTAACATGCCAGAATATTGCAAGTGTTCAGAGTAAGTTCCAGACACTTGACACAGAAAATGAATAGTTCTCTGAAGTTCATTCAGCTTACTCTTTGGTTTCACTGCCTCCTCTTCCTTCCATTAACACACCAGATTGTTCTCTGCTTTACGGCATTTGTATTTGTCATTTCCCGAAAAACTCTGCTCCCAGGTTTTGGGTGGCTGCTGCTTCTTGCAGTCATTTCTCAATTCAAATGCCACTTCTTCAGTGAGGGGCTCCCTGACGACCCAATCTAAGTGACCCTACAGGTCACCATACCTGAATCTTTTCTACTACTTTTCCCACACTCGCCTCTATCTCTTTTTTAATAGTAGCAGTATGCCCACTGTCCCTACAAATTACTCACCAAAACATGGTTCTCTGAGAGCAAGGACTGGGTTGGTCTTGCTCACTGCTGTATCTTCTCTGCCTTGCACAGGGCCTGACACACAGTGCGTGCATCATTCTTCATTGAGTGAATGAATGAGTACTGTCTGTCTAGGCGGAGAAGACAGAGGGCAGTTTGAAGAGACTATGGTTAAATGAAAAGCTGGAAAGCTGAAAAATGCTTTGTGCCACAGTGATCAAAGCAGGATCAGGAGGAAAAGAGATGTTTGTAATGGGAACTTTATGCTTGATTGTGGAGAGCTTTGACCTCTAGATGAGGTGATTTTACTTTTGCCTGGAGGTGATGGGAATGTTCTTAACAAGGATGATGTAATAATACACTCTTAAGAAAATTAAGAGGAAATAATACAACAAATTGGGGTAAGGGTTGGGGAGCTCAACCCTTGTAAAGCAAGATACCAGTTGGGCTTAAAACCTGTGATAATATTGCCCTGAGGTGAGAAGACCCACAAGGCGGTCAGTCAGTCATCATAGAAGGTAGACTCAGACTATTAAAAACAATAGTACTGGTGAATTCGAGAGAGAAATCGCTAACTCTTCAGTGTCATCTTTTTTTCATTTTTGTTTACAAATATGTTCCTTCTGTGTCAAGATATTTTTACAGGTAAAATCATTTTACCTGCTTGTTAATGAGCCTGGTTCCTTCCAGTGTGGTTGTATACAAAGTCATTTCATGACTTTTAGTAAAATTGTTTTCGCACTTTAGAGCTGGACAGGTGATTTGTTGAATTGATCTAGAAAAGGTTTATTTGAAATAGAAACAAACCACGTGAATTTTATTGACTTCTAAGAACTCCACTGTGTCACATTGAGAATGTTCCGTACGTTTAGTCCTTACTCTATTTTAGTACATTATTTGATTTCAAATGGGAAATAATGCTCACTGGCGCTCTTGATCTTCTTCCCCAGGAGGTTTTGCGGTTCATTGTTCATTGTGCTCAATTTGCGCCCCTGCGGTTGTCTATGGCGGTCTTACAAAGTGGGGTCAGCCTAGGATAGCAACAAAGACATTTTCTTGTGAAGGGCTGCTCCTGGCTCCTCTGTTTTACTCATGTCCCAAACAAAAATTCCAAAACGATTTACTTACTGGCTTCCTGATTTCTAGGCCAGAGTCTTTGTGCTGGGAATAATTGCCACCGTGATGTTCAAGGACTGTCCTGTATTCTTTGCAGTCAGAATACTGGCAGAATACTGCTTTGGTACTGACTACCGAGAAGCTGTTGCTGTAGGAAAACCAAACAGCCCTGACGTCTCTACTTACCAGATTTCACTTACAGTTCATTTCAGAGTGTGACAATTAGAAGAAACAAGGAAGGGTTTTTGTTGTGTTTTTCCAAACTCATTTCAAGGAACACTACACACAGCCTGCCTACATGGTCGTTTGGTTAAAGAAAATGTTTCTGTTCACATTAGAGCTGCATTGTAATGGAAAATGGCTCCAGGTGCCAAACCCACCAAGAATGTTAACATCACCAAAGAAGACCTCTGGACTTGACTACCGTACATTTTTTCCCTTACTTCCAGTATTTCAGCCACAAGTTATAAAGTGTAGCAGCCTCTGGAAAGAGAGCTGAAGCAGTCAAGATCACTTTATGCCCCCTCTCTGTCGATAGGCAACAAGCTGCTATCTGAAATGGAAGGTAAATAGTTTCACATGGGAATGAAGCGCAGTAATCCTCTCAGAACCTGCCTCACTGGCCTCAGATTCACACCTTTGCACTGAGATTTGCTCCTTAGAGTATTTGTGATGGTTATTAAAGCTGACTTAGAAGGTTAAAAAGACCAACAGAGACACTGTAGCTTCTTGGGCTGTTTTGACATCTCTTGCTAGAGTTTCCTGTAAGGTGGTATTAGAGATATGATTACCTGTACATATTATTGTTAAATGACAGTACACCTCTCACTCAATTTCACACTGGGCAAAATTGAGAACTTCTAACAGGCAAGGAAATTACTATGTAAGGACTTGCGTGATACAAACTAATCCAAGAAATGAATGATTCATCTTCAGTATATGTGAAAGGCACCGGGTTATTAGTCTAATACATAAATAACACAAATAAATTGTATCTATATGTGGCTTTATCTGGATAGATCAGCCTCTGGGATCACATGTATGAATCCACGGACATAATGTAATTATAAAATATTCATTATGGTTTCATTGTACCAAAGTGTAGAAATTACCTCCATAGTCAAAGTTTAAGGTAAAAGCCCCTGTTCAATGAAAGGGTCTGGGCTCCTCCCCTTAGAGGGATTTACAGTATTCATCAGCGGCATAGTTCACATTAGCATCCAGTGACATTGCTTTGTCTGTATATATTTCCAGCTGTCAACAGAATGTCCTGAGGCTATTGCATCCTGATTCTATAGCTATCTTCTATTCTTTTATAATACACAAGGGTCTAATTTTCCATCAGCAAAGCATGAAATCATGTAAGAATGCCACATAACCAGCATGTGCAAACAAGTAGCACTTTTTCTACGCATAAAAATGCTTCATAAAATAACAGATAAATTAAATCTTCTTGTTCAAGTAGAGAGCTTGGAAACCAAGACCTTTTACACAAAATTAGAATTTGCTCTACAGAGCTGACAGTGTCACGTAATTCACCGAAATTTGTTCACCACCTTACATGTTAATATGTGTGACCGTATCATTTTTCTTTGATTTACAGTGGAACTGTTTTATATCAGGAACGTTTTATGGTTACAGATAACAGGCACGTTAACTTCATTAAGATCAGTATTTAACAATTATCAAATTAACAAAGTGATGACTGGAGGATATGACTTATATCCAACTATATTAGCTTGAACACTCATTCAATGCTGTGCAGGAAAAGGACATAGAAACCAAGTGTTCATCTTTATTTATTCATATTTTGGGTACAGTGGGACAGGCAGTCAAAGTAAACATGAATCCTCAAAAATGACATTATAAAATATACTAAATGATGCATTCAAGATTTCCTTTCCCTCTCTGGAACATATCTAAGTTTGACAAACTGTTTGAAATTATCAATTCAATGATGCCCTTAAAAGGGTTAGCTTTGGCATATATTTAAAATACATTCAAGACATATGTCTCTTCTGCTGCAAGAACTACAGAAAGCTCGGTTTAACATCAGTGATGTGACTGAAACTGCTTAAATTATCATTCTCTATATGCATCTCATATTTCTACAACTTCAGGGTATTTTTAAACACTTTCTACATAATGTACAATTTACTTAGCACGTGGCATTCATATGTCTAGCTGTAAAATAACTTGTTGTAATTTAAGCAAACATGTTTTAAATAAAAGGTAGCTAAGGCTTCTAATCTCTGATGTATTGAGTGCAATGAAAGCTTCCATAAAAATGGATTTCCCAGGCAGCCAAAGACCACAGAGGCTCCCCTTAAGAAATATATTAATCTCTGATTTACCCTCATGCATTTCAATAAATCTGACTGACCATTGTCACCAATGAGGTGATGTCATTGACACAGTAGACAGAAAACAGAAGGCAGAAAAGAAAATTGCATCTATTTTTTCCCCTAGAAAATCCTTTCTGTTTACTTCTGACTTTCAAACTTTAGCAGTCAATATAAGCAATGCTGCAACTTCTTTATAAAAAATAGATTCAGTGAGTTATAGTTGACATAAAATACACTAAAGGGCACAATTTGGTACGTTTTGGCACATGTGTAGTTTGGCGAAACCATTATCACAATCAAGATGATGAACATATTTGTCGTCCCCTAAAGTTTCCCTGTGCCCCTTTATGGTTTCTCTGCCCCCTCCCCTCCCTGCAGGACCCACCGTTTGCTCAGAGGTCTAAGTAGCAAAATGTTTCCCAAACACGCCTCTTAGATGCCATAAGTAAAATGCTTTGCGCAAACATCTGCTTTCTGTCACTATATGTTAGTTTGCATTTTCTAGAATTTTACATAAATTTTATATAAATCATACTACATAAATTTTGGTCTGACTTTTCCTTTGCATGATGATTTTGAGATATATTCATGTTGTAGCATATATCACCAATATATTCTTTTTATTGCTGTGTAGTATTCGTTTTCTGTGTGTGCCACACTACAGTTTGTTTAACCACTCACCTGTTGTTAGAAATTTGGGTCATTTCCAGTCTGGGACTGTGATCAAGCTGCCACACACACTCATGTATAAGTCTTTACAGAGACACATGTTTTCATATTCCTTTTGAAAATTGCCTAAATGTGGAATAGCCGGATCATGTAGTAGGTGCATGTTTAACTTTTCAAGAAATTGCTGAGCCATCTTCCAAAGTGATTGAAACGTTTTGCATTCTCCCCGAAAGTATGTGAGAAATTCATTTCCTCTACATCCTCACCAATAATTGATATGGTCAGGTTTTAAATTTTAGGTATTCTAATTGATTGTATAGTGGTATCCCAGTGTGGTTTTAATTTGCATTTCTTTAATGACTATGTTGAGCATTTTTTTCATCTGCTTGTTTGCTGTTCATATATCTTTGATGAAAACTCTGTTCCAGTCTTTTGCCATTTTTTAATGGAGTTGTTTGTTTTCTTATTACTTTGTTTGATGAGGTGGTTTTGTTTTTTTAATATATTCTGGATCCAAGTGTTTTTATCAAAGATATGGCTTGTAATTATTTTCTCCCAGTAAAGTGGTAGTAAAGACAACATTAGCCCAAAAGAGTCACTGATATGTCTCTGGAATGCTTTTGATGCTCAGTCCTTGGCAGGAGAGTGAACTCAACTTTCAGTTAAGGAAGACTAATTGAGTCAACAGGCACTTCTGTCACCTACATACCCTGGAAAGAGACCTCGTATGGCAGATAACTATTTCTTCATCTTTAATTTTTCAGTTGGTCAGTAGGTGGAATAAGTCATAAGATCCCATCTTTAATTTTCCCACTAAATTTTGTATACCTCTCTGTTGAGAGTTTGCATGGGATTGTAATCGCCTGTTTCCATATCTGTGTCCCCACGAGACTTCACTAGATTTCTTGGGGAAAGGGTCATGCCTTTTTTGAACATTAAATCTCCATGATCTAACAAATCGTTGGCACTACCATGTACTCAACAAATTTGTAGTGAACGAATTAAAAGGCCCTCTTCTGCACTGTCAGTGCACATGGCAAAAATCGATGGACACTTTCAAGTTACAGTTCCTTCCTCTAAGCAAGAGTTAAGTGGCATCAGTCTCAGCCACCGAGTGGTTACCCAAGAGAAAGCAATCGTCAAAAGTCCGGAAGTGTCTCTTGCCATGATCATCACTAAATAAAGAAAATTCACGTCTAACTCCTAAATAATTACTGAAACAGAACATGAAGTGCTACAATTCTTTTGTATTCTGAATACCAGAATTGGGCTGGTCTAGGGAACAAGAAATAATGAGAGTTTTTCCCTGTGGAGAAAAGCGAGCATCTGAAGTTTGTGAAAATCATCTTCCAAAATGTCTAGGAATCCTGGCTATCGTCTTCCCCTACAGCCATATTTTCTCCAAGCCATTGCTTTTAATTTTTTTCTTTTTTCTTCCTTTATTTTTCACTGTAAGATTTGTCCCATCAAATAGGCACCAAAAAAAGTGCCCAGTGGCCTATTCTTTTGACCAAGGCAGGATGGGATGAATTAACTGCTGTGCTCTTTCCCGAACCTGTGGTGTCCATCCTGTGGGCCACAATCCTCTTGGAGTGGAGAAAGCTGTGAAACGATAGCAAGGGATCCACCTAATCAGAGTCTTCCAAGCATCCATAGATAACATAATAACATAATTGTATGTGTATGTATATATGTATGTATACTTGACCCTTGAACAACATGGGGGTTAGGGCCACCCACCCACTGCTCAGACAAAAATCCACCTAGAACTTTGCAGCTGATCCTCTGTGTCCACTGTTCTGCATCTGTGGATTCAACCAGCTGAGGATGGTGTAGTACTGTAGTATTTATTGAGAAAAACCCACTTATAAGTGAATCCACACATCAAACCCATGTTTTTCGAGGACCCATTCTACGTATGTGGATGTGGATGTATATATGTACATATATATATGCATACACGTATTTAAATGTTTTATTATATATTAATATTTTTCAAATATATGTAAATGCTGTTATGATAAAAAAAAATGGAAGTATTACTGAATTACAGCACTTTTTGTCACCATGTGGTTTTTTTAAATGATTCAGGTGGAAGATACAGCTACTACCTAATATAAACCTTGATTTTTTTTCCCTTTAAGGAAAGTACATGTCCTGAAAACAGTTGGTAATCATATATTTAAAAACACATTTTAAAATCCTTATTATATGTACAGTTGTCTCAAGAGTTTAGATAATGCCAAATAAATAGCAATGTAGTAAATTCACCTTCGGTTGGAAAATATATATATACTAAGCATTGTTAACTGAATCCTACCTAATTTGGCATAAATACTATGAGATACAGATGTTTTATCTCTAGTGAAAAGAATATGCCATTTAAAGGAATAGATTAGGGGAAAGGGTTTAGGCATTTTAAAGAGCTAATAATTGATTCATCAACTGATGAAATAACCAAAAGATACATCAGTCAAAAATGTTAATTTAGAAAAGATCATAAGACTCAGACACCAAAACTAAAACCTTGTGTGTTTGCAGTTAAGCTTTCTCATCATTTATTACTGCCCTACTTTTCCTCCATATGGAGAAAAGTGTAAAGGAGAAAATATGCTCAGGAATGACAGCAAAACCATGAATTTTAAAGTTGTCAAGAATTTTAAGTTATTCTAAAAAGGGCAGAACATTTCAAGAACAGGACAAAACTGAAACCCTTGATAATATTCAAGAAAATTTTCTTTCTGAACTTTGAGACAATTCCATCAAAAAGTTAGAGGAAGAAAATAAATAATAAACCCAGAGAATAAAAATAAAAGCCTAAAGTAGGGTAGAAACTATGCAAGCATCATGAAGAGAGTCAAACCCGGGTAGCGGCTTTCAAAGTTAGGCATCTCAGGTACGTCGAACCCAAGTTCAAAAGAAAATGCTCAAAAGATGCTTATAGTATATGAAGGCAACATTTCAGCAGAATAAGTTGTCTACATCTCACTAGGTTTTTTATGGAATTCTCCTAACCAGCCAAGATAAATTAAATTTTTTTTCAAAAAAGATTAGTCATATGAAAAAATTCCTTCAACCTGGATAGCAGTAGAAATGGAAGGAGAAAGAGAGAGAGGAAGACAGAAGGGGTTGAAAGTGATAATGAAGCCCAGAGAAAAGGATAAATTTGAATTCAGGTTTATTATAACGGGCTTAAAATAATTGGGTCTCTATGCAATAGCACTTTTCGTGAATTCCGAACTTTTCCCATATATCAGAGAAGCACGGAACCAGAGACCGCCTGCTTGTAGCCTAAGGGAGGAGAGAGGTCCTTGGGACACTGCAGAACCACATCCAGATGAGAAGCCAGTAGTGCCAGCAGCTACAGTTCATCATTTCTTTTGGAGAAAGGAGAAAAAAGTGGTTAGTCCATTCTGAATGTCCCTTCCCCTGGCTATCAGCACTGCAATACCTGACAATGTGTTCAAGTATTAAAGGTGATGGCAGCCACGTGAAAACATCGGGCTTCTGACCATTGGAGAGAAGCTTCCATCCAGAGGACAAGGTGATGGAAGGATCACAGTAAGAAACCCTTCGATCCATGTGCACACCAAGTTCTTTCTGTAGCTTAATATATAAAAGTACAACTTCAGTCCTTGAGAAAGGACACACAACCTTGGGAACCCTGAGCAATTGATGTTTACTTCATTCGTTCATCCACAAGTGTTGATGAAGGGACAACTGGCCCTGAGCAGGCTCTGGGTGCAAAAGAGATGAATTGGACATAATCTCTGCCCAGTAGGGACTCGGGTCTGCCCTGGTGAACTCAGGCCCCTGAAAATAAGTCTCTGCTAGTGAATCCTGTAGTTGAAGAACTAAAATCACTCTGCATATTCCACTCCTTTCTCTTTCTGCTTTCTCTCAACATGACAGTCACAGACAGTGGCTTCATCCCCCAGGGACAGGCATTCCATTGCTTTAGATGGAAGAAGAGTGATCTAATGATTGCGTTGAATGAAAACAGTCCAACAGTCCTTATAAACTTGTTTGTGCGTGACAGAGACAAATCTTTCTTCTTTTTGTAATTGTTATTTTTGCTTTCACAAAACATCTTGGTCCACGTAATTGTTACTTTACAGAAGACGTAACTTGAGCTGCAGAACACGAAGTTCCTGTAACGTGAAATTGGTTGCTTGAAAGTCTCCTGACACAGTGTTAAATATTGGTTTGTTCTTCTCCCTCCAGATAGGGTGTCAATGGCAAAGGAGAACCAACTGGACTTTCAAAAACTCCCGTATAAGGATTTCTAAAATGACCCTGAGTAACTTCTTTAATTCTAACCTAGACAGGAAATTTCTGGCTAACCTCAACTCCTCACGTTTCAGTTAAGCCTTCTTCCTTCTGACCATATGGCCTTCGAACAGCAAATCATTCTCTGTAATTTATTGTATCCTTAAAAATAATCATATTTATTGTGGCCGCATAAAATCAATATTTACTGTGCCCGCTGCCAAATGCAATGATAATTAGTATCTCTCTCAAGTACTGAATAACTTGAGATTATCTCAGAATTCAAGTATATTTCTTTACCAGTTGAGTATTTCAATTTCAGAGAAAAGGGGTTTAGCTTTTTCATATTGCTTAAAAAAAAATAGGCACTTCAAATGCCTAGGTAGCTTCTACAGTTTCTAGAAGACATTTTTCAAATTTCTGTGTGTAATGTCAGGATTAGGGAACGGAAATTTAATACTTTGTATTTGTGAATTTGATGTTAACTGTAATGAAAAAAAAGATCCAGTTTCACTCTGTAGATTCAAAAAGAAAATTGCAGAATGAGTTTTATTTTTAAACAACCTGAGAAATTTGCAGAAATTATCAAAATAACCAGGGTCTAAAATTTAAAGAATTTATTCCAAAAATAATTTATGTTCCCTAAAACATATACTTTAAAATAATTAGCGGTGGAGGTGATTCTGGTGAGAAAATCATACATTTACTGTGTGAATTGTTATCTTTGAAAAACAAAAATAGTATAATGGAAGTACAGATAATTCCCAGGAAAACTGCGTGCTCATATAACTAGCTTTTTAAAGCTACCTTCATGATTGCTTGGCAAAGCTGATTGTTATCCTCGTTCCCAAGAAGGAATCTGGCATCTTATCAACATCACAGCATTTTCGAGGTACAGGGGAAACAGCAGTGTGCCACTTCCAAGGGTCTTTATTAGGCAGAGAATTAAACTGACAATTAACACATCAACAACAGAAGCAGATGCTCATACCAGATTCATTCCAAAGTATTCTGAGTGCCTATAAACTGTAGATTCAGAGCAGATGTATACGTGTCTCTATCAGTTACCATTTGAGAGACGTTAGGTGCTTTTTCTCCTAACATTCTAAAAGCTGGTAGCAGGATTTTTATTATATGCAAATTAGCAGCATTTGATTAGGTCCTCAGGCGGCTTCACCTGGGTGTTCAGAGGAATAGCAATGGGAAGTGAGGAAGAATATTTCATCACTGAAGTGTGTTTTCCCTTGGGGGGACACCACCATTTGATTTTGACATTTATTTGTCCTGTGCTATAAAGGATGGATCTACAATTACACTTTTTTTTTTTTTTTTTTTTTTTTTACTATGTGCAGTGGGCATGGTGTCAGAAAAAAATTAAATCAAAGATAGTATGTTTGCACCCAAAACAAACTCTAAAACCAAAATTATTGAACAAATCCCCTATTAAAATCATAGTACGTTAAAAAAAAAAATACGTTTGACTAATGCACAATGTTGAGTGTATCTAGAAAACATTCATGAGAACCCAACCCCAAGAAACAGGAATGCATCCATTGCTGTGCTGTCTTGGCTCTCTGCAGCACAAAGAATATGTGTTCAGTACTTGATTACTAAGTTTTTGTTTGCCCTATTCCATTTTTAGAATCCCGAAACAAGAGTGTGCCCTGATAGTTAATTTGGTTGCTACAACAATAAGTAAATATTTTCCAAAATATGATTGGTTGCATTTTAAATTTTTGCAATCTGTTTTAAATTTGAAATCTGTAGCATTTTACTTTTCTCCATCAGAAAATCATTTACAACCACGTGAATAGTCACACTCATCTTTTTCACAGTTGGACTTGGGCATGTTAAAAGGAGTTAAAAAATATATTTCAGTTGTCCACTTATCAAAATTATCCTGAGTAAGAAATATAAGAGACAGGATAGCCAATAACAGCAATAATTTTTCTTAAGGGTGGAGTTAGTACTTATTGCCTAATTATCCTTATGTCTAACGATTATAAACAATTCACTAAAGAGCAACAAATTAAAACTTTCCTGGAAATATTCTAAACTTTATTTCTTCCCAAACCCATGGTTCTCTCTACTGGGTCCTTTTAACCAAAGAAAATAGTTGCAAAACACATTCTTCTTTAGATAGCCAAATTAAACTAAAATTACCAAGACCCCAAACATTCTAGAATTGATGCATTTCTGTGGATTTCAGAAAAAAAATCTTTTTCTTTTATATTCTATATTTTTACATTGTTCTTTAATAAACATCATAAATCTAAACATAAATAAGAGTTAATTACGTATCTGACACTTGACAGCTGGTTATGATGTCAGTAGTGTCCAAACTGTGACCCAGTAGTATGCGCTAATAGTGAAAAATAAGATGAGATAAAATCCTCTCTAATTAAGGCAATCTTAAATCATGAATGATGTAGCTGTTATGAATTATTAAGGATGGTCCTAGTAATTTAACCAAAAATAATCCTCTTACTATATTCCCAAATGCCAAATATTCTAATAATTTAAAGCTTTGAAATCTTTTCTGTACTTTAAAAGGAAACAAAATTAAATTACCTTTTAAAAGGCCAAATGTTGAACCATAAACTTCTTTTTCTATCCCTAAAAGGATCCCTTGTTTAGTCTTAATTAGAAATATTTGTAACAAAATTTAAAATCATGAATTAAAAGGAACATTCTAAGGAATGAATTAAACAAGAAGCCAGGCAAGTCTTTATTCATTAGATGTTTTTTCTTCTTCAGAGAGTGTAAGCCACTCCATCATGCATTTTCTAGAATAGTCCTGAAAAGGAAAATCCAAATAAGTAAAAATTAAAGAATAAATGGTCCAGTTCTTTACAAATCAGCTTATAAATGGATTATCAAAGCTTTCTTAGAAAAACTCATGGAGTCAAAATACAACAATCACACAACTACTATTCCAGGACAGAACCAGTTCTCTTTCTCTCTCTTTCTTCCTACAAAAGCATTATGTTTTTGTTGTTTTTAGAATGAACTTGGTACATCTTCTAGGAGATGCATTTAATGGGTTTAGAAATTGACTTCCGCTAATGAGGAAAAAGAGTAAAGGCCAGTTAGATAATGCTACGAAAGATCAAGAGAGATTGTGAATATGACAAAGCTTTATGAACGGGCAAGTACAATACCAGTATAGGATGTTGTTTTGGTTAAAACTTGAGATCTAAAAGGTGTTGAGGAGAGGTTGGAAGTCAAGAGGGAATCCAGACCATGCCACACAAGCTAGTGGGAATGCGTCATTTGAACTTTATCTCCCGATGAGGCTTTAAGTTCCTGGGAGCTAAGAATCATCTCACACCCCTACAGGGCTTTAGAGCATACATGGTGGTGATCACCAATCCAAGACCTGGGGCCACTTGGAGCTAAGAGCATCATGCTTATGAGACACTTGAAACAAGCTTAAAGAAAAAAATCTAACTCCCGTTAAACATTGTATTGATGTTCTGACTAGAATCCAGGTAACATCCTGTCCTTGGAAAACTGAAACATACAGTGATGCAGGGAAGCACATGCCTACACTGCAGCAAACTAGCGTGATGGGCAGAAAAGAAGGTAATCCTGCACGCACATCTTAAAGAAGACACGGTGGTGGCCTTTTCTTGATGCTGTCTTTTCTCCCTGGGACATGTCACCTTTGATCAGATTCAGCACAGTTGACAGGGAAGGCACTCACTCAATTCTGCCTGAAGAGAATGGATCGAGTACACAAAGACCCTTTATTCCTGACCAGGTGCTATTTAAGTGTTTACTTAAGAGTCAGACAATTTCCTTAAGGAAATCATGCACGTTCCACCCTAATCCTGATTCCAGCTCAGGTGAGGCCTGTTGTTGCAGCCCAGACTTGCAGAGGGAGAAGCCACCACAGCAGCGGTCCTCCGTGAACGTCAGTGACGCCTGCCCCAGCGGACAGGTACCACTGCAGCAGGCGCAGGAGCATCGGACCAAGAGCAAGTTCCTGGAAGGTCTTTCCTGGCTTAGAGGTCATTCTCAGCTGCTGCAGCTCTAGACTGTCACATAGACAATCCGCACACCCAACCGAAGACTTGAGGAAAGAATCAGAAGCACAGTGCATTGAAAGCATGTGACCCACTGAGGGTCAAGTAAATGGTCTTACAAAGCTTCAAATGATTTGCCTTTTCAATAAACAAAAACCATATTCCGTTTTTAAGAATATCATTCTCTTGTGAATTTACAAATAAGAAATTTACCAATTTCTCAATTTCACCCATTCCATTGGCTAGTTCCACTGTGCCTCGTGCCTCAAAAAACAATCCATAAATTATAACAAAAAATACATTATCCAGGTAACTAAAAGTTTTTGTAATGCTATAATGTTTTCTCTTCATAATAAAAACAAATTTTCAAGGTCTTTTCCTCCATATTTTCCTTGTAACACTATATAATTCAGCATGTATAGAAAAATGAAGAGAATTGGTTAATCAGTTTAAAACATCAAACACAAATGGCTCTTCCTTCTCTGTTAAGTCTTTAGTAATAAGAACAGACCAAAGATATCTTACATTGGTTTGCTCCGAAAAGCATTATCATTAAAAGATTGAAGCAGTGTTAGATGTTGCAAATAAAGATTTTGTAAAATAGAAGAGAAAAATTGGGTACAAGTCTATTAAATGCTGAGCTCCAATAATACAGCAGGCATTGTGAAACATTTAGATTGGTTCCTGTCCTTGTTTCCTTATTAACCACTTTGGTTTTTTGTTAATAGATCTGACGAGCTCCTGCAGCTTTGAGAAAGAATTTAAAGCCCATAAATTCCACAAATCCTAAGCAAGGAGCGTTCTTCAAAGCATATTGATACATTTTTTAACTGCGGATTTTAGCTTTCATGTGATAAAACTTTTAGTGATTTCCTTCCCATGTCTTGTTAAGGCTTAAGTTTCTCATTTACATATTTGATGTTTCTCAGGAGACAGGCAAGCTTCAAGTTAATTATCTATGTAGCTGTAAGAACTCTTGTTTCCTGCTTAAGAACTCTCCAGAAGAAAACTAATAGTTATTAAATGTTACACTGAGTCACCAAAAGTAATCAGGATACACAATGAGAGGCACTAAACAGACACTTACATTTAATAAAAAACCTCAACTTTTTGCAAGATAAATGAAATATAAATCAATTAAATCTCTTACAGTAATTTCCAGGGAAAGCAGCCAGCACAAACCAAACAGCTAAAATCTCTGCTCAAGAGAGTGATTAGGCACTGCTGGAAGCTTGCGGAAATTGCTGTAAAATTCTGGACGTAGACCCATTGAACTCAGATTCGTAACAGAGCTGTAACTAAAGAAATGCCACCTCAAAATAAATTCTAGCATCTTGCCCAGCAAATGTGTATTTCCATGCATGTGACTGTGTGTGCGTATTCATATATACACACACATACATATACAAATAGATGAACATGTGCTTTATTTTATATAACAGGAAGATATCTGTGGAGAGAACTGATCATCTCTGAACCTGAAAGTCTATTAAGAGCAGTTTCATGGAATGATAACAAGAAAGAGAAGAAAGAAGGGCAGGCGTAAGATAGACTCGAGTTGCAGTTGGGAAATTGGAACCACAGCTATCAGGTAAGTTAATTAATCTGGGTATCGTTCAGTAAATGAAAGTGTGCCATCTATTTCACAAGGGCCCATTGTGTCTTGCATGTGAAACAAATTTACCCTGTTTGATTAAGGATTACTGATTGCCTCCAATTTATTATATGTATCCTATAATTAAGTCACAGTGAGTTCGAATGAAATGGGGATGGTCTCCTCCACAAAGAAGACAACAAGCTCATTCTAGGAAGACCTTGGGGGTCATTCAAGAAGCAATTAAATGTTCTCCAGGGTGCATTAAAAGGAAAAGAGCCTGGTGGGCTGAACGGCCTCTACTTATATTCCAGCCTTCTCAATATTCTGCTTTTATGGAGACAAATGAAACCATGTCATAAAATAACTCAAGGAATTATCAGCAAGGAAAACAATGCTGGCTGCTCTCATACTAAGCAAAGAGGCACGAAGACAACAGTCTGTGCTAAACAGGCGGTAATGAGGTGCATGGACCAAGTGATGCACTATGTCAGAATCTGTTTAAAGGGGGATCTCCACAAACCAGTGGACTCTGGAATACTGTATATGATCTTTGAGAATTATTCATAATTTTTTTTTCCTGTGTGCAAGTAGCAAATACCCAGGATAAAAATCTTTTTTGGCAGGTGAAGTGAAATGAAAAGGACCAAGATCAGTATCACAGATATATTTCTCCATATTTTTATAAATGCTCTTAAGCGTGAACACTAGAAAAGGAAAATTATATGGGACACTTGTTAGAAATGGAGAGAAAGACTTCATTCAAGGTCATGACATTATTAGATTTGGGGCAGAAGATTTACATCTCAAAGGGGTAGAGGAAAGAATTTATAGGTGCAAATTTTTTAAGTGAATGCTCTAAGAGAGGTCAAGAGCCATCATCAGGAAGAAACAAGAAGTTCAGGCAAGCTTTAGACTGTCTTAGCGATTACGGTGTTCTGAAATTAGGGTGTCTTTACATGGAATGGAAAGCCTCCCTGCTCGAACCATCCCCTTTATAAGTGCGTCCCTTTGGGAAACCCGTGCCCTAAAATATGCTGGCCTGCGAAGAGTTAATATGAAAATTTAGATTACTATAGTAACTAAAATACAATTAGCAGATTCGTTTTTACACATTAAACAATGAATGTTTACATATAAATTAAATTGTGAAAATCTTTATCAACTAACATGTGACCCCCAAATTACAAAGATTTCCCTGTTTTCAGCGGAGTCTCAGAACAAACACATGTGTACATGTGACGATGGAAAATAAATTGCAGATGGAATCTAACGAACTCAGCCCAAATCTTAGCCACATAAGTCATTTGTTCCATAGACTTGGGGAGATTATCCTCTCTGAGCTTTGTTTTCCTCACCATTAAAGAAAGACAGAGCCTGCCCTGCTTACCTCACTAGATGTTAAAATGCCCAAGACGCAGAGTGTGTGTCATGAAAGGTGGCACCAGAGGGAAAAGTATAAGTCAGATCAGAATGGACCTGAAAGCTGCTTCTAGGAATTTTTTTCCTGAAACCTAAAAGCAATAGGAAACTATTGTAGCATTTTTTTAGCAAGAGTTAGAGGCATGGTATAATTTTCTTTTGCAAAAATCACACTGTTGGCAGTGCGGACAGTGGGTTAGCCCAGCGCTGGACGGGAGATGACAGCGCATGTGGGGCCTGGGGGCAGATCCGAGTGTAGTAGGCACTGAAGCTGAAGCAGTTTGCAACTTCTCTGCAATGTGAAGAGTACAATGTTCTAAGACCAGAGCGTTTGCAAAGGGCTGTGAAAGGACAGGACCCTAAAGCTGAAGCTGCGATTAGCCCAGCAATAAATTGACCTCTGAAATAGCAATATGGACGAGATTGTGGTAAACTGACCCAGAGTACTCCCAGTGGGCCTGAGGACCCTGGACGGAGTCAAGAGATGGAAAGGGGCAGCATCAGTAGGACATGGTGCCCCAGGATGTCAAGGGTAAGAGGATGAGTTAAGGAAGACGCCTGGTTTCTGGCTGAGTGGACTCTGACCTGTAGGTGGCAGGATTAGCCTCAGGCAGGAAGGAAACCCCTCTTCTTTTACAACAGGAGGGAGGAAAGAAGCTGGAGTGTGGATATATGGGGGAGGGGGCAGGATTTCATTGGTGAGTCGAAGAATCCCAGCATCCAGTGGTGAATCTGCCAAGAAGGGGATTGCAGTAGAGAAGAGCACTGTGTCAGAAAAGGACGAGAAGGTAGAGATGTCCATGTGCAGAGAAGACAGGGAAGGTGAGGGCTCACAAATGCCTTTTGGAACGAACAACCTTGTCTTTGTCAAAGAGCAGATTCACACTGTGGTAAGAGTGAAAGAGTGAGGATAAAGGCAGTGGATGGGGCATAGAGGGTGTCCAGGCAACTCTTTGGAGAATTCTGCCAGTGAGGAAAAGAAGAGTGATGGAGCTGTCGTTAGAGAGGAACTTCCCAGCAGGTCATCGATTGTTGTGCTGTGGTGAAGAAAGCACACACCTGGATTGATCCAGGGTGGGAATTTCACCAGGTGAATGAGATGGGAGGACAATGGGTTCAGGATTCTGAGAGTATAGACAACAGTGTGGTTAAAAATAATGGACTGTGGCATCCAGTCAGGATAGGGAAGAAAGGAAAGGGATGTGTAGGCTGATGTACAGAAAACAACAGAGAAAAGACGCATCTCAGGCAGTGAATGTTGGGGAGAGCGTGCTAGTAATTGGATGAAGAATTACAAAGACAGAAAGTTGGATTTATAAGGGGAAGGTTTCAGGATTTTCCTCCAGAGAAGGAACCTTATGAGTGATTCAAATGTCCTGAGTGTGGTCATAGGCTTGGGTACCTGAAATAAACTGGGGGTAAAGGCCACTGGAAGAAAGACAGAGAGAATGAGCTAAAATGCTGGGTTAAAATAGCAGTGTGAACAACAGAATCACTGTGGATGGTGGAAGCAGTTGTATTACAAGGGAAAGTAGTAAAGCAGGTCTGAATGCCTGACTGACTGGTGGTCTGTAAGTTGGTCAAAGGAAATAAAGAGCTTCAAAGGACTGAGGGTTATTTTACTGGAAAAAAAATGACCCAGAAAGGGCAATGGGGAGGGAGGAGGGTGCCTACCCCACCCTGTGGGGGATGAGGGATGAGCAGCCTCTGGAAACCGCAGCTGTAGAGATTTCTAGGTCTCTAGTAAGATCAGGGAGGAAAGGAGCCGTGATGTGAGGGGTTTGAGGATGCAGGTGGCACAGGGGATGTTCAGGGAGACACACGCAGTAGAAGAAGGGTCAGGGAAGGTTATGCACAGAGCAATCTGGGATGAAGGTACCAGAGACAGAACAAAGGGTTGCAATCTGAGAGAATCCAGTGACAATAGGAAGAGTGGGTTTAATTTTCCCCAAAGTCTTCTGATAAAACACCTCAGGGTAGGCAAACAGTGGGCTAATCCCAAAGGCATTTAGATAGACCGTCTCCAGTGGAAGGTACAGCAAATAGAGAAATGGGTTCCTAGAAAAAGAGGGTAGCAGGGAATCACGGACAGATTTGAATGTGTTCTCAGTTTTGCTTGGGAGCAGCCCTGGTTGTCATGCATACACAGCTTTGTTCATTCTTTCTGTGGCTCAAATACTAAACAGAACGCCTCTCTTTGATTGACGTATGTTTAAAAACTCTAGGCTTTCCTAGGTTAGATCTGAAATCGATGATGAGAAATATCCACTTACGTGACCTTGTTACACAAGCTTTTGTCTTCAACAACATCCTCTGACTGTCAGGAACCTCCAACAAACTCATCCCTTCTAGTCCCCCTGGTCTGCCCTCTGTTTCCAGAGCACATTGTTAACTTTTGTACCTTTTTCTTTGTTCCTTTTCTAGAATATTCTTTATCTTCTCCTTCTTTATCCAAGCCCTACCTTCCATCAGGGTCAGGCTCGGTGACTAGTCATTCAAAAGCCCTTTGGAGACCAGCACTGGGAGATTTTTCGGAACTCCTATAAATGTGATGATTTACACACCTGCAGTGATTTGCACAAATATATGCAATAATCCACAGAGATGCTCCCTTTTCTTGTTATTTTATCTTCAATATAAGTGCCCTGCCTTTCCAGACTGTAAGCCTCTCAAAGGGAGGAACCTTACTTGACCTAAGCCTCTTGCATCCTTAGTTCTCAGCATGATGGATGCTCTCCCATTACAGAGTTGTGATAAGATGACCAAGCTGTAAGAAAATCCATGCATGTGAGTTTCGTTAAGAATGCCGTAGCTAAAGGAGCGCCTCTGGAAGGAATTTCAGGTTTCATAACAAGCTGGTGAAATATTTATGAACAGAATGGCCTTTCTACACCCCTTAAATAATACAAATTAGTTATAGGACCAGCCTGGCAGGAGGGAGATTATTAAAAATGTATATTTAAACATAAGAATAGTTATAAGATATTATTTTTTTAAGTCTTGTTAACAGTAACCTTTTTGAGGAAATACCCAGATTAGTAACAGAGGGGTTTTTATTTTTTGAGTGATGCCATAAATATTTACTAGACAAATGAAATATGAAGAATTGATCCTAATGACCGAATAAAAGTTGCTTTGCATCCCGAGATGTCCTTTGAGCAGCTGTCTCACATCTGAGCACACATCTGTGCTTACAAAAGGAAAAAAAAATCAAAGAGCAGACAAGTAAAGAGGCCACCTGCCGGAGCTAGTCCGGACATAGCACTCAGTGCTAAGCGGCTGCCGCAGAGCTTCCTTCTCACAGCTGGAAGATAAGGGGTGACGGCACAGCTGGCTGGGGAGGTCGCTGTATCAGTACCCCTCTTCCTCTCCCTGAGCTCTGCTCCCTGGACTCCGGCTATATCAGCAACGGCAGGTGCGTGAAAGAATCAAAGTCCCCAGAAGACAAAGGTCAGATGAGCTGTGAAAGTGCCCCATGCATGTATATGTTCGCTTCAGGGCATAGGCGAATACTCCCAGGAAATGCTCTTTCCCAACCTCACTCCCAAGGTGAGATGTAGGATTTAAAAAAAGAAGAAAGAAAGAAGAATCCAAGAAATTTAGTAGTGGATTAACATCTAAAATTGGGAAATAGGTTGTTTCCTCTGGGGCCATATCCTCTGAGTTTTTTGACACAAATTTCAGGCAATAAAAAAATAAGTGGAGACAAATAGGGCTCCATTTATAAATTAGGTTAATTTAAGAACCCAGGGAGACAACAAATGAACAAAAACTCAAAATGTAGAGCCAAACTACATGCTCCTAGTGTCTATGAAGCCACAACTTTAATACGGCAACAACTCTGAAATTGTGGTTGTGCTACTGAAAGACACAAAATGAAGAGGGGCTGGAAGGAACGGAAAATGTTTGAAATCAATAATGCTGTTCACGCAGCAGGGAGTCCCCTTACACTGCGGCTGGGTAATGGGATTCCTATCCAAGCAAACACAAACATGCACCTTAAGAACTTCTCTCTAAGGCTACCTGTTTGATTGCACTAAACACCATCTTCTCTCTCCTGGCACCTGGCACAAAAATTAGTTCAAGAATTATGAACTCTTTTCATAATGTTTTCCTTCCTATATAAAGAGAAAGCAGATCTTTTTTAATGTCTCCCTCACATTGCAGTTTTTTAAAATCTAAATTCGCGTTGAATATGAAAAGCTGGTTCACTCCAAGGTGTGCTTTTTGTCCAAGTGCGGAGCTTGGTGTTCAGGCCGCTTACTAGGAGGAAAAGTGGTAGCAACTGCTCAGGTTCCATTTTTCACCTGAAAAAATAGTGGAGCAAATGTAAAGATAATAAAAGAAATCATAGGTGAAATCTTTGTGATTTTGGAATCAGAAAGGATTGTTAAAATCAAAATCCAAAATGCTCAGCAAGGTGAAAAGTAAACTAAAATTTGGGATTTCTTTTCATCAGTTACTTACGGTTTATAGACCAGGAAGGTTGAAGACCTTTTAAAAACAAAAATCAGTTAGAGATGAATATCTTCACTCTAAAGGAAACTCCTACAAAATTGCAAAAAAGAGACAGGAAACTTGATAGAAAAAAAAATTAAGCAAGACAGGACGAGGAATTCACAGATGGGAACATTAATCACTAACGAGTACTTGTAAAGGCTCAACCTGACTAATTACTAGAAAAAAATGCAAATGAAAATGCCACTTCAGATTTATTAGATTTGTAAAAATTAGAGAGTTGAGTGATACCGAGAGTTTGCCAAAATGTGGAAGTGAAACTAGTCTATTCTGAAGAGCAGCACTTGGTGAAAATCTGAGTGGTGTAACCAGTGACCCAGCCATCCCTCTCTGGGGTATTATCGCTGGAGGAGCTCTCACCCAATTGCTTAAGGGGACATTTAGAAGAACATGTCACATTAGTGGTGGTGGCAGAGTTGGAATCAAATAACATGTTCATCACTAACGGAATGGAGAAGTAAAATAGGGTGACTGCATAGTGGAGGAAGTGCTGCCTTGTTTAGAAACAATGAACTAGAAATGCAAAGAGCAGGCTTGGATAGATTTTAAAAAGTAGTGTTAAAACAAGAAAAAATAGAAGCAGTACAAGATCTAAGTTAATATGCTATGTATGCAAGTTAAAAACAAGTATACAAAATACAGTGTATAAAGAGAAAAAGTGAAATCTATGGGCACAAACAAGTGCCTTAAAAACTTCAGAACTGAAATAACATCAATTATATTAAGGTTAAGTCCACATGTAATCTGAAAGCAACATAGTGATTATAATGAATTACATCCCTATTTCACAGCTATATGCGGGAAAGTAAACTGTATCAGTTCACAAAGCACATTCTGCCTCAAGGAAGGAGACTTCACTCCGCAGATCAGGATTTCCTGGGTCCCACTCTTCTCAGTTACGCTGTGGGAAGGCAAAAGCTAGATGTGATCTGAATCAGGGGCAGGATGCTAAGAGTTGGACTGAACCTTTACTGCCACTTCCTCCCCAGATTTATCACTCTGATTTTTTTGAATAAAATTAGTAAAACTGACTACTCATCCTAAATAAACCTGTAATATAAGAGTCACAAGACTATTAAAAATATCTTTGCTGTAGAAGAGATTTTCACATCTGATGGCTAATGATATAACAAAATTTATTTAAACGTACTAAACTTGTTAAAAATAAACCAACATAATCTATATGTGTAAACCAGAGAAAGAGGTTCTGCTCTTGAGAATTTCAAAATGCAATAGGAAAATTAGATACATGAAGTCATACGAGCACACAGAGAGAACGTTTAAGTAAGTACAATACAGTCTTGAAGTACATGTGATGTTGACTACAATGCAATGAAACTCCTATAAATCCACAAACTATATAGAAATAAAGCTGCTTTTATGATTCTATCCCATACATGATGTACTTTACATAGTCTAAAAAGATTACTTGAGGTTAAGAAGGAAGTCTGAAGCGTTAGTTCATTCATACAAAGTGAGGTAAAAGTTGTTATACATTTGGAAAATAAGAGGTACAATAAAATTTAATAAGAAATTTCCCTTGAACATTGGTGGGTAAGTAAATTAAATTAAAATTTTAATTATAAGAGAAAGTAGAAGATGTCATTATAGATTCTAAAGAGGATTCAAGATATTTTAAGGTTGATACCGTTGCTTCCTAATATTGTCTCATTTCACTACAAAAGGTAAAACTTTCGTTTTATTTAATGAAGATATTTCATTAGCTCTATTCCTGTACTTGCTTGACTTGACTGGGATCATATGGGATTCTCAACCAGCAAAAGGAAGAGAGAATGAAAGTAACAGAGATGAGTTTTTTCCTGAGGCAATAACTGAGAAAATCCAAGGAAAAAAAAAAGGAGATTGAAAGTACTTAAGAGGCAATGGAGTGTCGAGTTTTACAGCAACTTTCTGAGTCAAAGTTACCTGAGTTAAACCCTTGCTGTGCTTAGAGCTCAGGCAAGTTATTTAACCCAAGTGTCCAGTCCTGAAGTGGTTTTTTCTAGAAGGTGGGATGAGGGTAGGAAGAGACTTTCTTCTTTGTCCTTCTCTGTACTGTTATTTTATATTTACGTAGTGTTATTTTGAGCATGGGGGTCATTTCATATACAAAATATACTTTAAAATACATTTTTTACTTTAAGAAGAAACAAAATAATAGACAAACAGCAATTAGATTTAGATAGTAGTCAGAACTTATTGATATAAAATATTTGATGAGTAGATGGAATTGACTTGAGAAGTGGGCTTTGGAAAACTAGATTGTGATTAATGTAGTTCTTGGTCACAATTTTTGTATAGGGGAGGGAAATGTATGGTTGAGCACTTTGTGCACTGCACAAAGACAGTCAGCCAAGGTAACAGGGGAGCTGGATCCAGCCCAGCTTCTGCTGGGCAAAGTGTGCACATTCCCTTTCCCTGATGGAGATCTGTTTTCTAATTCATTCAAAGGTATACAGAATGCAATATGTATAGTGCAATATATAGTGTAGCAGTCCTGTTTCCCACCTACATTCCAGAAGAAAGTTTTTCAAATCCCCTTTTTTTCATGAAGAGCCAATAAACACCTACCCCAAAAATATTTGCCCTTGCAGAAGAGAAGGCGTTAAATCTGAGAAAGTGAACAAAGAGACTTGCTTCTTTCTTTCTATAGTTCCTGGGGGGGAAATGTCATGAGTTTGCCTGGGCTCACCAATACCTTAGCTCATCACATCTGCACCACCTTCACCTCAGTTTTGCTGTTAACCTCGGTTCGTTGAACTATACGTATCTTAGAGTCTTACTCTGCGCAGGGATGGCTACCTCCTTTGCCTGTTGGAAGATGGCACTTTGTTAAAGAGCTGCTGTGCTAAAGATTACCCTACCTATTCCAGCTACCAGGAGTTTTTCCGGAAGGTTTTATTAGTGAAAAATTTTGTTTGTCAGGTGATTCAAATTGTCAGATGAATATAGAACTTTGGCCCCTTGGTATTCTAAATATTCATTGGACCTTGTTTCTAAGTCAACTCTTAATCCAAACTCCTTTTGATTAGAACAATGAGTCCAAGCTCAGCAGTATCTTTTGGATCAATTTCCAGTAAATAATAGCATTCCATTCTTTCCCATATAGATGTAACATTGCATAATTTTATGTTAGTATACTTATATATCTCTGCCAGTGTGGCATACGTGTAATTATTTTAAACAGAATGTTTAATCAATCCAGATATGCCATTCCCTCAGAGAGTGTTAAACAATAAATTGGTACTTTTTTTTTCTCTTGAAAGATTCTGTCCACTAAGAACTTACTTGGTTCTAACTAATTCTTCTCAGGTGTGGTCACAGGATAAAACACTCTACAGGAGAAAAAGTAACAGCATAACACAATAGTTAACAGCAGTGGATGCTTTGAACCCAAAGAAACCTGGGTCCATAATACGGATGAAAACTTAATTCACTTAAATAACAAGTAAATTAATTTCTGTAGACCTCAGTTTCCTATTCTCTAAAATGGAGGGCATAGACCAGAGGGGCTGTCAGACAAATACCTTGAAATAGGCCGTTGCACAATTTGTAGCTGTTTTGCCACCAGAGGCAAAGACCTGACCAGGGCAAAGGTCAAAGTGTAGCAGCAGAAGTGGGAGCAGTGGTGGAAGCAAACATTGGTTTTAATACTCCTCAGTAATTTGGAGAACAGATCATTCAGTAAATTGATTTTGGCCACATTAACTTTAGGCAAATTGGTCATTCGGCAAATTGGCTTTCAGCATTGGCTTTCTGTGAATTATTTTATATAAATTGTTTATTTCCTTTCTAAAGTAATGTTTAAAACTAGTGGACATTTCTTCTCACAAGAGGAATAACCAGTGGCCTCATGAAGGTTGAGATTTAATAAAAAATAATATACGTCGATAGTGGTAGCTTTCCATCACTTTGAAGCAAGAAGTAGGTATGTTTCCTTTGGTTATCAGTAACAAGTTTTCAGAAGAAAGTTCTCTCCCCTGTGCCCCAAGGCTTGACCTCAGTAAGAAAGTATACTACCTGGAGACCCTTTTCCACCAGATTAACTGGCAACGTGGCATAAATTTGTGCCAAATAGGTGAACTGGGTCATAGCATGGTTACTCCCTCTACTTCAGCCACCTTCTTAACTCAGTACCAACTTCTACCATCAAATGAAACATATTACCATCAATAGCAATTATTAAGATGATCAAAAACAAGTTATTCTCTCCATTTCTCCCCAATCTAAATAGCCAATCTATTGTCTAGTTTCATCCATGCTTTGCCATTGTGTTGCCAAGCTAGCTGTTTTAAGCAATTAATTTCTGAGGTTAAAGTATTAGAGAAAGATGAGGAGAGGGGATTAGTCACCAGCTTAAGAAATATTCAGTTTCCATTCTAGTGAAGTTTTGTTTTGCTTTCTGAAAAGCAATCTGTGTCATTCTCTGTGCAGATATTCTGTGAACTCCTGGAAAACACACATCTTGGTACCAAGTTTCTTCTGTTTTCTCAATAAAGTGCCGTTACTGGTTGAAACCAAAATATACATATACCGCCACCATCAGGAGATAAGCTTATGATTGAAGAAACATCTGTACAACTTGGCAGAGACAGAAGTAATTTTAGCTAATGTGGAGGTCTTTAAAAATGACTAAGTCCAACAGTAAGACAAATGCACTTTCTGTAATGAAACCAGAGATACCATTTCCAAAGTAATGGTGCCAAAGCAGTGTTGCCGTGTTATTAGGAGGAATACACATCCTTCATGTGAGAATATGTTGATGGTAACTGTATTTGCACTTCAGTAAACTCAGGAAGAAGCAGGCTTCAGCCATCATTGACAGAGGCAGACGGGGCAGGATGCATGTACTCTATAGAGTGAAGTGTTAGAAGTTTTTTTGTCAGCCAGAAACATTTCTCATTTTGCCCCTCTTCTTCTGATCTGAGCCCTTCCTTCCTGTCTTTGGGGCTGAACTCCAGTAGAGATTGTTACGAGACATGAGCCCATGACGTAATCAAAACCAGCTGTCCTGTCTTGGGTTAAGTAAATGGGTACTGAGGCAAAGAAACTCTTTTTCAGCAGCAAGACTGACAGAGACTAAATATATGCAACCAAGCAGAGAGCTGCAGAAATGAGGGACTATTAGAAACAATGTTAGACCAGGTAGCATTTGGGTCTTGGATTCCAGTCCTTAATGAATACTCTTATTTGAAAGAATGACCTATCCCATATTCTTCCCAGTTGCATAAACCAGTGGGTTTTCTCTTTATCTGGTTGAACTGGGTGTCTGTAAATTGCAGTCAAAAGAGCCCTGGTAAATACATACTGCCTTTATCTAAGGAACTGGAGCCTACCCACCCCCCTACAAAGCTGGTAGAAACCTGGTCACAGCAAGACCCCATCTGGCATGGAGCAGAGAGTGAAGCAGGCACCCTCACCAGAGGGTAGGGCTTCAGAGAAGAAACAAATTTGGTGCAAACAATCAGCTTCCGTGGTGTGGAAGGCCCAGGGTTGGCTAGGTAGCTTAGCTATAGCTATATACATATTTTATCAAGATTTTTAAACTGATCAGCCCTTCGTGGAGGACAATAAGGGGTTTTTGTTTTTGTTTTTGTTTTTTTCCTCACTAAGGCTAAATCTGTCCCTTCTCTGCCAGAGGATAGCAAGGAACACAGATACTTCACTGTGGGATAAAGACAAAAGGCTTTCCTACATGAGTTAAAAATATAAAATAAACACCCTTTTCTGCATATGTGCACCTCTGGTGTGACTGCGGAGGGGAGGGTGGTATTATTCGATGGTTCTCCTGTGGAGGCTGCAAGCGAAGGGCCGGCTTCTTTGGGAAGATGAGGTCACTCCTGAGGCCTGTCGATCGATCACTCACAAAAGAGTGGTTTCCTGTCTTTAGACAAGAGATGTGAAAGAAAGAAAAAGAGACGACTCTATTTCTGCCTCTAAATCTTCCTATTGACTTTGAGACTTCCAGGTACTTTTGAAGGTGTTTCCAAGGCACAGCGGTCAGGTAGGGCCTCTGTTATATAAGGACAGGCAGGCAGGTGGGGACCCAGACAAGGGCTGTGGTATCCTGGTGGTAGAATACAAGCTGAAATTAAGTTCTGCCCCATTAGCTGAAGAGTCTGTCTACTTCTCTAAATTTATTTCCATTTCATTATCCTTTAATAAAGTCCTGTCTGAATGTCTGACTTCAGCTGCACCACAGGTTAGAAAGGTAAGGACTATGATCAGAACAGAATAGCCAGAAAAGTACTGTACCCACTGCTCAAAACAAAATTAGGATCAGGGTTAGAGTTATAACTACAAGAGGAATAAATATGATAAAATCCCCAAAAGAAGTCCGTAAAATCTACCTGCTCCTACTTAACCATGGAAGCAGCTTCCTTGTACCACACATGGAAGACCTTGGTCTTCTTTTACATAAAAGAAAAAATTGCCTGTGACTTCTAGAGACAGAACACCATGTAAACTCACAATTACAGAGAGTTTTAAAACAGAAACATTAGGGCACTATAATTCAGTATATTTCTAGTTTATTTGGACGTATATAGTCACATAATTGGAGAAGCAACTCCACTGCTATTTGTTAGTCTATAAAGAACTAAGGAAAAGAATGGCTAAAATTTTGTTTAAAACAAGGTAATTATTTTAAATATTGTAAAATAACAAATAAAAAGCTTTTTAATGAGTTCATCATGTTTGGGGTATGTTAAATGTTATTTTTCAATTATACGATTAGAATAAAAAGTCAAGTTTCAGTGCAGTTATTCCATTATTATAAATGAGAGCTCGAGTTACTGTTAGCTTTGGCCAGGGTCTCTTAAAAAAATAATCTTCTAATGTATTATAAATTACTATAAATTCCTCTCTATAATTAATACTTGAGGATGCAAAATTGTATGCATTCATTATATTCAACTAAATTATGGCATATTATATATAAATTCCCCTTTCTGCTATTGTTTTTGAAAGAGAAGAAAAAACAGCTTAAGTCTGGCTATACTGGATTTTTAACTCTACCTGCTATGCAGCCATGCACAGATTTTTTTTTTTAATGAAATGAAAACAAAATAGGCATTTTCTGGTCTAATGAGCTATTTCCATCAAAATAAATTCCCCAAATGGAAGTATTACAAGGCTCATGCAAAGCATAACAATAATGCTTTATGCATTTTCAGAGACATGGCAATACCCTAGTAATAGATGAACTTTGAGAGCCAAACCTACAGCTGCAGCATACGTTCTAACAAGTGTATTCTTCACTTCTAATCTGAGCAGCAGCCAGGAGCCCTCAAAACAAGCAACGTGAATAAAAGCTTGAGGGGAAAGAGAAGTTTGGTGGCAGCAGAGTCCCCAACTGCTCTAAATAATTTCAGTGGGTCAAGTTTTATTACCTGTGATAGAACATCTCAAATTTAGTTACTCCATTAAGATAGGAGGATGTACAGGCAGATTTTGCGCAGGTTATTCACCAAGTATCCTGCCCCAAATATGGAGTCATGAGGAAGGCAATTGAAGATGGCGCAGAATAAACAAAGTAGAATTCTTTATCTCCTTGATGACTCAGCCCACCTCCTTCCCACCCCCCCACCCCCCGTGTTGTGGCAAAGATCAAATGAAACAACATATTCAAACTTAGTAAACATTACAGAAATAGGGTCAAAACCAGAGCTGGTTAGACATCAGGTTGGTGGTGTTGGGAAGAATCACTGGAAGGGACATACAAGAATTTCTGGGTGCTTGTAACATTCTGTTTTTCAATCTTGATGCTGATTACATGCGATTATTTAGTTTGTAAAAATTCAGTGAGGTGTACACAAATACATGCACATTTCATGTGTATTATTTTTCAGTTGAATTTTTTTAAAAGCATGGTTAATAGCTTGGGATGTTGTCCTTCAGCTGTGTCAAACTCCAGTGGTCAAGACATGTATACAAATATGCAGGATAGGCTGGCCTCCTTTGCATGAATAAGTGAATGTCCCATCTAAAGGGACAGTTACTCAGCTCTATCCTTTATGGCAGCTGGAACTCAGAGATCCTGTGGTCCAGACTTTCAGAAAGGATGCAAATTTAGAATTTGCAGTTGGAAAGTCACTATTTTTAAATATAAGCAACCATTCAAAATGTTTAAAGCTCTGTGAGATCTCAGGGGCAAGAGAGTTCTAGTTGCTCTAGAACTCAGTGTTTTCAGCACCAAGAATCAGTCTTGGGGTGCAAACCATTATGCCCTGTGGCGGGCATAAAGGGGAGACATAGGCAATCAGTAATACAACCACTGATCAGTTATACAACCAATGAATTTCCTGGAGAATATTGCCCAATCTCTTTGTCAGTGGCTCTGTCAGTGTCATGATGAGTGGAAAACCTTTGTATCTAGGCTTATGGGCTACTACTGGGCAAGATGAGATGACAGGTGACACTAGATGGCACCCCATCCTACCCACAAAAAGGTGGCTTTTTAACTTGAGTTTATTTTTTATAAATTTTGTATCATTTGGAAATATCATTCAAACAGTTACTGTACAAAAGGATATTGTCAATTGTGACATCATTGTCTCAACAGTCCCTGTCTTCTAATGGGAAATAAGCTTGACCTTTAAAATGACAAGGATGTGATTTATGGGGGAAAAAAGAAAAAGAATAAGAAAAAAAAAAGCTGACTCTATAGTGTATTCAGGGCTTTGTTATATTATTATATTATATATTCCACCCTTTCCTGCCCTAGCCCTCCCAGACCCTCTGCTCTCTGTGGGCATTGCTCAAGATGATGGAAATTTCTGTGTTCAGTGCCAATTTTTGGTTAGGTTAGTTTTCCATAAAACCATTGTGGACCAATCGGTCATTTCAATGTTATATTTGTGTAAGGTGTGAGAGTTTGAACTTTCACAACTATTAAAATAAGGCTTTGAAGATAAGCCTAAATGGAAAAAAAAAAAAAAAAGGAATGCATGTAGGCCAAATAAAATAAACCCACTTTGTTGATCCTAATTACTGTCATCTCTGAGAAGATGCAAACATCCAAGGCTCCTTTCTCTAGTTAGACATTTTCCCCTTCCCCATCCCTAAGTGAAGTGGAGAGTGGTTGATAAGAACCTTAGACAAGTCATCCATGTTACCTTCTTTCCCTCCCTTTAAGACTTGAGTGACCATCACTAGTTTCACAAATATATACCTACTGTTGAATAAAATCATACTGCATGCTTATGACAATAACAGAGCTGTTTTATATATGACACAAAAATTTTAAATACATTTATTTGAATTTGTATATATGTTGTTTATTGAAGTGTAGTCAGTTTTCAATGCGTCAATTATTTCTGTCTACAACGTAATGTTTCAGTCATACATATACATACAAATATTTGTTTTAATATTTTTCATTATAGGTTACTACAAGATATTGAATATAGTTTCCTTTGCTATATAGAAGAAACTTGTTGTTTATCTATTTTATATATACTAGTTAATATTTGCAAATCTTGAATTCCCAATTTATCCCTTCTCCTACATTCCCCCTGGCAACTGTAAGTTTGCTTTCTATGTCTGTGAGACTGTTTATGTTTTTCAGATAAGTTCATTAGTGTCTTCTGTATTCTTTAGATTCCACATATGAATGATATCATATGGTATTTTTCTTTCTCTTTCTGGCTTACTTCTCTTAGAATGACAATCTCCAGGTCCATACATGTTGCTTCAAATGGCATTATTTTATTATTTTTTATGGCTAAATAGTATTCCATTGTATAAATATACCACCTCTTCTTTATCCAGTCATCTGTCAATGGACATTTAGGTTGTTTCCATGCCTTGGCTATTGTAAATAGTGCTGCTGTGAACATTGGGGTGCATGTATCTTTTCTAACTAGTTTTCTCCAGATGTATGCCCAGGAGTGGGATGGCTGGATCATATGGTAACACTATTTTTAGTTTCTTGAGGAATCTGCATACTGTTTTCCATAATGGGTACACCAAACTGCATTCCGACCAGCAGTGTAGGAGGGTTCCCTTTTCTCCACACCCTCTCCAGCATTTATCGCTTGTGTTTTTAAACCACAATAATATGTGGCAAAGGGTTAAATGTAGAAATTAGGTGTATTACCACAGATGTTGAGCCATTTTGTTGTGGCCAAAGTGTACTGACAAAATAAAGGAAAGGGAAGCTTCCAGCAGACATAATTTTGCTGTTTCCCAAGGGATGCTGACTTTCCGGTGGTTCTGCTCAACAATGGTTTTTTCCAGTTCACAATCAGAGAACTTCCAGAGGGAAGGGTGAGTGAAGAGTCCCCTCCCATTCTGTAAAATAAGTAAAAAAAAAAAAAAAAAAAAAAAAGTTCTGTCAGCCAGTGAGCTTGTGCAAAGATTCAGTGGGTGTTTGGCCACGAGAAAGCCAAAGTAGTTAAGCTCATGAAGATATGTCTACCGTGAGATACTGTTTGACAAGAGCAGAAAAGAAAATTAAGGTGGAAAAAAAAAAAAAAAGGCCATTAGAAAATGGTGAACCGTGAGTGTGAGCACACAGGCTTTTCCAGGAGAACAGGAAACCCAGGTAATAATAGGAACAGCGAGCCAACATTGAGTTAAGCTGAAGGAAGCCCGTGAGCCTCTGAAATAAGCAAAGTAGTCCAGGCCCTCCTCTTCTCCAGAGAAGCGGCACAGAAGTCAGACGTCAGCCTAGACAGCCTGCAGGACTTTAGCAGACAGCAAAACACAGGCAGGAGGAGGCTAGAGGTAGGCTGAGACGCACACTGACCCAAAAGAGTGAAACATAAACCCTCAGGGAAGGAAATACTGATAAAACAATCACTTTAACCTTTTCTAGATACAAACTTCCTATTTCCAAAAGGAATTGGTGCCACTCAAATTCACCACATATAAACCTTACCGCAACTAGTTGTAATTTGTTTTATTTTTGAAATTGAGCTGTAAAATCTGGTTAAAATATTTTACACATTAGAGTTAGAAGGTAGTTGTGGGTTATTCCTTTCTGTTTAAAGCCTCAGGAATTGTCCGAAGGTGACATCCCTGCGGTGAGCAGGTTCATTGGGTCTTCTCCTGGTTGAGACAGAATAGATGGAGATAGTGTGGTCACAGGCAATGGGTATAGACGATGACATGAAAAAATGTAGCTGAAAATCTTGACTCAGTTAATGACAAGGTGTGTGAAAATGTGTAAGTCACAATTTCTGGGACCTTGTTTTTTCACCATTAAATAAGATAAAACAATGCTATGTGTGCCCCCTATCTCACAGGGGTGTTTTGGAATCAATAAGATAATATACATTAGAAACATAAAATGCTATACAAAGGTTATCAGTACCCACTGATACAGATGTTATATAATGAATTTTTTCTGGGTCCCCATCCTGACTCAGTCACTTGCTGTGTGGATTTTAGGGCATATATTGTTACCAGGCACTATTCTAAGTAACTTACATGTATTAATCCATTTAATTTCTTTATGACAATCTTCTGAGATGGGTGTCATTACTCTTCACTGGATAGAGAGAGAAAAACAGAGAGAGAGAGAAAAGTTAGGTGACTTGATCATAGCTAATAGTTAATAAATCAGGAAATAAACTCAGTCTGGCCCTGAATCATCTTAGATAATCACAAATACATTCTGCATATAACATTGTAAATACTCAATGAATGCCTGTATAGCATTGTTATTATTAATTTGCCTATCAGACATAATTCTAGCCAAATGAGGTGTGCAACAGGTTTGGTCTGAGGTGAACTGACTTCCATCCTGTTCTGTTCAGTATCATATCAACAATCTGATCTATAAACCTTTATGTTGTTTTCCTAGTATTTTATTATACTCAAACCTTAATGTTGTTTTCCTAGTATTATAATTTTATTGTACTCAGCTTTGATAAGGAAATAGATTTCATTTTGATAACAGGACAGAATCAAGACCTATTTTTGTTTAATGTCAGAAAGTAGTGGACAGTAGTAAATCAGGGACTACTCCAGCAGGAGCTGCCCGACTTTTCAGTACTCATCCCACCACTCAGAAGACTGCTCAGTGAAAAAAACCCTGTACCAGACCCTGAGGATCAAAAAATGAGCTAGAGGTGGCTCCTGTCCTGAGCACTCACAGGCTAGCTGGATAGGGAGACATGTAAACAAATAATTATAGCACACTGGGATTCTGACCATAACAGAAACAGGCCATGGGAACACAAAAGGGAAACCAGTATGCACAGCCCAGCGGATGTGGTTAGCAAAGCCTTCACAGAGAAGGCTGCACCTGGCTGGGCTCCAAGAGACAAAGCTTGCCAGATGGTGAGAGATGAGAAGAACGTGTCAGGCAGAGGGAATTGTGTGAACAATAGCACAGAGCATAAAGGTGGATGGTAATTGTGGAAAAGAGTAGATGGTAGGCAAAAATTTTCCATGGAGCTCCTTTTTCGGCATGTCTTGCAAGCTAGTGAGATTTGGGCCGTTTTCACAGATGTGAAGGGAAGTATGACATTGCAAGTGAGACCATTTGAGCCAGTATTCAGTGTTTTTGTTGTTTCTAAGTCTGACTATACAGTAGGAATCGATGTGTTATATGCGTGTGCTTCTCCATCCCAAAAGTGCCCGCGGGGATTCTTCTGATTAGGAAGAGCTGCAGGTAGACAAATGCTGGTATCTTTGGAGCCCCACAGATCTCATGACCTCTTTGAGATTTAAGTCTCTGTGACTGATGGTTTAGCCAACAAGAGCCTCCGTCAAATCACGAAAACCTCCCTGACACGACTAGAAGGTACATCCTGTTGAAAAGCAGATATTGCTTTCCAATGGGTTGCTATTGACCCGAGGAGGCCTTGTAACTCTCTGATCTGACATTAGCTTTCTGGGGTGGGTCAGCTTAGGCTCAGTGGCTAAGAGCATGGGAGGGACCTAACAAGCCTTCTTTGTCAAATAGAAATGGTTTAGCCAAGACCAAGAGCAGAGCAATCTGGTCACAGCATATCAGCTTTATATGAGACAGTGCCATCTCTCCCTCCATTTGGGGGAAAGTTCTTCCCCACTCTGCCGCCTAAATCAAAGGTACTGACTCAGCAGGGCTCTCAGTTAACAGAGATTTCCCCTAAATATCTAAGCCTGCTTCACTGATAGTTTGACCAGCCTGACTCTTGGTTTGTCCACTGAGCTGCTGTCACTGTTCAGCTCAGCACCGGCGACTGCAAAACCAAAATAGATTTGGCTGTTCTGCTCAGTGGGCACAACACAGAGCTGTTCTCATCACTGCTCCCCTTGGTGAAGGTGGCTATATTTTTACTGATTCTTGGGCCATTGCCAATATTTGGTCTGCTCCTGGGAAAACTGCAGACTAGCAGATAAAAGATGCTCCTCCCTGAGGTTGTGAACTGTGGAAACAAATCATGGCTTCTGATCAAACCATCAGGGTCACTCATGTAGAAGCCTACTTACTATAAGAGCTCGTTCTCTGATGAGACCAACTAGAATCAAGCTGCTGAGAGAGCCTGAACCACCGAGGTTATCGTGACTGCAGTGGATCCATCATCTTAATGGGAATGGAAACATCCACAGTCACAGAGAAAGCACAAAGTTAGAAGATGCTGTGTTCAGATGCAGGGGTTCCCACAGCATACCAGGCTGTGGCTCCTGCCGAAAGTTAACCTGATTGTCTCACGGTGAGAGAGGACACATCACAAGGGGCATGGCTCCCTCTCACTCCGAGCAGATGGACTCCATCAGAGCTCTGATTTCCCTCTCGGGGCTGTTGGTGGTGCCTCACCACTGCTGCCACTTTGCAGGTGTGCTGATGTGCTTGGCAGATCGCTGGACTCTGGCTCTCCCACTGTGGGCCTTGAAATTATCTGTGTCATATTTTTGTCTTTTCAAACAGTTTATATTCTGACAACACCTTACCTTTTATCGGAAAAGCTATCCAGCAGTGGACTTATGTTCCATGTGACCATGGAATCTGATGTTACTGAGCATTGGAAAGACTTCCTCAAATGTCAAGTCAAAAGAATTCCTGGCTCCCTTATCTCCTCCTTGTCCACAGTGTTAGCAAGGCACTTTGGTCTCTGAAGCTGGTTGTCCAAGAAAGGGATCTTTTCCTCTCATCTGCTTCATGAGTAATGAGCAGGTCAAAAAAGCTGGGGGTGTATATGGATTTATTTTGAAAGCATTCTGCCCTGACCTTGCATGGACATGATACCTCTTTCTGTTCCTGTGCAGTAAACCCAGACACACTGGTTGCTATAACCTCTGGGCATCAGCCTGGTTAAAAGGGCTTCAAAATTGATTATGGTTCAGTCACCTGGATTCTCTGACTGGACTTATGTGAGCATAATTAGATTATGAGATTAGAAGCATAATGAATACTTTAAGAATATTGCTGGTCAAGTCCCCTATAATGATCCACGTGGGCCAAAGTGGGTGGCATAAGATGCCCGTGTAAGTTTTATAAAAATGCACTTGTCCCTCTGCTATTTGATGTTTCCAGTTGCACGATTTGAATGCAAGTAGGCGGTAGCTGTAGGCCCCCACCTGAGGGCTCAAGAGAATAAGCCATGGGCTGAAATGATAAACAAGCTGTGAGAAATGTCACGTAGCCGGCTGGATAAGAGATGGCCTACTTAATGTATCCAGTGTGGATGTCTGGATATCCAGTGACGGGTAAGATCCTCAGAGGAGGACAACCTAAGACAGGCACAGCGGGCTGGATAGGTAACTGGAAAAAACATGGCACTGTAGCTACAGGTATGGGACATACTGATCTGCGGCAGTGAAGAGAGCATGACAACCCTGGCCTTTAGTTGGGGTTAAGGATGAAGAACGAATCCTTTAATGAATCCAAGAATGAATGGGAATCTTAGTGAAGGGGCAGGGACATTAAGGTCTGTGGTTTGTTAGCCACTCTGAAGTTGTCTTCATGAACAAAACCATGCTGCTGCAAATCTCCCAAACTGTTGCAAGAACCTTATATTTAACTGACCGCTAGGTCTACCATTCCTCCCCGGACTGCTCCTACCATGATTTGATCACCATTCCCCTTAACGTTATAGGAAATATGAGAGAGAGAGATGGTATCTTTCTCCAGATCCAAAGGCAGGCATACTTATTGTTTAGCAAAATTAATTTTAATGTCTCCTTCCATAGCGAAAGCTGTCTGGCTTACTGTCCATTATAAAATACTAATTATTCTAAGCTCAGAGTTTTTCTCCTGTTAAGTATGATGGAGGAAGAAATTTTCCTCCCCTCTTCTAGGTCTTTCTGGTTAGTCTAAGAATTAAATTGACCTGAGAGATATTAACAGGAGAAAATAAGAGAAAAGTTTAATCACATGTATGTGTGTACGTATGGGAGATACCCAGGAACACTGAGTAACTCACCAAAACAGCCGAAACCCTCACCTTCAACACCATACTCAGCTAAAGACAAAAGAGGATGTCAGGACTTCAAAGAGGAGGAAGGCAATTCACATGGAGATGGAAAAGCAAATGTCTGCTAAACAGATGTTGGCTGAGCCCTGTGGAGATAATAGGACACAGAGTGGATGCTGGTCTCTAAGAGTTAACCCCACCACATCTGGCTCACATTCACTGCAAACACCTCTGGTGATAGCTCTATTCCTGTAATAGGCCCACTACCTAAATTCTTCACGCAGTTAGGGGGAAAGTCAAAGCTTCTTCGTGAGTCTTTTGGGCCTTGTTTTTGGTTCAGAGTAACCCACATGCCAAAGAGACATTTTGGAGTGGCAAGTTTTGCTCCCCTGCAGATACAACCCACTGCATGTGCAGTTGTTACCTGGTCCTGTGAATCACTGTGTGGTAACTGGGGTTTGGGGAACCAATGCAAAACACACACACTGTACACACACACTATTCTGGCTACTGCTCTTGCGGTGAGGAGCAAAGTTTTTTGTATCTGACCCAAGAATCTCTTGCCTTTTGTCAAAACTTGTGAAACTATTATAGGTAAACTTATTAGCTTACAAATAGCTTGCAGAATTTCAAAGCTCAGCAGTACATAAATCCAGGTGGACTGAAGCATTGCTGTTTAGGAGCAAAGCAGTAAAGCACAAGGCTGGTAACATAGGGCTGGATTGTGAAAAGCCTCATTTATCATGCTATGGTGTTTGGAATTATTCTGTAAGTAAGAGGGGGTCATGGGTAATTATTACTAAGTAGAGTGGCAGTTGGGAGGAGAGATTGGGTAGAGGAAGATTGGTGCTCAGAAACCTGTTAGCAGGCATCTGACAGTCTAGACAAGAGATGACAATGACATTTCCCAGAGTATTAGATATGAGAGTGAAAAGGAGCAAACCATTTCAAGAGCCGTTGTAGAAGTGAGCTCATGGAACTCGACTTCCAGCTGAATGTGAGCGATGAAGGAAAGAAAGACTCTAGTGTAACTGTGGAGCCTTTAGTTGTCTAGATGTACAAACAAGTTGAATTTATAATGCGAGGCAGTGAAAAAATGAAAGTTAAGCCTCTCATGAAAATGATTATTGATAGAAGAATTACTCAGAAGAGTTACCTGAAGTTTTAAAGGCATGAACATTTTGAACCATTGATATTAATGTTCAGCACTGTGTGTTCCCTTTAAGCAGCCATAGACTTACCTGTCAATCACAGGCACTCCATAAGTACTGTCTTAAGTTCAGGGCAGTGGGACAGGGATGGATGGTAGGGCTTGCCAGTCACTGGCCTAAATATAATACCACTTACCAGCCATAATTACCTTGCCCCTCCGAGCCCATCCCATCTTAGGGGTGCTTATTCCTACCTAACAGGGTTATTCAGTGAATCACAGAAGACACACGTATGAAGTTCCCAGCACGTTGTAGGGTCATGTTAATTACTCTCTGTTCGCCTTCAGTCCTTACCAAGTGTACCACTGCATCCTTATATCTAAACTGTTCATCCAAGCCCTCCAGTCTCGATACTTCCCTTATTCCCCATTCAGACTGGACAGTCAGCTCTGTCTTCAGGGCCTTCCTCCCACCACCTTTGAGTGTCTTTCTCACACTGTGCTTCCTGGCCTGCCCTACTCTGTTTACCCTAGGACTCCTCTTTACCACACTTTAGGTGAGTGTTTCTGAATCTGACGTCTCTCATTTAGAACCAAGTATAATCACTGGGGGTGAAAAATCAGTAACACTAAGGCTAAGAAATTGGAAATTTTCTATGTAGGACTTTTATTTTCTACTTGATTGGGTCGTGTTAAAATGGAGATAGTGACAAAACCCTGTGGCAAATCTTCTTCCAAAGGGAAGTGATGGTTACAAGACAGAAACTAAATATTAAGCTCCCCGTGTGGCTCCCACAAAGTCCACAATTTAGATCTCAGGTAAGCAGGATCATTGACAACAAAGTGTGATTCTCTGGGAACCATGTCCCAAGTCACTGTGGTTTAAAGAGTGACAGTCTAGTGTTGTGATTAAAATCAGGGCTTGATTTCGGGCAGGCCAGGGTTCCGTTACTAGCTTTGTCATTTACAAACTGCATATCCTTGGACAAGTTACTTAATCTCTTTAAACCTCAATTTCCTAATTTAAAAAGAAAAACATGGTAAAGATACCCATGCAAGGGTCACAGTGAAATTAAATTGAATAAACTATGTGAAGCACAATGGCTAGCAGTCATTAAGTGCTCAGTAAATGTTAGGTATTCTAATATGTTTTCTGTGTAGGTAGAAAGCAGACTGAATTTGAATCCAGACGTTTGACTCAATATTTGTATTTTAAAAGTCCTGTATAAAATGATCTTAACTAAGAAGTGATTTATTTGTATGATTCTTGTAACCACAGTATGTCATAATAGATGTAAAAATACATTAAAAGTACTACAAATGTAACATTATTATTATTATTATTAAACACCTAAATAAACAAATAACAGATGTGGTTATTAATCTCATACCAAAAGATTCTATTAGTCAAAGCACTTTCAGAACACAGAGTTACAGAAAAAGAAAAAATTTTGTCTGAAAGTGAGAAATTAGGCATCTTTAAAAAGCTTTCATTCTAATAGCACAACTTAGATGACAAATCGTAAAAAGATTTCATAGCCATTACATTCTTATAAAAATGTTCTCATTCACAATGTAATCTTTCACAGTATATGTTATTTACCTGATATTTAGGTTTTAATCTGATCTGAAAGTATTAATTTTTAGAATGAATATTATGAGGACCTTAAAAAATAACTGTCAGGCACATAGAAACAACCAAGTACCTTTAATAAAAGTCACATAAACTTCTCCAGTACAGATTGGCCTAGTATTTTATATACTCTGCAGGCAGTAAATGCTGTATTTTATCATGTAAATTCATTTCTAGCTACTCCTTGTAAATCAGACATCTGATACAATATATCCTAACAGTCTGTCCTGTAAATACTTTTTGAGTCATGCTGTGTTACCCTTGCCATCATATTTGTTTATTAAACGCATTCACAAAGCCTACATCGTAAAATAAATATGGGCTCTTATTGCCAAAATTTAACTAGCTGTGGTTAAAACATGCTAGAGGTGTCAGGATATTCCCACATAATCTATGTCCATATAAAGTCATGAAGTCATAGAATCAAATCTTTCACAAGCAAATGTAATTTCCCTCAGCCTCTTTAACACCTGGTTTCTTTCCAGATGATTTTAAAAATGCCTCTCTCATTCCAATGTGATGGTGACTATACCAGAAGCCACTGGTTTAAGAATGTCCCCGTTAGTGGGGACAAAGGAACAGTGGGATGCTAGAACAAGCCATTATCACTCAGGTATCTTTGAAAAGTGATACTTTAAAATATTTATTCACTGTGTATGTAGAGGAGAGGCTGAGAATTTCATGAGGGAAAAGGGGAAGGATCATCAAGCTAGATGGTTAGACTAAGATGGAGCTCGGTACCTCCTCTTAGCCCTGGTGAGTCAGCTTGGTTCCAGAGATGGATGTCCCATTCAGCAAAGCCAAAGACCCAAGAAAGCTACACTCACTGCCTAAGAGAATCCGCCATATTTTATTTCACCCTCCAGTGCATAGCCAGTATTTATTTCTGCCTCATAGAATAATCTCCTTGAGAGGAAATGTGGAGATACCATTTTAACCACCTTGATATGTTTCCATAGATATTTTAGTGCCCTAGTAACGTTTTGACACTCTTTAAAGATTAATTCTTCAGCCAGCTTCCTGACCTATCCATCTTTTATTCCGCTTTAGGTACTAAAAATTCTGTGATGAAAACATGATATCTACTAGTCATCGAGATAAATTGCTAATGATTTCTTCAAGGCAATTACACTATATGGAATTTAGCAGCAGTTTTTGTTTGTTTGTTTTTTACTTTTATTTCAGTAGTTTTTAAGTTCTCATTTCAATAGAGGGTTTTTTTTATTTAGCAGGTTTTTTTTCTTCTTTACTTTTACTAAGTCTAGTAGTTATTTTTCCTTTTTCAAAATTTTTTGAGCTATAAGTTAACTTTTTCCTCCTAGTTCTCATCAATCTTATTCTCTACATACTTTCCACCATTTTCCCTTTGACCAAAAGTTTGTGGCTCTATTTCTGGGCTCTCTATTCTGTTCCACTGATCCATATGTCTATCTTTGTACCAGCACCATGCTGTTTTGATTGCTGTAGCTCTGTAGTATTGTCTGAAGTCTGGGAGGGTTATTCCTCCAGCTCTGTTCTTTTTCTTCATTATGGCTTTGGCATTTCTGGGTCTTTTGTGGTTCCCTATAAACTTTAGAATTATTTGTTCTAGTTCTGTGAAAAATAACCTAGGTAATTTGTTAAGAATGGCATTAAATCTTTAGATTGCTTTGGGTAATATGGCCATAACAATATTGATTCTTCCAGTCCAAGAACATGGGATATCTTTCCATTTTTTGGTCATCTTTAATTTCCTTATTTGGTGTTTTGTAGTTCTACATGTATAAGTCTTTCATGTTCTTGGTCAGATTTATTCCTAAGTATTTTATTTTTTGGACACAATTTTGAGATTGTTTCTTTACTTTCCTTTTCTGATATTTCATTGTTAGTATAAAGAAATGCCACTGATTTCTGTATGTAAATCTTATATCCTTCTACCTTACTGAATTCTTTTATCAGCTCTAGTAGTTTTTGTGTGGATCCTGTAAGGATATTCTATATATAGTATTATATAATCTGCATATAGTTATTTTACCTCTTCTCTTCCAATTTGGAACCCTCTTATTTCTTTTTCATGCCTGATTTCTGTGGTTAGGACTTCCAATACTATGTTGAACAGAAGAGGTGAGAGTGGGCATCCTTGTCTTGCTCCAGATTTTAGCGGGAAGGCTTTGAGCTTTTCACCGTTGATTGCAGGTGTGACCGGTGCTGTGGTGATCAGAGCCTGCCCTGATTGTTGTTGAGCGGGGCCTCCTTTTTTGTTCTGTGGTTTTCACAACCTTGACAGGGGCTGGTCTGCTCCCTTTTTGCTGGAATAGGGTCCTGTTTCTGAGCTGTGGTGTGTGGTGGGCAGAGTTGGAGTGCTTCAGCTGGGAAAAAGAGTTGCTGAGTGTACCTCCCCAGGAGATGTCCACTGGGAGGTGCCCTCTGAGGTGTTGTCTGTCACTTGTTATGTGGGCTTACAAAATATTCTTTGTTGACGCTGCCTTTGTCCCCACCTTAGCTGTGGGAGTATTGGCTACCCGCTCTGGTGTCCCCTAGTTTCTGGGCCCCAGGAACCACCAGTGCAGATCTGCCATTGTCGGGCACTAGGACCCGTCGGAGCGAGCGTGCAGTCACACGCATGAATCTATGGTGTGCCACAGGGTCAGCGCAGGTCCCAGCCCCACCCCTGTGTGCAGTATGGTACACTGGCCTGCTATAAATACACGTACTCACCTCTGCCATATGCCAGAACACTGCTCACTGCCTGTTCATCCCAGAGGCGTGGGTCCACGAAGGAAGGGTCCAGAGAGAGCAAATCCACCCTCTATGCCTGGGTATGTAAATAAATCTCAGCCCCGCCCATGAAGTTGCAGGGCTTCTGGGTATGAATTCAGCTTTCAGCCCCGCCTCCACGCGGCAGCAATGACTATAACTGAGCCCCACCTCTCTTCTTGGGAGAACACACAAACAATGGAGCCAAGTGGAGAAAGCAGTTATGGCGTGGATGCACTGAGCCCATCCCCACCACAAACACCAGCAGTGGTGCTTTTTTACGGGGGTCCCAGGCTGTTCTGTTCTGCACACACTCCCAGTCAGAGTTCATACCACCCTCCAGTCCCCTGATCTCCAGCAGCCAGTCCCGGCTTGTCCCTGCTGGCTCGCATATAGGCCTGGGGATCGCAGGGACCCTCCGTGTCAGTTTCCCTTAGTTCTGTCTACCAAGCAGCTGCCACTTTCTCCTCTGAGCCTTGGAAGCTCCACTTCTGTCCCCGCTGACCTCCCAGCTGGAAAGGGAGCATCCCAGCATGAGGGTGCCTTTCTTCCTATACTGCTCCCTCCCTGCAGGACCGGTCCTGCACCAGTTTTTTCTTCTTTCTTTTTTTCTCCTACCGAATTTTGTGAGAATCCTCCTGTTTTCTTAAGCCAGAGGCACTCTGCCAGAGTTTAGTGGATTAGTGGGAGAGGGTGAGCTGTGAGTCTCTCTACTTGCCATCTTGGCCAGTCACTAGTGATGAAATTTAATCAATAATAAAAATTTTAGAATTCCAACAAACAAAAGCCCAGGACCAGATAGTTCCACAGGTTAATTCTATCAAACATTTAGGGGAGAGTTAACACCTACTCTTTTTAAACTATTCCAAAAGATTGCAGAGAAAAGAACTCTTCTGAACTCATTTTATGAACCCAACATCACCCTTATAGCAGAATAAACAAACAAACAAAAAGAAAGGAAGAAAAGAAAGAAAGAAAGAAAGAAGAAGAAAAGAAAGAGAAAGAAAGAAAAAGAAAGAAAGAAAGAAAGAAAGAAAGAAAGAAAGAAAGAAAGAAAGAAAGAAAGAAAGAAAGATTACAGGCCTGTATCACTGATAAACATAGATGCACATGTAAGTGAAATCATACATTATTTATCTGTCTTTATGTGATTTATTTCACTTAGCATAATACCTCTCAAGATTTGTCCATGTTGTTGCAAACAACAGTATTTTATTTTTTATGGCTGAATAATATTCCATTATATAGATATAAATGTAGAAATATAGATAGATATCATATTTTCTTTTTCCATTCATCCATCAATGAATGCTTTGGTTGTTTCCAGATCTTAGTTATTGTCAACAATGCTGCAAAAAAGCATGGGGTGCATGTATTTTTTGAGTTAGTAGGGGTTTTTTTTGTTGTTGTTTTCTTTTAATAAAAACCCAGAAGTGGAGTTGCTGGATCATATGGTAGTTCTACTTTTAATTTTTTTAGAAACCTCAATGCTGTTTTCCATAGTGCTACTAATTTACATTCCCTCCAATAGTGCACAATTTATATTCTCTTTTCTCTACAACCTTACCATCACTTCTTATTTCTTGTCTTTTTGATAATGGCCATTCTAACAGGAGTGAAGTGGCATCTCATTGTAATCTTTATTTGCATTTCCCTAATGATTAGGGACATTGAGCACATTTCTTGTACCTATTGATCATCTGTATGTCTTGTTTGGAAAAATTTATATTCAGATCCTCTACCCATTCTTAAATTGGATTGTTTGATTCTTTTCTATCAAGTTGTAAGAGCTCTTTACATACTTTAGATATTAACTCCTTATCAGATATATGATTTACATATATTTTCTCCTGTTCCGTAAGTTGCCTCTTCATTTTGTTCATGGTTTTCTTTGCTGTGAGATTTTTTGTTTATGCAGTCTCATTTATTTTTGCTTTTGATGCCTTTGCTTTTGGTGTCAAATCCAAAAAAAACTACTGCCAAGACTGATGTTAAGGAGTTTACTGCCTATATTTACTAATTCATTTCTACAGTTTTAGTATTTCTGTCATTTTAAATATATTACCTACTATGTGCCAAGCACACTACTAGGTTCTAAGTATGGAAGGTGACCAAATTACATGGGTACTTACCTTCACTAAAATTATGGTGCACTCTGAAAACTGACAATAAGCATATTCACATTTTAATAAAAATGTAATTACAAACTCTTAACTGCTATGAAGGAAATAGCATCTGAAGAAATAACAAGGATGAATGAAGCAAATATTTATATTAGTAAAAATGTGGGACAATTCAAATGTCCAGCAAGGGGTATTAATTAGAAAAAAATTAAATATAGCATAAATGATATATAGGTAATTTGCATAATACTATAGAGAATACTTTCAACAGTAGGCAACCAGATGATTAATAAGCTGAAATGATATTTATTGAATGCTTATTAGGTTCCAATTTGCATACCTTATGTAAGTTGATTTTCATAACAACCCCAGTAAGGCAAGTATTATTTGTCCCATTTTACAGATTTGGTAGTAATTAAATATCTTTTTTTTTCTAAATGTGTACACACACACACATAACTAAACAACCAGAGTCAGCATGTTTCACTAAAAGTGTATCTATTCATTCAGAAAAAAATATTAATTTAATATCTAATATATGCCATGTACTATTCCAGACATTTGGGACACATCAGTAAATAAAACAAATATCCTTGTCCCCATGGATTTACATTCTTATAAATAGGCAATAAGCAAAGGTAATAAAAATTATGTAGCAGGGTAACATAACAGTAAGGAGAAAAGTATGGTTTGTTAAGGCAAAAAAATTGGGACAGATTAAGGAGATGAGGTTGCAGTCAGTGGGAGGTGTTTGCAATTTTGTATGTAGGAGAAGGGTAGGCCCCTTGAGGTGTCACTTAACTGAGGTGACATGGAAGTCACGTCTGGAACGGAGAACTCTAGGCAGAGAGAGCAGCAAGTGCAAAGGCCTCAGTGTGTGAGCTTGAGTGGTATGTGCTGTAAAAGAGCAGGGACCACGTGGCTGGAAACAGGTGAGCAGGGCCGGAAGCAGAAGTACATTCTGTAGGAAAAGATTCTATATGTTCTGATAGCATCTCTTTCTGTTTAAATAACATTTAGTTCTTATAATATAATGTAAGTTCATTACAGAAAACTGTGACTTTATGTCCTCCATGAAGATTTTCTACGCATATGTGTGGTATTTTTCAACCAAAAACATAGACATTTTCCCAAAGAAGACATACAGATGGCCAACATGCATATGAAAAGCTGCTCAACATTGCTAATCATCAGAGAAATGCAAATCAAAACCACAGTGAGTTACCACCTCACACCAGTCAGAATGGCCATCATCAAAAAGCTTACAAATAATAAATGCTGGAGAGGGTGTGGAGAAAAGGGAACCCTCCTACACTGTTGATGAGAATGTAAATTGGTACAGCCACTAAGGAAAACAGTATGAATGTTCCGTAAAAAACTAAAAATAGAGCTACCATAAGATCTAGCAACCCCACTCCAGGGTATATGTCCAGAAAAAAACAAAAACTCTAATTCAGAAAGGTGCATGCACCCCAGTGTTCATAGCAGCAGTATTTAAAATTGCTAAGACATGGAAACAACCCAGGTGCCCATCAACAGGTGATTGGTTTAAGATGTGAGATGTAGCTAGCTAGCTAGCTAGCTAGCTAGATACATAGAAAGAAAGAAAGAAAAGAAAGAAAGAAAGAAAGAAAGAAAGAAAGAAAGAAAGAAAGAAAGAAAGAAAGAAAGGAAGGAAGGAAGGAAGGAAGGAAGGAAGGAAGGAAGGAAGGAAGGAAGGAAGGAAGGAAGGAAGAATAGAAGAATATACAAAATGGAATATTACTCAGCCACAAAAAGAATGAAATATTGCCATTTGCAGCATTATAGATGGACCTGGAGAATGTTATTCGTAGTGAAAAATGTCAAAGACAAGTGCTATCCAGTGTCACTTATATGTGGAATCTAAAAACAATATGAATGAATTCATATAGAAAAGAGAAACAATCACAGACATAGAAAACAAACTTATGGTTACCAAAGCAGGGTTGGGGGGTACAAATTAGGGGTATGGGATTAACATACACAAACTACTATACATAAAATAGGTAAACAACAGGGATTTACTCTATAGCCCGGGGAATCATATCTAATATCTTGTAATAACCTATAATGGAATTTAGTCTGCAAAGAAAAAAAACAAAAAACTGAATCACTGTGCTGTACAACTGAAACTAATGAAATATAAGTCAACTACACTTCAATTTAAATAAAAGAACGAACAACCAAAGGAATAATACCCTATATAATATTTTTTAAATAACCCTAATTTATTTATGCAGTCCACCAAGCTGGATCCATTTAGATTGTCCCAATTGTTGCCCTACGTCATGGCCAGCTCAGGCTGCTGTAACAGGATACTGTAGCCTTGGTGGCTTCAACAACAGCAGTTGATTGATCTCAGCTCTAGAGGCTGGAGTCCAAGATCAGGGTGCCAGCATGGTTGGATTTTGGTGAGCGCTCTCTTCCTGGCTCACAGATGGCTACCTTCTCCCTGTGTTCTCACATGACGGAGAGAGAGCGCATACAGGCATGTGCTCTGGCGTCTCTTCCTGTAAGGGCACTAATTGCATCGTGAAAGCCCCCCTCTTACGACCTCATCTAAACCTAATCACCTCCCCAAGGCCCCATCTCCAATGTCCTCACTTTAGGGGTTAGTACCTCAATGTATGAATTTTAAAAGGACATAATTCAGTCTGTAACATCCTATTACTGAGCATTGAGAGTTAGCTGATTTTTTTAATGCTATGAATAACCCAGAGAAAAACATTGGAAATTAATTAGAAATTAAAGTGGAAAATATTTTGAAAAAAAAATCATAAATGATTATAGAACTGCTATCCATTGGGGGGGATTGGGGGGGGCACCAAAATCACCGACCCTTGAAAAAACAGATATTGCGGATATGAATTTTTTTATAATAATATCCTATCAAATTTTATAGCCAACCAAATTGCATTAGATTACATTTGTCTTGAACACACTGCTTTTTACAAAATTATTTTCTGCCAAATCATGTGTAAATTTTTTTAATATTAATAATATAACCTATATGGATCAATGCTAAGTGAAATGGGGAATTGAGATATATTTTCAGGAAATTGTGGCTTTGATAGCCTAAATTATTTCTCTGGCTCCAATGAGGTACGTGAGGCATGTATAATCCATTAAATTTAAAAATGGCCAGACTGAGCCCGTATTAGATACTTACTAAACACTTGTTGATTTGTTGTTTGGCATAGGCAAAAAGACATGGAATTAAATGACACTGTTCTTGCCAACCATTGACAAAAGTGCCGATACTTCTTGCAAAGAAAATTGGCACTATAGTCAGCAAAGGACAGAGTGCAACAGCCCTGACTCGCACAAAGTCAACAGACTCAAGAAGTTCTAATTTTTCTTATTCTGGTCAGACTTATCAATAGAAGGCTGATGATATTACTGCTATTTACATATTGGTACCACACTGGCATGGATTTGCATAATGTATTGAGGCTCTATGCTCCAGAGAGTTGCATTGTAACATATTGGTGCTTAATGAACTCTGAAAAAATTGATTTTCCACAGAGTAAATTAAAGAATGCATTATAGCTGTTAAAGCAATCTTAAGGGAAATCCGAAGCTTCCACTGTAGCACCGTGCTTAGTAAGTAATAAATTACATGTTATACTTATTTGCCTTAATTCATGCTAATTTTGTCCAATTAATGTATCACAGTAATTCAGAAGCCTGTCACAGGAGAGCTAATTATTTATTGGATTTTTGTGTTCAGCTCCCTAGGAGTCTACTAGCAAACAAACTTGCCACTGTCTTTCTCTTAGGTCCACAATGACATTCTTATGTCTTACTGTGGGGGAAGTGAGATTCTTCCTTCTGTCTCAAGTCTTAAAAATGAATTATGAGGTATCTGAGTCAGATTCTTATTTTTTGATTGGTGAAATCATTTGACAGCCTGGCACTCTGTTGGGACCAGACCTCTATCTTCCCTATCAAAGTATTTCTACTTATGAGTCTGTATATTTCAGAGCACTCACTGAGGAAAAAGACATTTTTACTTGCCCATATTAAAAAAGTTCTACTTATTATAGATGTGTCTGTCTGTACACCCAAAGTGAATTGGGAAAGTCAGGCAGTTATCTGAACAACCTTCCCAGAAATTCCCCTTTTTTTTTGCCTCAAATCTCTGTATATTTTAGAGCATTCCAGTGGAAATTCTGGATTCTTATATTCTTCTCACTCTGCAGAATCTTTGTTCTAAACCTTAAAAGGCTACAAGCAATGTTCTAAGAGTATTGTTTGGGGGGTGGAAGTTGAAACTAACTCACAATAGCAATCGATATCTGCTTTGCAAAACTAGATTTTTATTTTACTGTGGTGCGCTGTTAGTTCACAGCCCCCCATATGAATTATTTATGAGATTAATTTGTGCAATTCATACCTATAAGTAATGTGGCAGTTGCTAAATAATTTGCACACCATGATAAGATGCAGACATCAGAGTCAAAGAAGCAGTGCTTCACCAGCTGTGAAATGTTCCCTGTTTTCTGGAGCCTTGACAGACCCATGCATTTGCAGACAGTCATTTGTAGAGGGTGAGAACGTTTGATCTCCTATTTTGCTCCCACCTTTAAGTATCAGGAGAGCACTTGTCTGTTGATTACCATCTTCCAGCCAAATGAAAAAAAAAAAAGTGATATCCCTTTATACACATAATGTAGCATAATGTTTACCAGCAAGTTCTATCACAGCAAGGGAGACACACTTGCCACAGATACTTTAAAAAAAGTTTACCTCTACAACCCACTTTAATTTGATAAGGAAAAATGATGACATCTTTTTGTTCAGTTGGTTTATGCTAAGGTGTTTGCCTGTAACCAGTTGAGTATCTGAGAATTAGCAGACTTCTCCAAACCGAGTACAGTTTTACACCTTCCTATATGATTACTTCAAAAGAAACTGCCTCCTACCATATAATGTTATTTTCCCTTCCTCTTAGTTTTTTTAATAATCCATTCAAAACTGGAAATAATTTTTTGTTTGCTCTTCTTTGCATATTAGCATTAACATTTCATCACTTTTTCTTTCTTTAAACTGTAATCTAGGAGGTTAAACTTAATGTGTCACTTCCTGATTCCTTTCCTTATAGGACAGTTGTTCTACCACTGACATTACTTCTTGGAAAAATGAATTTGCAACTGCAGCTTCGGCCTTTGTAAATTTTGACCAAGTTGAATAGAATAGAATAGAATAGAATAGAATAGAATAGAATAGAATAGAATAGAATAGAAAAGAAAAGAAAAGAAAAGAAAAGAAAAGAAAAGAAAAGAAAAGAAAAGAAAAGAAATACCTGGTTTATTACTGAACAGAAATCCTCCAAGGAAAATGCAGATGTGAGAAGTCTTGTGTTGGTTATTTCATATGCATTTCTGTTCCTTCTTAGGTTTAAACTCTCCCAGCAAACACCACCCCAGTGCCCAGTATTGAGGACTTATTTATTAAGTGTCTTTGTTTTTTGATGAAAGATTGAAACTTCTGTCTTCCCGCCTCAGTCTTTGTATGTACTTGCTTTCCATCAATTAGAACTATGACACTAAAATTCTGAGTCCTGACCAAATGCTAATGAGATGGTTGAAATTCAGCCTCATCAGCTCTGTGCGTTTTCGCTTAGTTCGGATTAGGTTAGTTTCAGGACATTAGTGAACGAGGCTGAGCCAGGCCAAGGGTCTGTGTGTACTCCTCCTTGGGTAGCAAAGCCTGGCACCCAGGAGCTTCTCACTGCAGGTCTCTAGAACTCAGATGACAGTGTTTCTCCTGTGTTCACAGGTTCCATGGCTTAGTGTTTTGACCTGGCCCTACTTGACGTGGCTTGGTTAGGAGACAGTCAGTCTGAGACCTGTCTGAGGTCGGGGTGCAGTACATGGTGGGGGCCGTGGGCTCAGCTAGAACTGTGTCAGACTCTCTTTGGTCACAGATTCTCCCTGTGCCTGAACTTCTTTACCTTTAACATGCAGTGAGTCAGAGCGAATCATCGCTAAATTTCCAGGTGTGATGTTTTGTTCTCCTCTGAGTTCAGTCTAAAAGCAAAAGTGATGACAGGCCTTAATGGGCAAGAGCGGAACTCGTCCTGTAGAATCAAGACCAGGCCCAAGAAAGGAGGACAAAAACCCGAGGGCTTCTCTCTCCCTGGACTCTCTTAAATATGGAAAGAAAGAATGTTGTCAGTTTTCTTTGGCAAATATAACTACACTTTGTTCTTCCTCTGATCAGGCTGCTCAAGGTGCTGACTTATCTGTTCCATTTTTAGTAGCATTTTGAGTTTTAGAACTCAAAGACTTTTGTACCCCAGAGTTTAAGATGATGGTGACATAATGCCCATTGTCCACTCCTCTAGTCAGTGAGTCATCATTCCCAGAGCCCCGCACCTTTAAGAGGCTGACCAATGTGAGTCACCTCCAAATTCAGCATCCAGGTTCATCCTAAGAGGAATCCTGGACAGTGGTTCTGGTGCTGAAAACTTCGCGCTCTCTCTCTTCTGTATTATGATTCACACACACTCCATCAAGGCAAACCAATTAGGGGTCACAGAGAAGTCAAATTCTTCTAACTTCCTTTGTGAGTGAAAAAATAAACAACATACTATGGAAACTTTAAAAATAATACATCTATTTTAAGCAGGACCATTTTCTTATCGTTTTGTAATGGCAGCCTAAGCTTTTCACACTGTAATACGTTGTCAGTATGTTTTCATGTCATTAAATCTGCTGTGACAACATTTTAAGGATATTTAAATATTTTCAGTCTTGCCCTATTGTAAACAATACTCTAATTATTATTTCTAAAAGTTGGCTGTGTTAAGAATTTAAGGCTCTGTGGGAATGTCTTGGCCCTACCCAGTCTCTGAGCCTAGCCTGGCATCTCTAATATATAAAAGTGCCCCAACGTGATTCTGGTGGAGATCTTAGGATTGGGGTGGAGAATTTGTGAGGTAGGAAAAGCAGAGACTACAAAAGACTTTATTCCTAATTTTGACTTTAGGTTTAGATTCTTTGAATGGTCAGGGACACATAATACTTTAAAAAAAAAAAAGATTTTAATCTATTTTACTTAGAAATTAAATTAAATCTCTTCTCTGTATGAGAATCCTAACATTTCTCTCTCCAGTATTCTTCATATGAACCACTTAAATACCAGGTTCAGGATGAAGGAGATGCTTTTCTAAGACCATCTATTTGTTGTCTACTTTGCCCTTTCTTAGAAGAATCTTAGAGGCGTCTACTGCTGGGGGTGGGGGTGGTTAGAATAAATAAGAATTAGGAGTGGTCTTCTAATATAATCTTCTATAAAATACAGCTATCTTCCTATGGTATAAAATATAGATACAAACCACTGACACTTTGTCTGGATATTAATATTGGTCCATTCTCCTAGGATAGGGCAGCAGAATCCCGTGTGGCTCCTTTTTATAGTATGAAAAAAAAAAAAACTTAAGTAAATTTAAGAAACACTAGTTAGTCTGGCAAAAATCCATTCCTTTATGCTTGAATTAAAATATTTATTGAGGAATATTAAGAATCACATACTCTTCTATGTGCTGAAACTACTGTAGTAAATGGGTCAGCCAAGCTCCACACTCTCATGGAAGTTGCAGTTTGGTGTGGGGAAGTGGACAAAACGAAGGAAGTGAAGGAGGATTGGAGGGAAGAAGGAAATGGCAGCTAGTGGTGGTCAGTCCTATAAGGATGTTACAGAGAGGGTCCCAGATGGCTTCTGTAGATTGTATAGTCTAGCTTCTTTGGTTGAAGTGAAATTTTAGGTAAAATGTGAATGGCAGGTAAGAATGCTGGTCATTTATGGGATACCAGGTACTAAGAACATTCTAGATAAATGGAAAACCTAGAGTAAAAGGTTCTAAGTTGAAAACAACAAAAATTAAGAATATTCTATACAAAATATCATAACTATACCAATGTTTCTTACAAATTAATAGATCATAGTTACTAACAAATCCTTAACAGCCCATATAAGTACCATGCCCCCTAATAGCAAATCACAAGTGACAGCTGATATCTCCGTAATCATTGGGGTCCAGTCCCAACAGCTCCTCATTGGTCCTGACTTGTTGATGCTCACTCTCCTGTCCCAGGATCCAGACTCTTGACTCTGCCCCAGCTTGCACTTGCCCTTATCTTGCCTCTAGTCTTTCTAACTCCCTTCTGGTCAGTGTATGGGTCTTGATTTCCCTCCTTAGATTTTAGCTTTGCTCATTATCCAAGGCTGGTTTGGCAAATCCTCTGCTCAGGTAGACTCTTTGCTTTTGCCTCAGCCCTAAACGTGATTCTCTTACCCCTTCATGGGAGACTCTAAAGTAGTCCACCCACTCCACTACCCCATCCTCACCCTCCTCCTGCAGCAAAGAGATTCAAATAAATATATATTAAAATTGAATGAGATTCTCAAGTGAATATTGGGCTGCCCCAAATACAATTGAAGCATGCATGTGTACAGAAATCCAGCAAGAATTTCACTGTAGAAAAGTCCCCATTCAATGAATGGCAGGATAGAAGGGTAAGAATGCACACCCTGCATAGTGTTTCATCAGTCACTTGGGTTTGTTTGCCGCGAATGTTTATGAAGCGTATTCTGATAGTTATAAGTGTCAAGAGTGAGCTGATAAACTGAGACAGCTTTTCTTGTTTCTGTTCTTAGGAAATGCCTATTTCCTTAGACACAAAATGGCAGTGAAAAAAAAAATCCTCACTCCCAGGTCTAGGGGAGTATTAGGCTGTGCAGATCTAGAGTGTACCTTCTGGAGTTCCAGTGACTGCTAAGCCAGATGTCCCTGGGTATTAGGCCTGGCTTCTCTGCCACAGGTGAAGCAAAAGTAGCCCCTCACATCAGCCACACTAGTGACATAGGCTAAACGCCATTCTAATGATGCGCACGACCCACATCAGAACCCATAATTTTAGCATGTAAGGGTTCGGCCTGTAGGAGCTTGCTGGATGGTTCTGTGACCATGTGTGTTCATTTAATGTAGTCCGTGGAGTGTGCGAACATCAGGACTAACTCTAAAATCCAAACCTTTCTTTTTTAAATGCAGTTGTCAACATGGCAGAAATTGTCACTTTTTACACACAAGTGCTGTTTATCTAAATTGCTTCCTCCTGGTGTGGAGGAATGAGCACTGGATTTGGAGTGCTTACTGTATTTGATAATGACTTCCAAATTTTTCTTTCTCCTGCACAGATCTTGCTCCTGATCTAGGTAGCGCCTCATATGTTAGTCTATTTACATTTGAGCTTTCCTTTAGGTACCTCACACCTAGCTTGTCTCTAAGAGAAGCCAACATTTCTCACTGCTGGACACACATACTCATGCAGATGTCTCCTAAAAAGACTCTTTCCTTTATTGCAGTTACTGAACACATCTCAGCCTTTACACTTGCTGTTTTTCCTGCCTGTAATGCTCTCCTCCCAGATGTCGTCTACAAAGCTCAGTCTCTCACCTTTTTTATTTTTTTAATCTCTTTTAAGTAAGATCCTCCCTGACCGTCTAGTTAAAAATGCAATCTACTAGCAGCATTGCCTAGTCCCCTCCCCTCCTTTATATTTTTCAATATCCCTAATACTATCTGACATACTACACATTTTTCCCTATCATTTATTTTTGTCAAACAACTTCCCTTCAGGGATGGAGTATTTGTTTGTTTGTTTGTTTTATTCACTGCTCCAGCCCCAGGACCTAGGACAGTGTGTCTGGAATCCAGTAGTCAATGTTTGTTGAATGAATGAGTGAATCCCCATTCTCTTAATCTTCCAAGCTGAAATCCTTGATTCAATTTTGACTCTTCTCCTTCACAATCTGAAATGACTGGTCACCAGGTCCTAACTGAAAGTAATTGAGAAACGATTCTCAGATATCACCATTACTTTGTCTTTGTTTAATCACTACTTTTTCTTTGTTTGATCACTGCCTTAATCATTATGCCTTCCTTCAACTATTGGAATACTCTCCTACTTTTCATGTGCCTCCCTCTATCCTTGGTCAATCCTATACACAGTTGCCAGATCTAACTTCCTAAAATTAAAGCTAAAGTTGTCACTATTTAGATTTTATTTTTTCTTAGTGAATGTGGTAAGTTTATTTAATACTTTCGTTGACAAAATATATCTAAAAGTGCCAACATTTTTTTAATTTTATTTTTTATTGACGTGTTGATTTACATTAGTTTCAGGTGTACAGTAAAGCAATGCAGTTATACATATACAAACTTTTTTTTTCAGATTATTTTCCATTATATGCTATTACAAGAAATTGAATACAGTTTCCTGTGCTATTTAGTGGGTCTTTGTTGCTTATGTATTTTATATGTTAATGTATATCCATTAATCCCAAACTCTTAATTTATCCTTCCCTCACCCTTTCCCCTTTGTTAACCATAGCTTGTTTTCCATGTCCATGAGTCTGTTTTTGGCTTGTAAATAGAATTTGAATCATTTTTTTTAAGATCCCACATATAAGTGATACCATATGATATTTGTCTTTCTCTGTATGACTTACTTCACTTCATATGATAATCTCTAGGTCGATCCATGTTGCTGCAAATGGCATTATTTCATTCTTTTTTGTGGCTGAGTAATATTCCTGTGTGTGTGTGTGTGTGTGTGTATGTGTGTGTGTGTGTGTGTATGTGTGTACACACATACACTACCCCTTCTTTATCTAGTCATCTGTTGATGGACATTTAGGTCCATAACCTTGGCTGTTGTAAATAGTGCTGCTATGAACATTGGGGTGCATGTGTCTTTTTGAGTTGTAATTTTCTCAAGATATATGCCCAGAAGTGGGATTGTTTGATCATATGGAAAGTCTAGTTTTAGTTTTACACATCCAGATTTTAGACTCTGTTGATTCACCATTCCCGAAGGGGTAGCCCTACCACATTGTCTGTCAGACTTCCATTCTTCCTTTCAGACCCAGTGTCATCTCAGAAAATCCCTAGCTTCTCCGTGGGAGTTACATCATCGGGGCTGCTGGTACTTCAGTCATATCTCTATTATAGCAGATTAATTCTTTCCTCAGAGGGCTTTTATGAAGGCCTTATTAGGTATTAGATGCTTGCTAAAGAGGAAAAAGGTGAAAGAGAAAGGCTTACGATCTAATGGAGTAGACAAATGACCCCAAAAACCAAAAATGCCAGCATAATATTCAAGCGAAAAACTAACATGTTTTTCCCAAAGTATGTTCTGTGAGCTCTACCAGGTCTGATGTAGAGATAGCACAGCTGGTGCTCCTAATGCAGTGGCATAAATAGGACTGCAGATGCATGAAAATTTCATGAGGTGCTAGGGCAAATGGGGAGCAAATACCTGTCTTCTCTTTTATATTATAAACTGTTAAAATGGTACTAGATATATCATCCAGCTTTTGGTAATGATATAGTAGGTCTGTTGGACTAATCCTGTCACAGATAACAATATAAAACTGCAAAAAAATATTAAAAAGAAAAAAACCCATTTGAAGACATTGGAGAACATCCAAAGTTAGATAAAAGCTAGAGGATAATCAACCCTTGAAAGACCAGGTAAGATTTAATTTAACTGCACCAGCTAAAATTTACAAGTTCATGGCTTTTTCCTGAGAGCACTCACCAACACACTCTTCTTGGGGACAGCAGAAAGCTTCAGTAATCCTCAGTTTTACTTGCTTGAGGTTGGGTTGTAGAATGCAGAGTTTGGGATTGATAGAGAAGCTGGAAAGTTGAAAAGGGGGAAATCCTATGGATAAGAGAGAGAGAGAGAGAGAGGAGATCTTTGCCTGATTTCTAGACTATACATTTGTTGAAGAGACTCCAGGTTACATAATGGAAAGTAATACCTGGAACTGAAAGACCTGAGCACTGCTTCAGCTGCTACCTGCTGAAGCAGTGACGGAGTATGAAGTTTCACTCCAGATTAATTGCCAGCTGGAACAAAATAAACTTCAGAGAAATACAAGAGTCAAAAATTTCTTTTCTATAACATGTTATATAAATGTTATATAATATGGTTATATGTTATGTAACTTATATAGTATGATAACATATAAATTGATTGTGCCCATTGATGAATGCACAGTCAAAAGACTGATAGACCTATAAAAAATAGGGAAAGGGGTGATTTATACTCAAGAATAAAAGCGGTAAATAGAAATTGAACCCAAGATGACCCAAATTTGGAATTAGCAGGCAAACAACTACTATAAATGTGTTCAGGACTTAAACAAAATTATAGCTATAATAATGACCCGATGGGGAATCTCAGCAGAGAAAAGAGAACCTTTGTATAAAGAAGAACCCAGGTTGAAATTGAAATTTTAGAACTGAAAAAGTATGATAACTGAAATAAGTATATACTAAATTGACTTAGCAGGTTAGTGATGGAAGCTGAAAGAGTCAGTAAACTGAAAGACAGATTAGTAGAAATTATGCAAGCTGAAGAACACAGAGAAAAAAAGTTAAAGCAAAGTGACTAAGAGTATTAGTGAATTGTGGGATAAAATCAGCCAGTCTATTATATCTGTTATTGGAGTCCCAGAAGGGAGGAGAGATAGATCGAAGTAGAAAAAACTGTTTGAAGATACAATGACCAAAAATTTCTTGAATTTGATGAAAACCATTAATTTACAGATTGAAGAATTTCAGCAGAGCCATGCAGGATATATACCAAGAAAATCACACAGTTACAAACAGTCAAACTTCTGAAATCTAGACACACAAGAAGCCCATAATACAGATATCTACTTTCTAATCAGAAACAGAAAAAAAAAGGAGACCAGAAAGCAATTGAATGACATCTTTAAAGTAATGAAAGGAACATAAAAATCTGTTAACCTAGATTTTTATTTCCAGTGAAAATACCCCTCAAAAATGAAAAGTACATGAAGGTATTTTGAGATCATATTTAAGATAATGGAGAGAATCTGAAACCAGCAGATCTGCACTATGAGAAATATTAAAGTTCTTAAGGCAGAAGGGTAGATACCAGTTGTAAGTTCTGATCTTCAGGTAGTAGTGAAGACCTCCAGAAATGGCACATATGTGGAAAATTATAAAATATCACATCTATTTTTCTTTTCTCGGTTTAAACATCATATGACTATTTAAAAGAAATTTAACTTATGTTGTGAGGTTTTTACATCTACAGGTATATAGGACACTAGCCCAAAGCACAGAAGGTAAATGGGACTTTGCTATTTCAAGTTTCCTATAATTTATGAGAAGTAGTAGAATATTAATCCTAAACAGACCCTTATAAGTTAACGATGCATAATGTAATCCCTAGAGCAACCATTTAAAAATGCATGGAGATATAGCTAAAAGACAGAAGAGGAATTAAAATTGAATCCCCAAAGACTGTCGACTCAAAAGAAGGTAGAAAGGGGCAACAGAGAAACAAAAATCAGAAGAGACAAAGAAGGCCAAATGCCAGTGGCTCTTGATACTTTACAGATTTTGCAGAGTTTTCACTTAAATGATCTTTTCCCCTAGAACTTTTAGAATAGTTCAAGAAAAGAGAGCCAAAGATAAATCTCAGAGACAGAAAATAAGCTGTATTCCTCCCTCTAGCAAATGAGTCTTTGTTAGTGAATCAAGTCTGTGGGTCTGCCTGCTATCTGCTTCCCTAATGATTCTCTAACTCATAAGAGGTCCCTGTGTCTCTCCCACAGACAGACTTCTGGTGAGTTATTTGTCTACAAAACAATCATGGGCTTGTCTTAAAGTATGGATGCAGTATAAACTCAAATTGTGGCCACTGGCTTTACTAGAACACTAGGACTCATTCTCGACCCATTCCTCACTGCATACATTCAATAAACGATAAATCACCAGGTTTTGTTCATATTTTCCTCCGTGGAAGGTAGTTCTTAAAGACAAGTCCTCCATCCTTAAAAACCACCAAATTCGTTTCGTCCTTTACCATCTTCTACCAGAACTATTTTAATATCTTTTGACATATTCTTGATTACCAGAAGCACCAAGTTTAACAAATTAGTTGAGAATTTAAGTTTGTGCAATTGACTTGAATAACTGGCAATTACGAAACATTGAAACCAATACCTATCATTTGACCCAGACATTCCATTTTTAGATATTTATGCAAGAGATATTTAACCAGAATAATTCCTCTTGTAAACAATATAGCTAGCTGCTATATTCACCATAGCTAATAACTGGCAACATCCCCAAATGTCCATCAACAGGTGAATAGGTAAACAAAATGTATTGCATCCATACAGTGGAATACTGCTCGCAGTTAAAGGGCCTGGATTTTTGATGCATGCAACAATATGGATGTGCCTTGAAAACATTATGCTGAATGAAATAAGCCAGACAGAATACCTATCGTTATGATTGAATTTTAATGAATTACAAAAGCAGATCAGTGGTTGCCTGGAGCCATGGATGGAAAATGGGATAGATTCAAAGGGTGAGGAATCATCTTTTTGTAGTGATAGAAATCTTTTGTGTCTTCATTGTGATCATGATTTCACAAGTACATAAACAATTTTCAAAGCATATTGAATTGAGCAATGTGTTCAGATTAAATGGTTGCAGTCCATTGTACTTTAGTTATTCCTCAGCAACATTGATTAAAAAAAAAATATTCAGCACCCATGGGGCTGGGAGACAAATACTTGTGAGATAAATAAATTATTATAGTTAATATTTCTCTTTTATGCCAATGGAAATTAATTCCAAAAGGTCATTGTGCTTGCACGTCAAGTAGCAGAGTAGCACTTTGAAGTCTAGTACCCTATCTCAACACCTTGTGAGATCCCCACCCACTTTGATCCTCCCAATGTACCTGGCGGAAGCTGGAGGGAGAGGTCGCTCGTTGCTTGAGTGTGGAAGCTCTAGAATCACACAGTCCTGCCTTTGAATCTGGGCTTCACCATTTATAAGCTATGAGATATTAAGCAAATTCTCTCAGCCCCAGTTTCCTTATCTATAAAATGACAATAATAATAATTTTACCCACCTCATGGGATGTTTATGAACATTAAATAGACAGTACAGTGTATAAAAGACAGTACAGTGCCTGGCACGTAGTCCAATACATGTCAGCTAGTGTGCTTTATGTTCTTCGTTTGTAAAATCTGTAGAGTAACACTACCTACCTGGAGTGGGTTGACTGGTAGTCTCCAAAAGATGTGCCCATGTCCTGACCGCTGGAACCTGTGAGTGTTACTTTAATTTGGAAAGGGGTCTTTGCAGATGTAATTAAGCTAAAGATCTTGAGATGAGGAGATCATCCTGGAATATCCAGGTGAGCCCTAAGTCCAATGACAAGTATTCTTATAAGAGACACAGAGGATACAGACAGGAAAGGAAGAGGCAGTGTGACCAGTCAGACAGACTGGGGGATGCAGCCGTTAGACAAGGGATGCCAGCAGCCACCATACGCTGGAAGAGCCAGTGACTGGATTCTCCCGCAAGAGCCTCAGAAGTATTATTGCATCTTTGCTGGATTTGAGGGTTCTAGCCTCCAAAATTGTGAGAAAATAGATTCCAGTTTTCTTAAGCCTCCAAGTTTGTGGTGACTTGTTACAGCAGCACAAAGAAACTAACGCACTACCTCACAGGATCATTGTGAGGACCGAAGAAGTTAATGTACACTAAGCTCTTGGTGCCTGTATGTATTGCACTGTGTGAAGATCAGTTATGCTGTGGTGGTGGTTCTTAGTAGCCAAATTCTAACGCAGTAATTAATCTGTGGTCACATGGCCTCTGACTTGGAAGACATTGTGAAATTAAATAAGAAAGCCCCCATGGTTAATTTCTTCAATCTAAACTTGAAGCTGATTTGTTTTGCTTTCATTTGTCTACAATAATTCCTTTAGGGAATCTGTTGCTCTGTTGCTAATTTTAACTGTATTTGTTGTTAAGTGCTCTAGGATTGCAAAACAAAGGGCACTGTAGGGATATGAGAATGTATTGTTCTCTGTTATATTCCAAAGGGATGTGTTAATGACAAGAGTTTTAAGCTAAACTCATAATTTCTTGGGTCTTTTTTTCTTAATTTCTGATGTACCTGTTCTTTTAAAAGAATTGATTTTTTTTTCCAAATTTGAATCCCATCCAACACAGTAGTATTTTAGATATATTCCATTTAAAGCTTCGCTCATAGATTATATCTGAGTCATAAATTAAAAGCAACACATCGTCCATTTAACATGCTCTCTGTGTAATGACAGAGCCACATGACATTACATTTGTATTTTCCAGGATGCGTACAGAGCATGACAATGCTCTGCATTTTTTTTGGTAAATAATTTAGGTTACCCTTATACAAATCATCATTTTACAGTATCAGTTCAGGACTGTGGTTTGCCATTTTAACTAACCAGCCAATTAATTTATTAGAAAGAACAAATTGTTTCACTGACTAAACTGATAGTTCAGCCATAATGGTTGGATGCAGGTGGAGATGCATCTAGAGAAAAGCATCTGCTCCATCCCCCAGTCACCAGCACCCAAGGTTCTACATCCATCCAATAAGCTCAGACCTAGGGAAGAAAGAAAGGAAGGGGGTACACAGAGCAGATCACTGGCCCTCCAAATTCCCAAGAGTCTCGAATTACGGTAAGAGAGAAAATCAATCAGGGTGTTTCTCTATTTCCTCATTAGAAAGGGACCACACAGCATGAGCATCAGTAACAAAACACAACTGTGAAAACAAGATTTTGGCAGGAAAGAGAGGTGTGAGGAGGAAGGTGAGAAGGGCATATTTGGAAGTATTCCACCTCATTTTCCCTGGGAATAGTTGGTGAGCCAACAACATAAATCAAAAAAAAAAAAAATGCTTAAAAATATTCATTATCTTGGAAGATCATTTATTACACATACATGAGGTCAAGCCTGGTGCTCTATGAAAGAACAAGTGAATATGTTGTAAGTGTGCTTGAATTATCAAGAAATGAAATGACATGTTTACTTTTTTTCCCCCTAAAAAAGAAAAAAACCCCACTATTGAGTAATATATTTCAAAACCCATTTGAGTAAATAAAATTCCAGAAGGCATTTGTTCTTGCTTGAGTGCTTAAAAACCAAGGACAGGAGAATATCATTTCTGAATATATTATTAAACTTTATTTAGAAAACAAAGCTTGTTTTCTCAAAAAAAGCACGTTGTTCCATCAGTGTAGAATTTTTCACATATCTATAAAAATGCAGTGTACTCTAGGTGCCTGCTAAAATAGTTTGAAAATAATTTATTTCTTATCACTATATTCCAGTGATTTGTTTCATAATCATATTTGATACAGAATTCAATGAAAGTAATGGTGGTGAATACCTATGTAACATGGGCAAAATATTACTTCTAAAGTGGTAAATGAAAACTTCTAAAATATCAGACTTCAGATGAAAGTCGTGTCTATTAGAAAAGGTAAACATTAGCTTTGGAAGAACAAATGGAATGTTTCTTAACAGGTTTGGCAAAATGAATGGAAAGTATTTCTCATACGCATTTTTTTCTGAACAAGGGATAATTTGTGAAGGGGTAAATTAGTGTAGGAAAAACAAGTTGGGAATAGATTGTAAGCACCAGTTTAATGAGTAAACCATCCACAGATTCCCAGAAACTGTTAGGCATTGAGCGGACTTGTCACTAAATATATGGTAGTGATTACCTTGAAAACCTCATTCAGCTCAGAAACATACAGTTCATTATCCCTAATGTTATTTTTCTGAGTATTTTCATATGTGTACAAAATTTTCCCAGAGCCTGGAGACTGTAATTTTCCTTCTATAAATACATGGATTATCAGCGTGTTTGGTTTTTGCAAACACTAGTGAGCAGCCGTAATTCAGGCAGACACACTTTTATGGTAGAAATTTCCAATTATTGAGCAGAATGAATTGATAAGAACTTTAACATTTATTATACGCCTGGCATTAGGCTAGAAAGAAATATTGAGAAATATCACATGGCTACTGTTCTTAAGAAGTTTATTTCATTGAAGTATTTAAAATAACACGTAAGAAATAAGTATATGTCATTTATAAGTGCCTTAGGCATTCAAAGAAGGGAAAATAAAGGTGGCATTTGGAGAAGATTGAGATGATGCTGACAGGCAAGGAGTATAGGACTTAACTCTGTGATTTGCAAAGAAGGGAGGATATCAGTTTCTTTGAAGTGGAGAGAAAGGGTGTTACTTGTGGAAAAAATGCATCTTCAATATTGCAACAATTTTATATTTAAAAACGTCAAACTCAATGATTTTGGCTTGCATAATGCAAATCAAGGAAAAACAAAAACTATGATTCTTAATGGGTTAAGGGAATGAGGGGCATTGCAGAATCGCTGGGGGCAACAGAAATGTGGGTTTACTGTGGTTGAGAACATGAGGGGAGGGAGCAGAGTAGATGGAGATGCACTTGGGATGCAGATGAGGTAGGACAGGGAGGAAGAGGGAAAGACCATGGAATCTGTAGAATAGGGGAAGATACGAGAGTGGAGAGGGGTGCTGATGGTCAGAGTGACCACTGAAGGAGAAAGTGTCAACAAGCTAACGTGATTGGACTTGATTTGATGAACAACAAAGAGCTGTATTTGATTCTTAACCATAGGAGTGTTAAGACAAGTGTAGTTCAGGAAAGCTAGTCTATCTGACATATAGGATGAAAAAGAAAGCTTGAGAGAGAAGACAATGGAAGAAGATAGATGAGTTGGAAATATATTAGAAAATTTAGCCATGATGAGCCAGGGTATGAGATAAAGTGAGGGTAAATTTTCTTCTGTCTCAAAGAATATAAAAAGATATGACTTCAAGTCTGGAAAATTAAAAGGATTTATTGATACTTACCTGATCCTGAAGGTGATTTTCCCAGGGTGAAGTTTATCCATTGTATTCCAGATATACCGAACCGTGTGATTTCTCCAAATGTAGGACCCTACTACATAATTTGTGGCAGTGGGCAACTGCATTCTCACTTTTCCCTTAAAGGGGAAAAAAAAAAAAGACTTATTGTAATCATACCCACACTCTCAGCCTTACTTTCCCAGAGTGCATGCAGGCATGTTCTTCTCATGCAGTTAGAATGGCAGATAGTTGGAATACACGGTCAATAGTTTAGGGTGCAGCCAGTTGCAAGGACTTAGTATGTTTCATGCCATGTTGTAATTTCTTCATCTGGATTGGCATTCTACTTATTTCACTTTTGTAAAACTAGTACTACATTATAAAAACAAAATTCACTTTCTCTTTCCAGTTATGTGTATCATGGTCAGGTAAACTTGAGAATGGTTAAATAAAGTGTTTTTGCCCACAGGGATATAGAATGCACATAAGTAAAAGTCTTTTCATTTCTCATTGGTGTGCCTCCTCCAGCATATGGCCTTCTTTGGCTGGTAGTTAAGTGAGAGGCATACTTTAGAATCTCAAGTCAAATGGTATTGAATTGTCCCTTCCCACTTGTGGGTTCCCACTTTTCCTCTGTAGCTCTGAAAGTTGTCCAAAAATCTGTGTTGGCTGGCATCTGGAGAAGTTACCAATTGTGCATCCAAAATTGTCTACTAAAAGAGGGCATAAAAAGAAGCAAGGGTTTTGCATGCCTGACCAGCTCATTGATTGAGTAGCTATACACTGAGGAGTTAGCATGAGAGAATTAGTGCAAGAGCTTTAAAATGTATGGTTTCCATCTCACTGTTTCCCACAGTATTCTTAATCAAAGTCAGCTCTGCTGTTCCAAGTTATTTTTACCTTGGCACGGTGAGGTATGATTTGAAGTGCCAGTAATGTGATTGTTTCTACAGTTCTGTGACATTTATTTTCTTACAAACACACACACACACACACACACACACACACACACACACACACACGGGCTACCCCAAGGACTCTGTACTGTCACTGTCATTTTTAGTGGTGTCAAAAAAAGCCACTGCCGGTTTTGACAAATAAGCCAAGTCTGCAGATATAATCACCACTACTGCCCAAGTCACCAGAGAACGTGGTGGTGTTTGCAAGCACTAGTAGTAAATTATTTAGTACTCAGTGTGCCTTTGTATTTCACAAGCCACAACCAGGATGAAGTGACTTAACTCCATTGAATGAAGTGATTAACGAGAAAACACACACATACAAAGTTTCCAGTGGCCAATGATTTCATTAGATTTAAATAGATTTTCGGTTGGAATCTGATATTTTGAAGAGAGCAATGGAACACAGGAGAAAACAGCAGATTAAGAAGAAGGAGGAACAAAGAGGAGGCTGGGGGTGAGGTGGCAATATCCTGCTGATGTCTTTGACAATTTCGTTTCTGTACCCCTCAAGTTAAGAAAAAAACAGGAAAAGGAAAAAAGTCAACCCTGCAAAGACTACTTTTTGTGTAACAACGCTTACAATAAATTGCTAGAGTTAACAACCTGTAACAACCAACAGCTTACGTGTAATTCATAGGATTGAGAGTAGAGTGGAGATTGCTTAAATTAAACATGTTTTTTTCCCCAAGGAATTGAGTAAAATAACATAAGGAATAATGATCAAGGGTCAACAGCAGCAAGAGAGGAGGATTGTGATGCTCTGGGCAAAGAAGCCAATACTAGTATTTGAGAAGAGACCAGAAAAGAAAGGTAAATAAAGGCCAGGGAATGGCACAACCTTTCTGCAGATCAAGTCTTCATCAAGGTGCTAAGGGCAGGCTTATGAGGCTCTTTGTTCATGCACCTGGGAATCTGCTCAAAAGCATGGAAAAGTTGCACCACCTTCATTTCCTTCATCACCACCCAAAAGACAGCTGTGACTAAAAGATGGAGGGAAGGGGTGGAGGAGAAGAGGGAGGAGGTGGATAATGGGTGAGAGAGGAAGAGGAAGGGAAAATGTCTGAGAACCAGACAACAGCTCCCTCCTGTCCAGCCCCAGCCTGTTCTGGGGAAAAGAGAGGAGAACAGCTTGGTGTCGGATGTGAGATTTAAGTTTTAAACTTAAAAGGACTAATTCTTGAACACAGGAAATAAACTGTTGTAGTAGCCAAAAATTGCAGAAAAGTTATGGAATCTGGTTAAAATGCTGTTTAGGAAAGATAAAAAGGAAGGGATTCAATATAGAACAGATAATTATTTAAGAAGATGTAATTTTTTCATGTTTTTCAAGGTTCCTCACTGAAGCAGTGCTACGGACTGAAAGTGTCTCCCTAAATTAATAAGTTGAAATCCTAATCCCCAAGGTGCTGATATTAGGAGATGGGACCTTTGGGAAGTGACTAGGTCATAAAGATGGAGCCCTCCTGAAAGGAATTAGTGTCTTTCTAAAAGTTCCTAAGAGTTCTCATTCCCCTCTTCCATCATGTGAGGACACAGGGAGAAGATAGTTCTCTCTCAACCAGGAAGTGGGCCCTCACAAGCCCCCAAATCTGCCCATAAATTCTTGTTTATTAGCCACCCAATCTATGGTATTTATTGAATGAACTAAAAGAAACTATATCTTTGCTAGTGAAAAGTTGTTTTCTTACATCTTTTTGAAGGGGGAGGAGGATTATTAGGTTTATTTGTTTATTTTGATGGAGATACCGGAAATTGAACCCAGGACCTCGTGCATGCTAAGCATGCATTCTACCACTGAACTATACCCTCCTCCTTCTTACATCTTCCTTGTCAATTAGCAACATGATACTCTGCCTTTGGTGCCTATTTGATCATGATGTTTCACATACATAAAACTTAACCCCATTCCTGAAGCCTGCTCTCCATGGCCACATTCAGTACAAAGCCATCCTTGACTAGAATTTTTTAACATTTTTAATGAGATATAATTCACATACCCAAAAAGTCACCTAAAAAAGTAGTAGTCAATGGTTCTTGGTAAAACAGAGTTGTGCACGATTTTATATCAGCACAAACTATTTTATAATATTTTCATCACCGCCCAAGAAATGCCACACTTCTTATTCATAATTTCTCATCCCCATCACTCCCCCACCCAACCAACCCTAAGCAACCACTAATCTACCACTAATCTACTTTCTATCTCCATGCATTTCCCTGTTTTGGACATTTTACATAAATGGAATCATGCAATATATGGGCCCCTCTGAATGACTTTTTCATTTATCTCAATGTTTAAAGGACCATTCAGGTTGTAGCAAGAATGAGTGAGTACTTAATTCCTTTTTATTGTCAAATGCATTGATTGTAAGGATTTTGTTTAACTATTCATCAATTAATGGACATTTGGAATGTTTCCACTTTTGGTTATTATGAATAATGCTGCTATAAATATTTGTGTATAAATTTTTGTGTTAAAATATGTTTTTGTTTCTCTCAGCTATATACCTAGTAGTAGAAATTTTGAGTCATATGGTAACTCTATGTTTAACCTTTTGAGGAAATACCAGACTGTTTTCCAAAGTGACTACACCATCTTACATTTTTTCTATCAGTGTGTAAGTTCCAATTTTTCCAATTCTTACCTACACTTACTATCACTTTTTTTCATTATATTCATTCTAGTTCATGTGAGTGGTATCTTGTGGTTTTGATTTCCATCTCCCTAACGGCTAATTATGTGAGCAACTTTTCATGTGCCTATTAGCCATTAGTATCTCTTTATTGTAGAAATGTCTATTTAGCTCCTTTCCCCATATGCTAATTGAATTATGTCTTTTATTACCAAATTGTAATTACTCCCTATGTATTCTAGATGCAAGTTCCTTATTTGATATACAAAGTTTTTTCCCATTCTGTAGGTTGTCTTTGCACTTTTTTGATAGTGTCCTTTGAACTACAAAGTTTTTCAACTTTTGTTTACTTATCTATTTTTGTTGTTGTTACTTATTCTTTTATGATCATATCTAAGAGACAATTGTCTAATCTAAGGTCACAAAATTTATACCCATGTTTTCTTCTAAGAGTTGAAAGTTTTAGCTTTTATATTTAGGTCTTTGATCTGTTTTGAGCTAATGCTTATATATGGTGTAATGTATGGGTCCAACTGTATTCTTTTCCCTGTAGACATCCAGTGGTTCCAGCACCATTTGTTGAAAAGACTGTTCTTTCCCCAGTCAATTGTCTTGGCATAGACTAATTTTAATTTGAGTTTTCTATTGAATTTTTTTCTATATTGTGCTTTTGGCCTTAGCTCCAAGTTCTTGGAACCTACTTTATTTCTTACTATGAGATTTGGACTTCAACTTTTTTGGGTAAATTGTTATTTTCCCTGATGTCTTGAAAACCATAGCTACTGGCTGGCAGTGGTTTCTCCTCCCCAGCTCCTCTAGCATTACCCACAGACACCATTACAACGCTGCTATGATTCAACCTCTGAGTTACAGTTGGGCTCACTCCTGGTTCAGCCCACACAGTTAATGATTAACAATCCAGTTTCTTCAAAAGTTACCTCCACAAAAATTATTCTCATATGTACCTCTCTAACTTCAGCTGTTCTCTAAACCTAGATTTTTAATACTCTGAATGGCACGGGTGTCTCATTATTACTGCAAACTCAAATATACAAAACATTGTGTTATCTAGAAAACTTGTTTCAACTCCAGGGTTCTATTTTCCAATTAAAGGATTCATCAGAATCCAAATCAAAAGGCTTGAAATCTCAAAGTCATCTCTCTGACACTTTGCTATCTCGGCTCCTGATGTAGCTACTTTTTGTTTGACCAGTGAACAAATCAGAATTACTTTCCCTGGGATTCAAATCTTAAGCAAAGACTGTTTGTTTGCTAGGGCTGCTGTAACAAAGTACCATGAACTGGGTGGCTTAAACAACAGAAATTTATTGTCTCAGAGTTCTGAAGGCTGTAAGTCCAAGATCAATGTAATGGCAGGGTTAGCTCCTTCTGAGGGCTGTGAGGGAGAAATTTGTTCCATGTCTCTTTCTTAGCTTCTCGTGGTTTGCTATCAATCTTTGGTATTCTTTGGCTTCTACTGCATCACGCTGATTTTGGCTTTTATCTTCACATAACATTCTGTGTGAAGAGGTGTGTATGTGTGCACCCAAATTTTCCATTTATGTAAGAACAGTTACATTGGATTAGGGGTCCACCCTACTCCAGTATGACTTCATCTTAACTGATTGTACCTGCAACGAGCCTGTTTCCAAATAAGGTCCCATTTTGAGGTTCTGGCGGTTAGAGCTTCAACAACTATGAACTTTGTAGGGGACACAATTCAATAGGATAAGAAAGATGAAGAAAATAAAAGGAAATTAGAGAATCCTAGATAAATAATCTCTACTTCTCTGCTGTCAAAAACTTCAGAGCTGATCTAATTACTATACTTTCCAAGCTTTGTTATTTTCATAGGTCAGGGTTTCCGGGGAAGTACTCTTAAGATCTGCATATGGAAAGTTTAGTAAGGATTAAGGGTGCAAAGATTTTCCATCTGTAGGTTTTAAAGAACTCACAAACTCTGCAGACAGAGTATACTTATGTAAAACTTTAATTTAAAGACAAAAGACACAGTGCTGTAAGACAAGAGTACAGGAAAGCATTGGGGTGCAAAAGACGTTCACAGGCTAGCTCCCAAGGGTCCTTATACACACAAGCACTGAGCTTTGTATCTGAGTTGAAAAAGATCTGAGAAATCTTATCTTTAGGAGATCTCAAAGCAGAAGTTCCCAGTAGGGATTTTATGCAGTTAAAACCTTCTAGTCATGCAGTTAAACCAAGCTGTTTAACCAGTTAAAACATTTAGAAACCATTAGGGGGGAAAAAAAACTGACCCTGTGTTGTCAGGGAAGTTTCATCCTACCATGAGTGAATCTATATTTATCTCTATATTCCAAACTGTGTCTACCATAGTCTTGTGAACAAAGAAAGCTGTTAGTAAAATTTGTCACTCTTTGAGCAGAGTGATGGTCCTGTCAAGGCTGCACAGGCCATGAATGGTGTGGGTGAAGAATTAGCGTACCAGTAACAGCAGAAGCTAGTAAACTCAGTGCTCCAAGCCTCAGGCAAGTGACTTGTCAGAGGGGACAGGCCTCAGCCTTGGTTGGTGCTTAAATATAAAGTCCTAGTACAAAAGTAGAAGACTATTGAGTTGAAGGCAAGATGTCAAGCTCTCAGGCTGAGGTTCCCAGCAAGATTTTGGCACTGAACATAAAGGGTAATGGACCAAATTTGAGAGTAAAGGTCAAGGCAAAAACTCAGTAATAGTGGATTAAGTGGGCACAATGGAGTTGAAAGGGTGGAGACTTGGAAACAACATAAATATCTAGTCACAGGACTGAAGGAACAAGATCAGTGAAGGACTTTTTAACAGCACATGATAGGTCCAATGCAATGTGATACAAAATTGTATGATACAAAATTGTAGCTACAGTTCTATCTCAGGTTTGCCCAGGACAGTCCTGGTTTGCCATGGTTTTGCTTATCAGCCAAGAGTCCCATTCCATTTCGAATTGTCCTAGACAAAATGTCCAAGTTGGAATGATATAGTATGTAGTCCCATGACTTGGAGAAAGGGAAAGCCAATTATTAAGGAGCCTTAATTTTTAAAACTGCTTCAGCCAGGATTGGCTTAGAAACAGGAAGGGAGATGTGAAAAGCTGAGGGACAACCAGCAAAGGTGCATAGGTTATGGCTGAGTGAGGAAAAAAAGTGATCAAGGACCACTTACCTGGAGCAGAAAAACAAATGCTTTCTGTTATCCACATATAGTTCTCTTTTGTCTTTAAAACACACACACACACACACAAACACACACACACACACACACACACACACACCCCCAATACTAATGCCCTAGTTAATTATATAATTCTCCACTTTTTTGTTTTCTCTTTGGCAAGTGACTCTAATGTTTCCCAAATGAATCAGTGATTTGGATTGGATTAATTTAATCAAAACAACTGCTATCGTGATACAAAAAAAAAAAAGTTGACTATCTAGTTACTTTAATGAGAATGATTGCATGACTGCAGTGCAAAGAAAGCATGCAATTGCATACAGCTAACTTTCTGCCAAAACAAAATGATATAAACCCAGTAAAATTACACATTTTCTAATTTGCTTTAATTCAAGTGAGTTCTATAGTTTGAATTTGACATTCCCACTCCTGGGAAGCCAAATTCTTCAGAGATGGAATGTCTTAACTCCTTAGGCCAAGGTAGAGCCCTTAATTGAAAAATAATTTTATTCTTTCTTTCTGGTTTTAAGGGGTAAAAAAAATTAAAATTGCTGTATTTTTTTTCTCTTCTAGTCCTAAGAGAGCTTTCCCCTTTCATGACATAATTGAAAGTTTTCAAACCTAACACACCTTTAAAACAGGAATAAATGAAGGCTAAGTAGGATCCATCTCTATGCTTTTTGGAGAATAGGTTGCAGGACGCTCTCAGAGGGCTCAAAGTCAAAGCAGGACAGTGTGGTAAGAAATGAGGCTAGAAATAAGGGCAGGGTACTGGTGGGGAAAAAGGATTAGCAAATACTTGCCTAAGAAAACATTTACCAAAAATTGAAACCTTATAACCAGAGTGGCTGCCCAGCATTGTTAGAATTTATCTCAGTTGATATATAAACTAATAACTACATAACAAATTTTTGAGTATATCAATTCCTGTATTTAATGTGTTTCAAGGCAGTACAGTGTAGTGGTTAAGGGTACTATAAGCTTGAAAATTCCACTACCTGGTCCCAGCTTTTAGCTGTTTCCTAAATTAACATTAACCCTGGATACATCATAGACCCTTTGCTTCTCAGATTCATCACCAGTGAAACACGGCTGGCCATAATAGTATGTCACAGAGTGATGAGAATATGTCCAATTAATGTAGGCTCCGAGAGTGCCTACAATTATTTTCTCTAATCCATTTTTTTATGCTACCAGCCAAAGTCAGAAAGAATTTTAATAAATCCTTATCTGGGAATTGGATATTTAAGGGTTTCCCACTGACTTGGATGGTTTTACTGGCTCAAGTTTCTCTATAGTCACCTCTGGAGCTCCTTTTCAACTTGCTCAGGTCCAGATGTTGACTTTTGCACATGTGATGATATTTATCCATACAGTGTGGACAACAAATTTGCTTTTTAGAAGCCTGGTGCTTCTGTTCTGTTTCTAATGTGATTGTAGAATCCAAAGCATACTCTTCATGCTGAGGCATCATCACATGCTGCACAGCAAAAATTGTAACAAAGAAACTAATCAAGGCCACCGGTGAAGCATATTGAGGATAAAGGGACAGAAGGATGGGTGCAGTCACTGCTTTAGTACCTGAGTCTTAGAATCACCTATAGCCCTTTTGCACTTTTGCTAAGTATAAATATAAGGAAGCTTCCATTAGTAGTATTTGGAATATTGAAATCCATTGAATAACAGAACCATCTTGAGAGGGAGTTGGAGGTCTTGTTGAAGGAAACTTCCCACTAGCCTCCTGATGTGAAGGTGTACATTAGGATTATAAATTCTAATATTTCTCCAGAAGGACATAATTACTTCACCAAAGGAAAGGACTTTTAGTAGCTTCCTTAACTGCTTTAAACTTGGTTTCTTCATGAGAATAAAATGAGCATAAATTTGCCTATATTTAGTAGCTGTGATGAGAATTAAATAAAGTAAGGCACCTCTAGTATGTACAGCACAGTGCCTGACATATGGTGAGTACTCAGTGAATGATGTACATCAACTCAGAAATCATTGGGCCTATTAGTATTTCAGAATATATTTAACATTATGTACAAATTCTTAAAATTTCTAGCCCTCAATTAAAAGAGTTAGAAAAATAAGTTGTATAGATTAGTTGCTGGTTAAACATTGGTGTATTTCTTCTTGGGAGTTGAAATATTCCTTATTCCTTTCCAAGTTTTTTTTTTTTTTTTTTCTCTTTTTAATCACCTTTCAAGTTCTATTCTTGTTTAGCAAAATTCAAAGCTGAAAAATGAAAACAGACCCTAATGAAGCTATGATGTCATTTCAGAAAATATTTTTTAAAATTTCTGTGAAATTTAATAGAATGTTCCATTTCCTTCTGATTTGAATAACATTCTTTTGACATAATTTAAGACATATAATTATAAATATTATATATAGTCAATAAAAATGTCAGTAAGAAAGAAAAGGAAGAAAATGAAAATCACTTGCAGTAATTATCTGCTTCAGCTAGAACAGAGAAGCTGGTACTGAAGTTTTTCACACACACACACACACACAAAAACAACTAGAAAACTGGACAAAACACATGAAGCAACTCCTTTAAGCATTAGACAGTAGGCAGCACAAGAACACGATCTCTGAAAGAATGGAAATTCACAAGTTGAATCACAGCTCTCTGCCTGGGGATAATTTCCTAATTTCCCAGCATAGGGAGCTGGAGTTCAAGCAGGGCATTCTGGTCTTCTTGAGATGAGGTGGCAAAAATATGAGTTTGAAACAGCTAACGTGACTGGAATAAATACAGTATATATTATAATAGAATATGTTATGCTAATGGTATTATAATATTCACATTACATAAATGAATATATGATATATATCATTAAAATAATACATATTGGTATTATACATAGTGATGTTCTTTGACATGCAGTGGTCCATGATAGTCATGTCTTAATTTTGAAGTATATTCTTAATAAGATACGTAACTTTTTTTCTCATTTAGCATATTATACATTCAGTATGATATCAACACGTGTTCTGTTTTTGTTACAATTGCCTGACAGAATTTGACTATGTGTTTATTTGAAATTTTTTGTGTCTATTTTAGAATATTTCAAGAACAATCTAGTGGAATTTAGTTTTTAAAATCAAATCTTAGAATAGATCTGATGAGTCAAGACCAATTTTATTTGTAATTTAAAGGGATATTACCTTGACATAGGTTAATCTTTTATATTCTTAATTTGTAAATCTACTTGTTTCTCATTATCTCTCTTATGTGAGAGGAATATTTTGTATACATATATAATATTCTTTTTCTCTTTCTTTTTTTTTAAATTTTCTCCAATGCTTTAGAAATTGTGTTTGGTTTTTAGTCCTTCTAAAAGACATTGAAGTTCTCAAGAGCATTTTAAAGCGTGTTTATTTAATTGTTGTTATCGAAAATATGTTTGAGTCTTCTTTAATTAGGAAAATTTTACTCCCTTCCTTGTAATTCTCCACACATACACACTACTCAACTTCTGACAATGTTACTGATGCAGGAAAAATGGATGTGGAGCATGAGGAGGGCTTCATGTCCCAGGCTTTGGTTGAGCCCCTGGGATGTGCCCCACCAAGCGTGGGTCCTTGGCTTCGTGCAGGAAAGAATTCAAGAGTGAGCCACAGTTGAGTAAAGGTAGATTTATTTAGAGAGATACACTGAAAGGCAAGAGAAAGGCCACGAGGTGTAGGGGGTGGGTGCTCAGATTAGAGTAAAAGGTACACACTCCACAGACAGAGCATGGGTCATCTCCAAAGAGAGGGTAGAGAGAGAGGCAGTGGCCACAAGGCACCTTGTTGCTAATTTTTATGGATTCAGTGGCTTCATATGCTAATAAGTGGAAGAACCAGTCTAACTAGCCTGGGGAAGGGGCTGGGATTCCCAGGAAGTTGGCCGTTTCCCACTCTTTGACCTTTTGTAGCTAGCCTTGGGACTGCCATGGTGCCTATGGGCATGTTATTTACCATGATAATATATTACAATGGGCATATAATGAAGCTCAAGTTCTGCTAGAAGTTAAATCTCCCACCATCATGAGCCTCAAGGCCTACTAGGGGTTGAATCTTCCACCATTTTGATGTTAATTGCTGTGTCATTCATTGAATGGCTGTGCCTGGCCTGCTTCCTGTCTCATTACTGGTATTAATGGTACTGATTATAGGTATTATATATTTTTAATAATATAAATTTTCATTTAAGAATAATTACTCTGTTACATTTGTTTCAAACTCAGATTCATATAATCTAATCATTTCAACCTTTAATTGCTACTAACACTCATTACTCTCTCCAAATTCCAGACAATACCTTTGCTGTGTCCTTTGGTGAAAAACATTTCTCCATTTGAAGCTAAGATCTCTAATCAACAGAGCTCAGAACTGGAGGAAAGGAAGCGAAAATTCTGCCAGTGTGCTGTTAGGTTTAACAATGGGAGGCTCTACTTTCACTTCCATCTCTGGATTCCTAGGTTCACATATTATGGCTTCCTAGAGAAACGAAGTCTTTATATTGGTCTTTACTTCTGAGTATATACTACATCATGTAAGATCAGTCTCCCAAAATGTCAGGTTGCTATCACTCTTCTAGTGCCATAACTTGATCGTTGGGAGACCATTCCATTATACTATCTAACCAGATGCCTTTGGATTATGGGGCTTATGATAATGCTGGTGCATTCCATATACACTAGTCATTGCCACATTTATTTGTTGCTTATGCCATGGCAACAAATAAGGCATTCATAAGCCCATGGATAATGGGGCTTATTAAAAGCCTTGTGGGCAAGGAAAAAAAAATCCATAACCAAAATAAGTGTGCATTCTAATGAGGACAGATCTCTGTCCCAGCCAAGACAGAAGGAGTACAATCAACCTGCAACCAGGTGTCTGGCTCATCTCCACTGGCAGGATCGGTACTGGTTTCTTAGAAGCTCAACTCCAGGCCAAAATCTTACATGTGATCTTTTAGGCCCAACCATAAGCAATTAAACAGGCTCTGTCTGACAGAACGTCTGGGGAAATGTGACTTCCCCACATTAGATGTGGTGCACAGCCAGTGCATTATGGCTTTCTGGAGGGATTTGCTGGCCTCCAGACACGCTCATATATCTATCTGCATTCCTAGCCCAGGGACCACAATTAGGGGGTCTCCTTATTGGCATGGGGGGGTGGGGGGTGGTATATCTTGGCTGAGACACTTTTTTTTCCACTCTGACTCAGTACTTCTCCACTCTTAGCCATTCCCCTTCCCTCCTTCCCAGCTACCTGGGTCCACAAAGTGGCAGAACCTTTCGTTCAGCATTCCTCAGCAGTGAGACTATTCACCCTACCTGTGCCACATGTCATCTGACCCTAGTGCAATTTGGGGCAAGCTTAAAGGAAGATTCATAACATATACCTGTGGCACTGGTGCTGAGAGACCCTGTCTACTCTTCCATTTAGGGATTCTGGTGCTATGAACATAGTTAGCTCTGGAAACTGAGTGAATGCTGTGACTCCTTTTGTGGTGACTTAAATCAGATTTTTGACTACCAGGTCGGAAGTTTTTTCTTCTGTAGATAGAAATCAAATAGTATTCTAGTAAAGTATCCATCTATTTTAGAGATACTGTGATCAGTTAGCTGCCATCCACGATCTTTGAAGGCCAAAACATTTTGTTTACTACTTATTACCTGCTGCCAATTATAGTAAATACTCCCCATTACCATCTAGTAGTTAGGTGCTGCCACCTGGACTCTACTCCACTGAGGTCCCATCACCCCCCTTAAAATCACAGAAACTTTCAAGGATACTAATATAATGCCCACCAGTATCTTTCTTAATTCTTTAGTAAAGGGAGTATCCTCTTTGCCTCTTTAGGGCATGTGGTGAAGAGAAGTAGACAAGTCATACAGGATAAATTTATTCTAATATTTCTATGTCCCTAAGCATTTGAATTTCTTCTTTCACATTGTGCCAAGGAAGTTTATCTCAATCTCATTAAGTATAGGTCAGTACTGAATCCAAGTCTTGGTTATCTAAACAAGTAAACTGTTGAAGTCATCTTCAGCTGCATAAGCTAACCCATTAAATTCAGAATCCCAGTAAATGCAATAAATTTGGTCCATTCCATCATTATACTCCTTCCTCCACTTGGTCAAAGACCCTTAGAATCCATTCCCAAACATATTCCCAAGGTGTTACCGCTGATACACACACACATAATATACACACAAAATATTTCAATCTTTTTCTCCCAGGCTAACCTTTGCATTTTTCCCCCTGGAGTATACCACAGTATGACTCTAGAAGCAACAACAAAGAAAGTTGGAATGGGTCTTGAGAAAAATCAGGATTCCCCTTGCAAAGTAACTGCCCCAAATGAACTTATTACTGGGTCTTCAAGCAACAAAAGGCTAGGATCCCTGGGTACAATATGGAGCACAGATAGTTCTACTGGTAAGGGAGACCCAGAGAGCCTTAGGTTGTTCAAGAATCTCACTTTCCTCTGAGTCCACCACTGAGTCCTCAGCTTTCCTTGATATTCCAAATATCAGGGTTTTATATATTGCCAATCATTGCCCAAACTTTTGAGTGAAAAGCTTAGCAAGTCTGAATTCATCCTATAGTGTAATTATGCAACATGCCCAAATAAACCTTAGGTATAATTTTCAATGAGGATCCTGTAGCTATAATTGTAAAGCTTCTTTTAGGGCCATCACAGAATCTCTGCAGTTCCCTTTGCATAGCTGAAACTAGGAGTTTAAAGCTCCGAGATTGTCATTCTTTCTGTAGGTTCTCCAAAATAGACAGAAGGAGCTCTTCAACTCCTTTATCCTATAGCCATAGTATTTCCATAATAGTCAAGTTCAGCAGCCACTTGGTTTCCCAGAATATGTTGTCAGCAAGCAATCTATTACCACCAGTGACAGGTGATAATTTGATAATTATGATGCCATGGTATACCCATGTCCAATTGGAAGGAGCTCAGTGCTGAATTCAAGATCAAAGATACAACAAATCAATCCCATTCTAATGTGATAGCAAATACTATATTAGTCAGACTCCAGTCAGGAACGTAGAAATCACACTAGTTATTTTAAATGAAAGAATGTAATATAGGAAAAGTAGTTAAGCAGGCATTGGAGGACTAAAAAGGCAAACAACACTGAGGTAACAAGTATTAGTAATGGCAGGAAACAGCAACCAACTGTAAGCCAGAAGAAGAAAAGAAAAATGTTGAAAACATCTGAACCTACTGAGCTAGGACCCTGACCTCTGAGAAGATGGCACTCCCAACAGCTGCCCATGCTCCATTTGCTCAGAGATGGGATTTCAGAAGGATGGGATTCAGACCTCTGAGGAGGGTCCCTCTGCATCTGGTCTGGCAATGTATATTGTATTGCCACCTGGTAAAGAAGAAATGTAGTTTGCAGAGTCCCAGCATTAGAATTATAAAGCCAGTTATACAAAGCTGGGCTTAGAGCTAAGAGACAAGGTTAATGATTGGCACACAGTGTCCTCATAATTCTTAAGCTCTTTATTTTGATTCATCTCTTGGTCGATTGGAAGGAATCTTCATGTCATTTCAACATTGTATGTTTTGCATATTTTTGTGCATTTGAATTCCAAGAATATTATTCTCTTGCCTTTGCTAACAAATTACAACTTTAGCATTTATAAAAATCTTGGGTTATGATTGTTTTCTACTGAAAGTTCCTTAGTTGTGACTCCACAACATTTAGGAATTTAATGTTGTTGTAGAGGAGAGGTTGAATGCTAAATTGTTTTGTTTCTTTGTATGTAATCCATTTCCCTCTTGAATAGTAATTGATTTGTTTTCATTCTTAATATTCAAAACATTAACTAGGATATGCCTGGAGGGGAGTCTCTGCATTCTTTTGCTTTGGAATGCAGTGACCCTCTTTCAATCTGTATCACCGTTTCTCTGGCTTGGATATTTGTTCTCTTATTTTATCAATTACTGCATCATTTTTGTTTAGTCTAGTTTCTTCTTCAGACATAGCAATTACTGTATGTTGTCTTTCCAGTCTTTCTCTTAGATATCCATCATTTTATTTCTTATTATCTACTGTACTTTTTCCTTTTTCTGATGTCTAGGAGAGTTGTTAAAATATGTCCTTTATATCATTGATTCAATTTTCTACAGTGTCACTTCTGCTCAGGGCTGCTATTTTAATTTCCTGGCAACCCCTCCTTGTCACAATTTGTTGTCTTCCCCTCTTACCCTGTTGCCTTTTAATAGTATTCAGTTTTCTTTCTATGACTCACAACTCCTGTTTCATAAATGCCTTGCCTCCTGGCATTCTGTTGCAGATACCATGTCTTTTTCCTGAAATTTTCTTCTTGCCATTTCTTGGAGAATTTTCAGAGATATTTTTCTGTTTCTAAGTCTTATAAATACCATTCTCATTATCTTGTTCCCAGTTCAATCTCCTGGTGGTGGGATTTCTTTCTTTTCTTTTAAGACCTCTTCCCAGATAGTGTACTATATTCAAATTCCATATCTCCTATTAGATGTAACCAATGGGTTGCTTTGAATCGTCTTGTTTTCTTCTGTGACAAATATCCTTCTCTATGCTACATCTCAGGGGCAAATTTATTTTCTCACCTCCCAGTCTGTTTCTCAGTTTTGAAAAAAGGTTTCTACTAGTTGTCTTCTAAGATGAAATATTTGTGTTCCTACTTCCTGGTATCTGTCATTCTGAACATAAAGGGAACAAGAAAACTTAGACTTTCCAGCCAGAATGTTCTTCTATCAATGTTATTCATGTATCCTCTTCTATTTTTTCAGTTTTACTCATGACAGTTACTCCACGGTACTGCTACTATCAGTCCTTCTCACCCTCTCAGCCCCTTCCACATCAGTCCAGGTGTTTTCATGGGTTTGCTCTCTCTCTCTCTCTCCTTCAATAGAATGTATACTAAGAGTAGATACTAATTCTGGTTGACCCACATTAAGCAGATCACTTGCTCAACTACCCAGTTAACGTAGTTCCTGAATACTTGAATCTTGATACAGACATACCTTTTCTTCAGGGGGGAAAAAATTGCTATGTATTATGAAGCCAGGAGTTTCAAATTAGGAGTGTCTGTGTTTTTCTCAGTCCGGCCACATATGTGTTTCATCCCAGATTCCCTATAAATCAGAGCCCAAGGTAAGAATTCTTTGGGCTGCATGAACCCAGGGCAGCAAGAGTGAGATATAAGGAAAGTGAGGTAATGAAGGAAGCAAAGTAGTGCAAAGTTACACATCCTCACAGTGACCACTGCTTCACAATAATGATCCATCAACAGGTGCCTCTGCTGGGCATGTTGAAAGTCTGAGAAGAGTTAGATGGACAAACATCCTCAGAGAAATCCATGAAATGGAGGGAGAAGGTGGGGTTTATTTGCATACTATTTCCTGTATCTCGCTTTCCACTGGACCAAGTTTATGGGAGAAATTAACTGTTTGACATTTCCAGATTGCATCATCTGGATCCTTTGGCAGCTGTTCAGAATGCCGGACCTTTAGGCTTGAAGTGTGTATTTCATTCAGATCCAGGAATGGCAGGATCTGGCATGTAAGACTAGTCAACCTAGTTACACAGAAGTGGCCAGTGACTTGTTGGCTGCCCCAGATGGAATCAACCTGGTCCAGGAAGAGGGAGGGTCAAGGCCATCTGGGGTGATGAATATGATTTATGTGATGCTTTGCACCTTATAATTAATAATAAACTCTTGTAGATTCTAGTATTAGGGCACCCATCAGACTTTATTTTCAATGTTACTGCTTTTTGGCAAATGAGCACAGGTTTTTTAAGTGAGAGTTCTTAGTGGGAGTCCAGTAGAAAATTGCTATCAGTAGCTGATGGCTAGATGTGAGAATAACTTTTGAGATATGCATGAATACTTCAGGGAAAAGTAAACTTTATCTCTCTATCTACTTTGACACGTACCTTATAATTTTATCAGTAAGTCAGTTTGTAAAATTACTCTAGCTGATTTATTTTTAGTAACAGGTGAACTCTAATTTATTAGTTGACATTGTTTAATTCCTTGTTCAAAGTTAAAAAGGATTCATTCTCTGCTTGAATGTCTAGTATTTAACATTTCACATTTTCTGCTTATGTTTTTGTTTGAAGGAGTTAGCTGATTTTGACAAAATACAGAAAGCTAATAAGAGGTATCAAGATAAATTATAAAATTACTTTGTGACTCTGGCTCCTTTCTTTAAAAAATGAATGAGAAATTTTCATGTTAACATACCACCTGTGATTGTACCAATCATGATTTAGAATTCAAAGAACTAGATAAACTGAAATATGTCCTATGTAAAAGTATTTAATATATAATGGTATTAAGTTACTACCATTTGGAAGAATACCAGTGAAGAAAAATAATTATGCAATTTTCTCTCTTTAATGATCGTGTATCATTGTCCACCAAGAGAGGCAGTAGTACTGATCCGTCAAGAGAGGACAGTGGTTCTGACTTTTTTTTTTGAGTACTGGTAGAAAGTGAATTTTGCAAATTGAGTTTTATCCTATGATCATATTGGTAATCATTTGAAGCATGTGTTTATAGTCTAACAAAAGTTACAGATTTCTTTGTTCAACATTCCAGTGTAGCAGAATAAACCTAGATACATGCACTCTGCTTTCAGCATATAAATGCACCCAGTTCTTCTCTGGACTTAAGAAAGGAGAAGCCCGTTAGCTGCTTAGAAGAGTTTGTCTCCTGTAGAAAAATATGAAATAAACATAACTTTTTCCTGAAACAACTTTAACCTTGCTTTTGTTTATGTAGTTAGGGGAGAAAGAGGAAAGACTATAAAGGAAGGAAGAAGAGTAGAGATAAATCATGGCCAAGGGGAAGGGGAAAATAAACAGGGAAAGGCAAGATAATTAAGAAAGGAACACTAAATTCATCTGTCAGGTGCTGGAAATCAGTATTTAAAATTTAAAGCACTGGGTCCATCCATGTTGCTGCAAACGGCATTATTTTATTATTTTAAAAAAAACTTTTATGGCTGAGCAGAGATTGTAATTCTAAGCGAAGTAAGCTAGAAAGAGAAAGAAAAATACCATACGATATCATTTATATGTGGAATCTTAAAAAAAAAGAAAAAGAAAGAAAGAAAAAAAGACAAATGAAATTATTTACAAAACAGAAACAGACTCACAAAGAAAACAAACTAATGGTTACCAGTGGGGGAAGGAGGTGGGAAAGGATAAATTGGGAGTTCAACATTTGCAGATACTAATTAATACATATAACATAGATAAACAACAAGTTCATACTATATAGCACAGGGAACTATATTCAATATCTTATAGTAACTTATGGTAAAAAAGAATATGAAAACGAATATATGTATGTTCATGTATTACTGAAGCATTGTGCTGTACACCAGAAATTGACACATTGTAAACTGTCTATACTTCAATAAATATATAAATTTAAAGCACCTAAACCAGAGCATCATTACCTACCTCAGAGAAGCCCTTTATTGCATTGTTATGAATTTTAAAAATTCAAAATATTCAAAATGCATTTCCCCCAAATAGCCAGTGATTCACACTTTAATGCTCATCCAGTGAAGTAGCATATATATCCCACATTCCTGGACTATTGCATTTTTCTTTATACACAAAGACATTTTTTACCAAAGATGTTTTCTACCTATGCAATGTAATACCATGTTCTACTGTGTGAAAACAGAATATATGGAGAAGGTATTCTGTACATTTCCTCTCAGAATCTAACTGTAAGATGTGACCTTTACTGAAAGCTGGCATTATGTACAGATACTCTGATATCTCAACTGCATGAAAATATTTCTTAACAAATTGAAAGCAGTGACCTGTCTCTAATATATACACACAAATATGTGTGAGTATATATAAAATACAGAGTAAAATCTCCCAAACTAAGGGGATGAGGTGGAAGAAGTGTCACCAAATCATATGAGAGTAGCTGCATTGAAAAGTAATGCGAGGAGTGAAGCAAGAAACCATTTTTATTCCGTAATGAAGACTTTTAATAGATAAGAGAAAAATAACGAATCACTCCATTGCTTAAATGTGGGGTTTTCCTTGAAAAATGTGCTTTAGCTGCACTTCATTTCACATCCCTGAGTAGTCATATGTTCCTTCACGTAGCAATATTTGCCTTCTAACATCAGCTTTTAGGAAATCTACCAGGACAACTCACATGAAAAATGTGAGCTGCTACAAAGCAGCTATAAAGAAAAACAAAAACAAAAACAAATGACTTGTTTCGGTTGTTTGAAAAAAAAGAACTAATAGGTTTTTCCAATTTTTAATATTTCTGGTAGTAGAAAGAGGTTTTCAGTTACTCGGCAGATACACCTTATCTCATATTGCAATTCTCTCGGGTGATGCATACGTATTTTGTGTCCTTTCACAGTGCAGTTCACCTGGAGACAAAAGCAAGAAGAATTTGTTTCACTTGAGCTGTTCCCTTTTAACATATGCTTTCCAGCTGACTAAAGTTATCTTCAAAATTGCAACAGTCAAAAGGGCACCAGCAGCCATAACCATCACAATGGTTATGGATTTTTTTTTTTTAGCGTTTCATGCTTAATAAAGGGAAGAGAAACTTGTTATAATTTGTTCATTAGTGTTCTAGCGTTCATCATTTACCACGAACATCTATAGTCCTCCAATTACCTACAAATTAGCTATATTAAAAGATACCTGATTTTAAAATACCATGCTCAGAAAAATACCTCCTATGAAATATGACCACTGGAGAAAAAAAGAATTCTTCTGTTGCCATTTTAAATAAGAATATCTCATTGGCCTTGCTGTTAAAAGAACAATAGAAGACTAATTAGCTCAACTATGTATTAGTCCCAGCGCGGGAACCCCAAAGCCCACAGTAATTTTGACACAGATGTATGCCACATGACACCTTTATTATATGCTGATGATATTTGACCAGGAAACACAATCAAAACTTCTCAAAAAATCAATTAGAACAATTTCATTATGATAAAAAAAGAAAAGCTTTATGTTCACTATAAGTTCTTCTAACAATTTTGCTAATTTAATTATGTTCTGTGCATCTGTTTAATAGATCAATTTAACGTATTTTCATCTGAAATAATTATTTTAACATTTCTAAATGACCACTTATACTATTTCAAAGGATATAGAACTGTATATAGTTAGCTAACAAAAATTCAGGGTTTTATTAGCCTTTTTCCTATGATTGCTACTCTGCTGAATAAAGGTACATCATGACTTCCCAAGATTTTCATCAGGAGGTAGAATTTTATTTAATGTGATAGGCAGAAGGATTGGTGGTGGCGGTGGTGGTGGTGGTGGTGGTTTCAGCCACCATCAGGAATATAGCCAGAAAATTTTAAAACACGCATCTTGGTTCACAAGTCTTGAAAGTTAATTAACAAACCCTGTGACCCTCTGTATGTCCTGTTCTGCTAAAGTTCTGAGATGTCAAAAGCTATTTCTACTCTGTTTACCACTGTAAGTTCAGCATCCAGCCTTTAGTCAATATTTACTGCCTTTATTTATTATTGAATAAAGGAAGAAATGAACACTAACTTTTGGATTATGAGGCGCTATGAAGCAGGCATCCATTTTAAGAAATTTTCCTTGTGCGTACTGTACCTTAATATCTTACACACTTAGACATCAAGTAAAAATTATGTGATAATGATGATAAAAATTATGATAATAATGATTATTGTTCTCAGCCTTGGCTTGACTTCAGAACCACCTGGGGGTTTTAAAAAATACTGTTGCCTGGTTTTCACAGCAGTTCTCTGTTAATTGGTCTGGGGTGTGGCCTGAGCACTGGGATTTTTAAAATCTCTCCAAGTAGTTCTAATGCACAGCTAAGATTGAGAACTGCTGTTATATTTGATGATATGATGATATGATGATATGAGGATGACTGTGAGGAAGATGAGAAATTTCAGGGCATCTACTTAATAATTTTAATTTATGAAAATGCATTGGTGGGTTTTTTTAATGAATAGCCAATTTTATGTAATACAACAAATCCATTCCATTTCTGCTTAACACACCAGTGCACACACACAGAGAAATACAACCTTAAACACTTTCCTTTGCTCTTTTCCTTATAGTCCAAAGAGAAAAATGTATGACAACAAAGACTTATCAGAAGCGCTAAATTTGACCTGCTCCTTGAGTAGTAACAACAGAATTAAGCATAAAGTTAAGAAGTTTGGGGGAGGGGAAAAGAAAGTGGAAGGAGAAGCTACTGATTCTAAAGCCGCAAATGACCTGTTCTCACAATAGTGAAAGTCAGAAGCTGTACACACTCAACTGCCCACTCACTGCTTTTCCTGCTCAGCAGTCGGCTTGCCAGCTTGACCCTGCCCACTCTTGGTTTTAAAGAAAAATTGCTTAACCCTTATCTGTTCATCCAAAGACCCTGAAACCAATCTTATCATCAATCAAGAAGTGTTTAAGAAGCCTGAACTTCTAATTCAGAAGCTCAGCCCCATGCTATTCCAAAGTGACTTTGGTCACTGGATGCAGGAAATGGATTTCTGTCTTGTCCCTACATGTGTAAATTGAAACATTTTTAAAATTAATTAATTTATTTTTATTGAGATATAATTAACCTATGGCATTATGTAAGATTAAGGTATACAATGCATTCATTTGATATATTTATATATTGTGATATGATTACCACTATGATCTCATTTATATCTGGAATCTAAAATAGCTTTAAAATACTTTCACCTGACCCATGCACTCATCTTGTGAGCAGGGTTCTTGCTTGATTTCTCTTCTCAGGAACCAGAATAATGCTCTTTCTGCTCTCCAGAAGCTCTTTAATTTTTTCAGAAAAAAGTACAGCTTTGGGGCCAAGATTACCAGGGAGCAGAGTTGATAGCCACCTACAAAGTATAATTTATGGATCTACAAATAGCCCCCCATGAAACACATCCCAAAATATCCACTAAAGTATCTCTGCTAGAGATGGGTTTACTTCTGTTCAATTTGACAAATTCGCTGAGTATTCTAGGGCTATTATTATGGAAGCTGTATTTTCCAAACTAACAATTGGGATCCACATTGAGAGTATGTAGCAGTAGGAGAGGATATTTGATACCAAGCTCACTAAATCCAAAGTTAACTACAACAGTTTTTCCTAACGTACTCTTTTGGTCATAAAATAGGTCATTGTTCTTAATGTGGGAATTTTCACTGCATCTCAGAACAGGGGAAAACGATTTAAGTCCTAGTGCCAGAACTGTTTAGAAAAGAATGAAAACAAAAAACTATGGAAACTGTTCAAGAAAAATCTGTAATCTTTTCATTTATTGACTTGTGGAAATGGGAAAATTATTCTTTTCTCTACAAAATTTTCTTATTTGGAAACTGAGAAGAGTAATTTCTATTTCACAGTTTTGCCCTGAGAATTAGATTAGATAATGCAACCCAGGATGGTACCCAGAGAAGCAGGTACTAAAATGCAGTTTCAGTGGCAGTAGTTAATAGTATTGCTAAGAATTGAAATTACCTTCCCTGCTTCTTTCAAAGTGCATAAAAACTTATTTTGCTCCCTTCTCTTATAAGGAACCTTATTTGTGAACCCTAAAATTGTCCATCAGTAGTTAAGTGTTGGTGGAAATGTACATTCCCTTGCAGCTTATCCATTTACAAGATGATGCCTCAGCTAGAAATGAAACAGGAAACATTACTTTCTAGGAAAGAAACAAGAGCTAACAAGGAGACATTTGCACCTAATTTTCAAGCTAATATTTTAAGCTAATTTTTAAAATACTTCTATTCCACAGCAATATTGTTTCTGTTCCAGCAGCTCTTCATATGCAACTATCAGCCAGGTTAACAATTGAGTGCATAGTTATTGTGATGTGATTTTTTGACAAGTGCAATCAGCTATTGTTAGCAAGGGAAAGTTGAAAAGACGGGATTGGTCAAACAAAAGCACTTTAGGCTGGGAATGCAGTTGAGAAAAGGCAACAGTCAAAACATTGCCAAAGTGCTTCATGATATTAGAATGTTGTCTGGATTCGGTCAGAGGAAATGTTGAAGTGGTGTCATGGTTTACATCTCAGCTTCAGATCTAGAATTTGAGAATCTAAGGCTTACCAGAAATCCACAAGCATTGTCATAATAAAGTAATGGCCATTAAATGTTGTTGAATGTCTTATCATTTAGAAAGGGGAATATAGCAAAGGTGCATAGTAGTTTTG